>NC_052309.1:25163690-25511690 GCF_016432855.1 Salvelinus namaycush | reverse complement strand
GACGGCAGACTCTGGCCGGCTGAGACGCACTGTAGGCCTGGTGCGTGGTGCCGGAACTGGAGGTACCGGGCTAAGGACACGCACCTTCAGGCTAGTGCGGGGAGCAGCAACAGGACGCACAGGACTCTGGAGGCGCACAGGAGGCTTGGTGCGTGGTGTAGGCACTGGTGGTAATGGGCTGGAGACACGCACCATAGGGCTAGTGCGTGGAGGAGGAACAGGGCTCTGGAGACGCACAGGAGGCTTGGTGCGTGGTGCCGGTACTGGTGGTAATGGGCTGGAGACACGCACCACAGGGCTAGTGCGTGGAGGAGGAACAGGGCTCTGGAGACGCACAGGAAGCCTGGTGCGTGGTGTAGGCACTGGTGGTACTGGGCTGGGGCGGGGAGGTGGCGCCGGATATACTGGACCATGCAGGCGTACTGGCTCCCTTGAGCACTGAGCCTGCCCAACCTTACCTGGTTGTATGCTCCCCGTAGCCCGACCAGTGCGGGGAGGTGGAATAACCCGCACTGGGCTATGTAGGCGAACCGGGGACACCATGCGTAAGGCTGGTGCCATGTATGCCGGCCCGAGGAGACGCACTTGTGGCCAGATGCGTTGGGCCGGCTTCATGACATCCGGCTCAATACTCAATCTCGCCCTGCCAGTGCGGGGAGGTGGAATAACCCGCACCGGGCTAAGCACACGTACAGGAGACACCGTGCGCTCTACCGCATAACACGGTGTCTGCCCGTACTCTCGCTCTCCACGGTAAGATCGGGAAGTTGGCGCAGGTCTCCTACCTGACTTCGCCACACTACCCTTTAGCCCCCCCCCCCCCCCCCCAAGAAATTTTTGGGCTTGACTAACAGGCTTCCTACCGCGTCGTCGTGCTGCCTCCATTCGCCGGTATCCCTCCTCACACTGTGCCAGAGAATCCCAGGCGGGCTCCGGCACTCTCCTTGGGTCGATCGCCCACCTGTCGATCTCCTCCCACGTAGTGTAGCCCAGATCCTTCTCCTGCTTCCGTGCTGCCTCCTCATACCGCCGCCTCTCGGCTTTAGCTGCCTCCAGCTCTTCACGAGGGCGGCGATATTCTCCAGGTTGAGCCCATGGACCTTTACCGTCCAGTATTTCCTCCCATGTCCAGAAATCCTGCGATCGCTGTTGTTGCTTTTCACGCTGCTTGGTCCTTGTTTGGTGGGTGATTCTGTAACGATCGTTCTGAGCCGAATGAGCGGACCAAGGCGCAGCGGGTGATGCAGACATAACGATATTTATTTAAACAAGACGAAACACGAAGAACACTTGAAATTATTACAAAACAACAAAACGACGTAGACAGACCTGAACATGTGAACTTACATAAAACACGAAGAACGCACGAACAGGAACAGACTACATACACGAACGACAACGAAACAGTCCCGTGTGGTGCGACATACACAGACACGGAAGACAATCACCCACAAACAAACAGTGTGAACAACCTACCTAAATATGGTTCTCAATCAGAGGAAACGTAAAACACCTGTCCCTGATTGAGAACCATATCAGGCTAATAGACAATGAACCTAAACATAGAAACACATAACATAGAATGCCCACCCCAACTCACGCCCTGACCATACTAAACAAATACAAAAACAAGGAAAACAGGTCAGGAACGTGACATAGTATGCCAAAGTTCCCGGATGTCGTACTAAATTCGCCAAAATACGAAGTACAAATGCACTGGACACTATTTCCGTGCTTTAGGGTCCATAATACAATTCTTCAGAAAATGGGCGTGGCTTCACAACATTTTCAGATTTGAAGAAAATGGCGGAAAATATGCAGCCGAAGCAAAGAAGTCGGACGAGAGTGGATAGAAATTCATTAATTCAACTAATTATGACAAATGTTAAGAAAATGTTGAGCAATGTAATAAAGTAATGACTTTTCTAATAATTTGACAATTTGTTAGATACGCTATCCTTATGAACTGCATAGCATTACAGCAGAATGTATCGGTATGTTAGCCAGTTACCTAACATTAGTTGGCTACTAATACATCGAACTTGCCAGGCAGTATATTAACTATATGCTATCTAACTAACCACCCAATGTTTATTGACTTGATTATTTACATCATTTTCATTGTGTGTTTCAATGGACATTGTTAATTCTGGCTATCTACTCAGATTTCAGAGCACTCTCCCGCAGAATAACTGATGAATTTACTAACGCTCAACACCCGTTGAATATGGCCGGTGTCAGTAAACGTCGGCAAAAAAAGCGTAATTAAGGCAGTCATTGTAAATAAGAATTAAAAAATATATATATATTGTTGCCAGCAGTACAGTTACAGTCACCAACGCTCTGGATAACATGAAAACAGCTTAACCAGCTGTGCTGGGGTGAGTAAAATGGTCAGAGTGAGGTGTTCTCATTTGTGTCTGGAAGTAGTTAGCCAATGTTAGCCAGTTAGCTTGGGTGCTTGACTGCCATTGAATGCTACAAAAGCGAAACGCTCTGAATTTACGAATGGACAATGTGACAACACTCTACAGACTTACGAACGCCCAGAGCGCACTCTGGCACTCCAGATTGAATTTACACACAACCAAAATCATAAAATGTTTAGTTAGTCATTTGTTATACTAACAAGCTAGCAACAGGTTGCATAGCAACAGCATCAATTTCCGGTAGACAAGCAAAGCTCTAGTACGCTCAACTGAAATGATACCGTTCGCTTACAGTATACTAAAATGATCTAATAGTATCGTGGCAATTTCCTGTATTACCAAATGAGGAGAGTTACAAACCACACACCAGTCAGAGTTATACTTAAACTTCATCTTTAATAATATGAGCTTTACAATAGCCCTTTGACTCTCAGATCAATTCAGTGTCTATAATGAATTCTGAGAGTCCCTACACAAGAATACAAAGATATTTTAATGACACCCCTCTCAACTTACATGATGAACCACAGATCTTAGGAACAGTTCACAAAGAAATACTTTTACTTGAGAGAGGAGTATCCCATACCCAGATAGCATTCGCTATAAATTATCGTTCAGTTTGGTCTCTAAGACGAGGTTCTAATCTCCTTCCTGGTACTTCATAGTACAAAACTATTACCTTATCCAATGGCATAACTCAATTGTCAACTCTAGATACTCCCATCTCAAGTAAACCCCCTCTTGACCCCACTCCTGGACAAGCTCACTGAGGGGAGTGACTTGCGCACAGACATTGTGGAGACAAGTAATTGGTTCCCCTTTAATCACACTTAATCACACCATCCCTTCACATGGTTTAACAGATACATTCACATATGAAGACAATGTTCCATCCTGTCCTCTTCCCTTTCTGATATTCTGCATAGCACCAGAGACATGTAAAAGACAAGCCTGACCTCTCCCCTCTCTGGGCCCCAAATGACTGAGCCCCAGCTTAGAAAAATGTGCAACTGCCAACACTATAGTCCAAACGGATACATTCTAATGACAAGTATCTCACATAAGCATATTATGTAAATAAAACATATTATTTATCTATGTTACCCAACTAATTCTGATTCATCCGCCACAACAGTCGTGGCCAAAAGTTTTGAGAATGACACAAATATTAATTTTCATAAAGTCTGCTGCCTCAGTATGTATGATGGCAATTTGCATATACTCCAGAATGTTATGAAGAGTGATCAGATGAATTGCAATTAATTGCAAAGTCCCTCGTTGTCATGCAAATGAACTGAATCCCAAAAAAACATTTCCAATGCATTTCAGCCCTGCCACAAAAGGACCAGCTGACATCATGTCAGTGATTCTCTCGTTAACACAGGTGTGAGTGTTGACGAGGACAAGGCTGGAGATCACTCTGTCATGCTGATTGAGTTTGAATAACAGACTGGAAGCTTCAAAAGGAGGGTGGTGCTTGGAATCATTGTTCTTGCTCTGTCAGCCATGGTTACCTGCAAGGAAACACATGCCGTCGTCATTGCTTTGCACAAAAAGGGCTTCACAGGCAAGGATATTTCTGCCAGTAAGATTGCACCTAAATCAACCATTTATCGGATCATCAAGAACTTCAAGGAGAGCGGTTCAATTGTTGTGAAGAAGGCTTCAGGGCGCTCAAGAAAGTCCTGCAAGCGCCAGGACCGTCTCCTAAAGTTGATTCAGCTGCGGGGTCGGGGCACCACCAGTACAGAGCTTGCTCAGGAATGGCAGCAGGCAGGTGTGAGTGCATCTGCAAACACAGTGAGGCGAAGACTTTTGGAGGATGGCCTGTTGTCAAGAAGGGCAGCAAAGAAGCTACTTCTCTCCAGGAAAATCATCAGGGACAGACTGATATTCTGTAAAAGGTACAGGGATTGGACTGCTGAGGACTGGGGTAAAGTCATTTCTCTGATGAATCCCCTGTCCTGATTGTTTGGGGCATCCGGAAAAAAAGCTTGTCCGGAGAAGACAAGGTGAGCGCTACCATCAGTCCTGTGTCATGCCAACAGTAAAGCATCCTGAGATCATTCATGTGTGGGGTTGCTTCTCAGCCAAGGGAGTGGGCTCACTCACAATTTTGCCTAGGAAAGCAGCCATGAATAAAGAATGGTACCAACACATCCCCAGAGAGAAACTTCTCCCAACCATCCAGACACAGTTTGGTGACGAACAATGCCTTTTCCAGCATGATGGAGCACCTTACCATAAGGCAAAAGCGATAACTAAGTGGCACAGGGAACAAAACATTGATATTTTGGGTCCATGGCCAGGAAACTCCCCAGAACTTGTGGTCATTCCTCAAGGGGCGGGTGGACAAACAAAAACCCACAAATTCTGACAAACTCCAAGCATTGATTATGCAAGAATGGGCTGCCATCAGTCAGGATGTGGCCCAGAAGTGAATTGACAGCATGCCAGGGCAGATTAAGGAGGTCTTGAAAAAGAAGGGTCAACACTGCAAATATTGCATCAATATGTAATTGTCAATGTAATTGTCAATAAAAGCCTTTGACACTTATAAATTGCTTGTAATTATACTTCAGTATTCCATAGTAACATCTGACAACAATATCTAAAGATACTGAAGCAGCAAAATTTGTGGAAATTAATATTTGTGTCATTCTCAAAACTTTTGGCCACGACTGTATATATACTCATTAAGTATGTAGTATACAGTATGTTAGTATGGGTATTCGAGCACAGCCTTAGTATCACTGATTAATATGGCCCATCTTTCTCTCCTCCAGTTGTTCTGTGTTCCTGTTGGACAGTGTCAGTCATGAGCTGGTTGCCAAGGTGTTTGATGGAGGAGTGGTTATCAATGAGGAAGTGGGTCTTTATCCTAAACTCACTCACATCAAAGCCCTAATCCACAGACTTTAAGTTTAGTAAAAGATAACATTTAATTGTAAATGGATGTTATTTCCATAGTATAATTGCCTTTTTCTTCTCGTCTCAGACAGAGCTGCGTATTCCTGCTGATCAGGGCATAGCAGGCCATGTGGCCACCACAGGGAAGATCCTCAACATCATAGATGCCTACTCCCACCCTCTCTTCTACCGCGCCGTGGACGACAGCACAGGCTTCAGGACACGCAACATCCTCTGCTTCCCAATAAAGGACGAACACGGAGGTCTGTCTCTGTCTCTCTTTGTCTTTTTCTCTCCATTTCCCCCTCCCTCTATTTCTTTTTTTCTTTTTGTATTATTTTACCCTTTTTTCTCCCCAATTTTGTGGTATCCAATTGGTAGTAGTTACTGTCTTGTCTCATCGCTGCAACTCCCGTATGGACTCGGGAGAGGCGAAGGTCGAGAGCCATGCGTCCTCCGAAACACAACCCAACCAAGCCGCACTGCTTCTTGACACAACGCACATCCAACCCGGAAGCCAGCCGCACCTATGTGTCGGAGGAAACACCGTACACCTAGCTACCTGGTCAGCGTGCACTGCACCCGGCCCGCCACAGGAGTCGCTAGTGCATCATGAGACAAGGATATCCCTTCTGGCCAAACCTTCCTAACCCGGATGACGCTGGGCCAATTGTGCGTCGCCCCATGAGCCTCCCGGTCGCGACCCCTCTCCCTATTTCTGATCTATATCTATATCTATACACATACATCTATCATCTTTCTCTTTCTCCCTCTCTTTCTCTGTGGATTCAGAAGTGATTGGGGTGGCTGAGCTGGTCAACAAGACTAATGGACCATGGTTCACCCGCCTGGATGAGGACTTGGCCACAGCCTTCTCCATATACTGTGGCATCAGCATCGCTCATGTGAGTGCACAGGCATCCCGTTTGCGTATCCTTTAGACCTTATAACTGATTATTACCTCATATATTTTTTTCTATAGAGTAAGGATATTGATAGATTGTTGATGACACATTAGTGTCATCTACAACAATGTTGTCATCATGATGAATGACTCCTGTGCTCTCTGTTCCTCCCCCAGTCCCTCCTTTATAAGAGGGTCGACGAAGCCCAGTTTAGGAGTCAGCTGGCTAATGAGATGATGAAGTACCACATGATGGTAAAGCATCCAATCAGAGCTCTTCTTCAACCTATTCAACTAATCTCTTCAACCTATGAATGCAGATCCAGTCAGTTTGTAATGTTTGGCAGTTAATGTCCTGACCTTTGACCCTGTCTGTCAGGTGTCAGAGGAGGAAGTGACCCGGCTACTGACTGTGGGAATCCAGCCTGTAGGGGAAATCTACCCCAGCTTCTCCAGCTTCACCTACACACCTCGCTCCCTGTCAGACGACAGCACACCCACGGTGAGACAATCAACACACACTCCTGGAGAAATACACTGGTAGTATAATTTCTTTTTTCTCATGTCTCTTGATCATGCCTCCTGCTTTCAGGCCATTATCAGCATGTTTGAGGACATGGGCTTCATAAACACCTACAAGATCAACATGCACATGCTGGCCAGGTTTTGTCTGATGGTGAAGAGAGGCTACAGGGATCCCCCATATCACAACTGGATGCACGCATTCTCAGTCTCTCATTTTTGCTACCTCCTCTGCAAGAACCTGGAGCTCTCCAACTACCTAGAGTATGAACACACAGAGATAAGCATTTACAAACTTTGCTACAGCAAAGTGAAACACACTCATGAACACCTAAACTCACACCGTAGCGTTCTCTTGTTTCAGAGACATCGAGATGTTTGCTCTTTTTGTGTCCTGCATGTGTCATGACTTGGACCACAGAGGGACCAACAACTCCTTCCAGGTGGCATCGGTAAGATCCCACATACCACAAACACACAGAATCCTATGCTGTATGTATATCTACAGTGCATTTGGAAAGAATTCAGACCCCGTCCCCTTTTCCACATTTTGTTATGTTACAGCCTTATTCTAAAATGTATTAAAACATTTTTTTTCCTGAATTTACACACAATACCCCATAATGACAAAGCGAAAACAGGTTTAGAAATTTTTGCAAATATATTCCAAATAAAAAACAGGAATACCTTATTTACAGTATTCAGACCTTTTGCTATGAGACACGAAATTGAGCTCAGGTGCATCCGGTTTCCATTGATCATCATTGAGATGTTTCTACAACTCGATTGGAGTCCATCTGTGGTAAATTCAATTGATTGGACATTATTTGGAAAGCCACACACCTGTCTATATAAGGCCCCACAGTTGACAGTGCATGTCAGAGCAAAAACAGAGCCATGAGGTCAAAGGAATTGTCCGTAGAGCTCCGAGACAGGATTGTGTCGAGGCACAACACTTCTGCAGCATTGAAGGTCCGCAAGAACACAGTGGCCTCCATCATTCTTAAATGGAAGAAGTGTGGAACCACCAAGACTCTTCCTAGAGCTGGCCGCCCGGCCAATCAGAGCAATCGGGGGAGAAGGGCCTTGGTCAGGGAGGTGACCAAGAACCCGATGGTCACTGACAGAGCTCCAGAGTTCCTCTGTGGAGATGGGAGAACCTTCCAGAAGGACAACCATCGCTGCAGCACTCCACCAATCAGGCCTTTGTGGTAGAACGGCCAAACAGAAGCCACTCCTCAGTAAAAGGTGCGATAGGTCGCTTGGAGTTTGCCAAAAGGCACCTAAACAACTCTCTGACCATGAGAAACAAGATTCTCTGGTCTGATGAAACCAGGATTGAACTATTTTGCCTGAGTGCCAAGCGTCACATCTGGAGGAAACCTGGCACCATCCCTACGGTGAAGCATGGTGGTGGCAGCATCATGCTGTGGGGATGTTTTTCAGAGGAAGAGACTGGGAGACTAGTTAGGAACGAGGGAAAGATGAACAGTGAAGTATAGAGATTCTTAATAAAAACCTGCTCCAGAGCGCTCAGGACCTCATACTGAGGCATATGTTCACCTTCCAACAGGACAACGACCCTAAGCACAAAGCCAAGACAATGCAGGAGTGGCTTCGGGACCAGTCTCTGAATGTCCTTGAGTGGCCCAGCCAGAGCCCGGACTTGATCCCGATCAAACATCTCTTGCGAGACCTGAAAATGGCTGTGCAGCAAACCTCCCCATCCAACCTGACAGAGCTTGAGGATCTGCAGAGAAGAAATGGGAGAAACTCCCCAAATACAGGTGTGCCAAGCTTGTAGTGTCATACACAAGAAGAGTTGAGGCTGTGATCCCTGCCAAAGGTGCTTTTTAATACATTTGCAAACATTTCTAAAAACCTGTTTTTGCTTTGTCATTATGGGGTATTGTTTGTAGATTGAGGGATACTTGTTTGTTAATCCATTTTAGAGTAAGGCTGTAACGTAACAAAATATGGAAAAAGTCAAGGAGTCTGAATACTTTCCAAATGCACTGTATATCATACCAACTGCCACAGAAAAGTGTATTACACAAACACGCTCTTCTGTCTTCTTTTTTCCAGAAATCTGTGTTGGCTGGCCTGTATAGTTCTGAGGGATCTGTGCTGGAGGTAAACACAAATACTTAATGAATCAGAATGGTATTATGCATGTCCCTCATCCTTAGGAGCCGATGACATGGATGTCAATTAAGGCAGCCACCCGCACCTGTCTGATTCAGCGGGTTTGTGTTAAATGTGGACGAAAAATTTCCGTTGAATGCATTCAGTTGTGCAACTGACTAGGTTTTCCCTAGGCAAAACCATGGCTCGATGGTGCACTGGGTCGTTTCTGCCCTCGAGTGGATATGAAATATAATTGCAACCTCACCACTGACATTGAATTGGCTCTCATTTCCAGAGGCACCACTTTGCTCAGACGATTGCCATACTCAACACCCAGGGCTGCAACATCTTTGAAAAGTTATCTAGAAAGGTAAAACAAAAGGCAATGTAAGGACTGTACTCTTTTCTCAAGGTTTTTTAGTTGGTGTTATACTATTTTGACTCTGTTTCCACATTGTTTTTTTGATTGCCAGGACTACCAGAGGATGCTTGACCTGATGAGGGACATCATCCTAGCCACAGACTTGGCTCATCACCTACGGATCCTGAAGGATCTGCAGAAAATGGCCGACGGTAAGTTATCCCCCTACATCCTGTCTCAGTGTCTTATGAAAGATAGCACTTCATTTCTCTTCCATTTCTTATTATAATCATACTGTCTGTTGTGTCTTCCAGTGGGCTACAACACTAAAGACCCTCAGCACCATAACCTGCTACTGTGCCTGATCATGACCTCCTGTGACCTCTCTGACCAGACCAAGGACTGGAAGACCACCTGGAAGATCGCAGTAAGAACCCACTCAGATCTCACTCCTTTAATAACCAATGGTGTTTTCACCTTCTTTGTCACATTTAGATCACTTTTATTGGTCTTAGTAAGATGGTGTAGGCCTCCATGCAGTATGTTCACATGAAACACATGTCTGTTTTTGTTTCAGGGACTTATTTACAAGGAATTCTTTTCTCAAGGAGATCTGGTATGTATGGAATATTTTTATTGAATGCCCAACATGGTATGCCTCATATTGTTTTCTGTCTCCATGTGGTACAGGGACTTTTACGATTTCCTCTGTGTGAGAGTGTGTCCCTGTGCTTGTGGCTGCAGGAGAAGGCTATGGGGAACCGTCCCAGTGAGATGATGGACAGGGAGAAGGCCTACATCCCAGAGCTGCAGACAAGCTTCATGGAGCACATAGCCATGCCCATTTATAAGTGAGCCTCTGACTGATCCCTAACCCCAAAATCTGGGAGATGATGGGTGTAATTGTTCTCAGACAATGAGATGAGAACTGTTTTTTGTTGTAATGCATATTAGTGGACCCTCCTTAGCTTGTCTGACTATACCCCCCCCCCCCCCCCCCCGGCTTTCCTCTACTTCCTCCTACAGACTCCTCCAGGACCTGTTCCCCAGGTCGGCAGAGCTGTATGAAACCGTGGCTAGCAACAGAGAACAGTGGGGTAGGGTCTCTCACAAGCTCAACATTAAGCGGTGGCCCGGCAACGATTCTCTGGACTACCTAGATGCAGAGTTTGAGCAGCTACAGGTTGAGCAGAACGGACAGACGGAACAGGGAGGACAGGACAGACAGACAGAGCAGGAAATGGATGATGAGACCAATGGTAGCCCTCCAGCACAGCCTTAGGCCGCAGCAAGACAACCAAGAGTCATGGAGAACTAACACCTACATCAAAGTGATTTTGATTTTATATTATGTCATACCCAAAATGGATTGTGGCTCAATCATTATTTTATTACCTCCCCCTGCAAAGACACCTATTTTACAGGATGTAGTGTTGTGGCTGATTTGTGCACAACAATCTAAATTATAATTCTCTCACATTGCAGCAGGTGTGGAACACAATGCAGACAGCAGGGGGACACAGAAAATGATTGATTACATAGAATTGGAGAGAAGAATATTACGATGGCTATAAACTCATTTTACAAAATTATAATTTGTCTTTTGCCTTGAGTTTCTCACAATGATATTTGAATTTTGTGTGAATCTTTAAAGGCAGGTATTGAGAGTTATCAGATAGAACCATGTACATTGTAAACCAGGGGTGAACGTAGATTAACATTTTTACCGGTATGGTACACCCAGGTGCGAGCAAGCATTTTTTAAATCCTACATAAAGTACAGGGTAGCCTACTCTGCTAACACTGACAAACAGACCAATAAAAACTAAAAGTGGCACTGACCCATTGACAAATACAGTGAATATGCACACACCGGGATATGGCCGATGTTCTCCGCTGGTGCCAATAAGGTAACTTAATTGAACGAACAGTAGCATAAGAATTTTTTGATAATTAAAAGACAGATATTTTAATTGTCATCTCTTTACAGCAATAGCCATTTGCTTTCCAAACAGTTTTTCCGCGATTGTATTTTTAAATATTGCGATATGCCTGGTTGGGTCTCTGCTTTTCACTGACAGTAGTAACCCAATCATCTATTTTGTTATTTGCAGCCTGCACTGTCCAGATGTCGGACCCTTCCGACTGTAGGCGATGCGATTGAAAACAATCCACAGGTTGTTTGTTTTTAACTAATAATCCTCTGTGGCCAAATCATGCTTTCTGGTGTAATAGCCTATTTTGAATGCTTTTATTTATGTATAGACAGGAGTAAGCTAATTAGGCCATATACTTTCGGCAATTTAATTCAATTTACTTTAGGGAAAGCTTCCCCTAGCCTTATGGCACGCCGCCTATGCCGTTTAATGTGGCATGAACACAACCAGTCATGATGTTTTCATCAAATACGCTCCTTGTAGGCTACCCGCGCACATACGTCCACTCACAAAATCATTTCAGCATCCAAAACCCAACAGTGCACTGTGCAGCCACAATTTGATGTGGCAAACATGCAGTAATGTTAAATACTTCTGTAATAACCTATAGTTTTTTTGGGCATGTTGTATTAATTGTGATAGGCTCACGTTTTACCGGTAAGCACACCCCCACTATTTATTTTGCCAGGATGCCATAACGGACCATATTTTCAACCCGTTTGTAACATTGTTAATATATATACTTTGTGGTATTGTGTATATATAACAATGTTGGTGATTGGAATGTATAATGTAGGCCTACTGTGTATATTTTTTAAGTTATCAATTTACTAGTTTATAGCACACATATTTTTCTTAACATGTTTCTTCTCCCCTGTATCCCCTCCAAACACTGTTTTCAGAGTTTGTGTAAATCTGATCTGATTTGGACATTGCTTTTTGAATTTGTGACATGTAGAAATGGCATGGGGTCGATATGCATTTTGGTTTTTGTAACAGCTAACTATATTAAGTTCTTATGTTGATGTGTCTGTTTGCCTTTTTCAATTTCCAAATACCAAAAATATAGATAATTCTGTGAATTCTTGAATGTACATGTTAACATGATGCACTGGATATTTATATTTGTTCCTAATATCTGTGCACAAATCAAATGTTTTGCACACAATGTGTTGAGTACTTGTCCATTCTCAATCCTCATCTTCTCTCCCCATATTTCTCTTTAAAAAAAATCTCTAATACTGGAGCATTTATCTCTTGATAGTGTTGATGTGGTGGGCTACATGTAATAACCAGTAATGGCTGCGGGGGGCGCAACCCCAACCATAGATGGACTGTTAAAAAATAGCTCCAAACAAACGAGAAGTGAAACAAACCACTCCCGTTATTATGGACAGGGTCAAGGAACTCTGGGAAAAGATGGCAGCTTCCTGTCTGTACCTCGGATTTACTTTTCACCAAGGACGGAATCAAAACAGTTGCATGTAGATATCTGCCCTATCGCCTCAACCTGATAATTAATATACTTAAACTTTACCATGGAGAACACCGGGAGCATCGACAGTCTAGGCTCGAAGCGATCCTCGTCAAGGCAGCCGAGTGTTGATTCATTGTCCAGGTGGGGCTCGCACATCTAGCTCCCTGTGTAGTCGATTGACAGGCGCTTGTATAACTGACTATGCTACCTATCGCTATATAAAATGCGTCGAAACATTCTCGATAGTGAAGATACTGTATGTCATTATACGACTGTAATTCAATGAAAGATGTTTAAGTATTATCTGAACCTTACTGAAATAAGATATGAAGATGTAATGAATACAATATGTGCCCAAGACTTCCTCCTTTCATTTGGTATGACATTTATACCATTGTGATGCATTGTGCCCAGTAAATGTTAGACAGTGTGACAACATACCTCGCTCTCCCCTACTTTACACCACTGCTGCTTTTTTGGGCAAACTGTTAAATTACCTTCTTGAGCTGCCTCCCATAGCGACTTTTGTAACCCTAATCCCAGTACGGAGTTGTAGACAGTTAAAGAGTGTGTGCACTTGTGACAATTTGCCAAATCAGCGGGTAAATTGACACTACGTCGGGTAAATCGTCATATTGGATTATCAAAAAATAAGAACACAACTAGTTAATTGTGAATATTGATTTTAATTTCAAATTCAAAACCAAATTCAACTTCATTAAAGAATTCAAAAATAAAAACAATCATGCCTAGAGAATCTGGCAAATCATGCCTTTTCAAATCAAAACAATGCTGGCAGAACACAGATTAAGTGGCACGACCACTTTACAAATCGAAAGTTCTCTGGCATGCACATGGATGCACGGTAATAGTTGGAATGGAATGCTGAAGATAACTTGCGTAAATGTCTCAAGTCTTAACAGAAGTGGTGTTTAAACACTAATGCACAGTTTTGTAACAGCCTATACGACATACATCCATATCTGATTAATCACTCATCTTCAGTCAGTTCTGGCACACAAATTGCCTGGCCTGAGGTGGAAGCATCATGGGCCTATTTGCTGCATCTCACACACTTCACCCAAGTCTCCTTTAGAAAGCTGTTTGAAAATGTCTCCACACAGATGAGGCAGAAGCACTCCTCTTCATCTGATGATGACTTTTCTACGATTTCTTTTTTGAGATGCCATGTTTTTTGCAGATCCAGATTGACTCCTCCCCCCTCCTTGCTTCCCTTTCTTCAGAAACAGCATTTTGCTAGATTGTGCCTTATTCTTTTCCATTTCTAGTGGCTGCTTGAATTGCTGTTTTGCGCCGTTTTCTTCCTTTGCAAGCTGGTTTTCGGGGGCCAGCTTTTGGATATGGCCAGATGTCCTCTGGAGTTGGTAGTCCGCTGTCAGCAATGGCATTGCTGGGCAAGGGTGAGCTGGTGCTAGCATAAGAACTGGGCAGGTCTGTGTCTGATCTCGTGCTAAGCAGGGCTGGAATGGTGTTGGGCCTGGCAAGTTAGTGCTGGGGCCTGGCAGGGATGAAATGGTGCTGGGGCCTGGCAGGGCTGGAATGTTGCTGGGGCGTGGCAGGGCTGGTCCTGGTAGGGTTCTGAATGGGGCTGTAACGTAGGATAGCGCAAACTCAGTTTCCAGAAATACATCCCTGTTGTAAGGTTGTACCCCAGCCACCCTAAAGCCAGTCTGAATGTTCAAGGGGGTTGCAGCCAGAGGATAGGAGATTGTCAATTTATGACATTGTTCCTCATCCAGGCATCACACGCGGTGTTGATGTGCCTCTTTAGCGGCCCATAGACAGACCTGTCTAAGGGTTGAAGCCGATGAGAGCAATGGGGTGGGAATGACAGCATAATTATGCCATTTTCTTTGGCATAGTTGAGTCCATCAATGGACAGATGAGACTCGTGAACAGGAAATTCACCATAGAACATGGTCACACAAAATAGCTATTTGATTTGAGATAGCGCCTCTAGTGTTGGAGGTATGAACAGTGACAATTTCCCTCCCTCTCCCCTACTTAAGTAGTACTTTAAAGTATTTTTACTTAAGTAGTTTTTGGGGGTATCTGTACTTTACTATGTATATTTGACAACTTTTACTTTACTACATTCCTAAAGAAAACATACTTTTTACTCCATACATTTTCCCTGACACCCAAAAGTACTTGTTACATTTTGAATGGCTAGCAGGACAGAAATGGTCCAATCACGCATTATCAAGAACATCCCTGGTCATCCCTATTGCATCTGATCTGGCGGACTCACTAAACACAAATGCTATGTTTGTAAATTGTTGGAGTGTGCCCCTGGCGATCTGTAAAAAAAAAAAAATGGTGCCATTTTTTATATAGGGAATTTGAAGTGACTTACTTTTTACAAGACTTAAGTATATTTTAGCAATTATTTACTTTTGATACTTTAAGTATGTTTAAAACCAAATACTTTGACCAAAAACCAAAATACAAGTAGTATTTTACTGGGTGACTCACTTTTACTTGAGTAATTTTCTATTAAAAAAGGTATCTTTACTTTTTCTCAAGTATAACAATTCTGTACTTTTTCCACCACTGGAAAGTAGACTTATTTTCTACTAGTAGTACTAACTATACTGAACAAAAATATAAACGCAACAATTTCAAAGATTTTATAGTTCATATATGGAAATTAGTCAATTGAAATAAATTCATTAGGCCCTAATCTATGGATTTCACATGCCTGGGAATACAGATATGCATCTGTTGTTCACAGATACCTTAAGGTAGGGGCGTGGATCAGAAAACCAGTCAGTATCTGGTGTGACCATGTGCCTCATGCAGCGTGACATCTCCTTCGCAGAATTGATTAGGCTGTTGATTATGGCCTGTGGAATGTTGTCCCACTCTTCAATGGCTGTGCAAAGTTGCTGGAACTGGAACACGCTGTCGTGGATGTTGATCCAGAGCATCCCAAACAAGCTCAATGGGTGAAATGTCTGGTGAGTATGCAGGCCATGTTCAGATCCTTGCAACATGGGGCCGTGCATTATTATGCTAAAACATGAGGTGAAGGCGGTGGATTAATGGCACGACAATGGGCCTCAGGATCTCATCACGGTATCTCTGCATTCAAATTGCCATCGATAAAATGCAATTGTGTTTGTTGTCCGTAGTTTGCCTGCCCATACCAAAACCCCACTGCCACCATGGGGCACTCTGTTCAAAATGTTGACATCAGCAAACTGCTCGGTACAGTTGAAACCGGGATTCATCCATGAAGAGCACACCTCTCCTCCAGCGTGCCAGTGGCCATCGAAGGTGAGCATTTGCCAACTGAAGTCGGTTACGACGCCGAACTGCATGTGGTGGTCCTGGGCTGGTGTGGTTACGCGTGATCTGCGGTTGAGGCCGGTTGGACATGCTGCCAAATTCTCTAAAATTACATTAGAGGTGGCTTATGGTAGAGCAATGAACATTCAATTCTCACAACAGGTCTGGTGGACATTCCTGCAGTCAGCATGCCAATTGAGACATCTGTGGTGTTGTGTTGTGATAACTACACATTTGAGTGGCTTTTTATTGTTCGCAGCATACAACTAAATAAGTTGTGCATATGGAACATTTCTGGGATCTTTTATGTCAGCTCATCAAACATGGGACCAACGTTTTATATGTTGCGTTTATATTTTTGTTCAGTGTAGTTAGCTAGACACAATGGCAGATTCCACAGCCATCTAGTCTGTGGGCAAACTTAAGTAGCCCAGGGGACTGAAAAACAGAGGGTCTAACAGACAGTGGATATATTCTCCAGTCCCCTGGGCTAGGTATGATATTTTTGCTCAGTATCCTAAGATATAGAACATGTATTCTGCCATTCTCTTCACAGTACCTCCACCTCTCGTTCTGACTGGTCCACTCACGCTGCCAAGCCCACCTTTGCAATGTCTTCTGACAATGTGTCCATCTCAACAGAGTTTTCCCCAGAGCTACGGGTTGGTACATGGCTCTTCACTTACAACTTTACGTAGATTTAGGTCTACTAATGTAGCAGTAACAGCTAAAACATGTCTGCCTTTGTCCCTCTTGCTTTTCTTCTATTGATTTCAGGGCAGACCTAAAGCGGTTGCCAAGGTATATTCTTCAATCCCTCTTCCCTTAAAGATTTGTGTTGGCATTTTAATTAAAATAATCTACTTCTATTTTCAATTGGCTTCTCTGTATGTTTTACCTATCAATGGAATCTTGTTTTATATACAGGTGCTCAGGGATTCAAAAGAAGAACCACAGTTACTACCAAAGGAAAGTGTGCAAGACATGGGTATGTCACCCCCCTTTTGTGGCCATCTATCGGTTATTTTGAGTTTAATGTAATGACCTGCTTAAACTTTCTAACAGCCAAAGATGTCACCTACATCTGTCCTTACATCGGTGCACTGAGGGGGACATTGACTGTCACCAACTACAGATTGTTTTTCAAATGCATGGACAGGGTATGTAGGCTTTTGTTATACTGATATAACAGTCATAATAGCTTTCCATCTGTCTCCATTCCACCCTTCAGGATGTCAAATCATTGTTTTTATTATTTCCTATGTCTCCTAGGAACCAGCGTTTGTGCTGGACTTGCCCCTGGGGGTAGTGAGCCGGGTGGAGAAGATAGGAGGTGCATCTAGCCGTGGGGAGGTCTCCTACGGGCTGGTCTGCAAGGTGAGCAGTGACCACCACAAAAATGCCTGGAACATCCCTTACCTGATGTTTGTCCTAATATATCATCTATGACGCTCTCAAAGAGAACAAGCATTTTTCTTATACTCTTGTGCCCTGATGAAATTACCATGATTGATTCAGATACATCTGTTTAAACGTGACTCCAATCACTGCACTAGTGTACTTCTTTCTCTGAGTGTAAATGACAGTGGTTACAGTGACCGGTCTCCTCAGGATATCCGTAATCTGCGGTTTGCACACAAGCAGATGGAGGATTCACTCAGGAAGTCCATTTTCGAAATCCTGATGAAATTTGCCTTTCCTGTTTCTAATGGTCTGGTGAGTGAGTCACTAGGTCTCTGCTACCCCTGGTATGTTACTGTGTGCTGTATGTACAGACCCAACTGACTTGACTATTTTTCCGTCTATCATCCACAGACAATCTTTGCCTTTGAGTATGGGCAGGTCTATCCTGAAAATGGCTGGAAAGTGTATGATGCTCAAGTGGAATACAAAAGACAGGTATTTGAAAGATTCTGAAAATCTGGGCTCTGGTTATAAGCTGTTTATACACTTGTGGTGGGGTGTGTGTAGGGCTTACCCAACGAGAGCTGGAGGATAACTAAAGTGAATGATCACTACGAGCTGTGTGACACTTACCCATCAACCCTGGTGGTGCCTGTTAACATCCCAGATGAGGAGTTGAAGAGAGTGGCTGCCTTCAGAGCCAAGGGCAGGATACCTGTGAGTTAATATTTACACTTTACACTGTCTGCGGTACCTCTGTAGTAGTACCTTGATGTAGTACTTGTGGTCCAGTGTTGTGTTCCTGTCCATACCAATGCCTCTGCTGTGTGCGGTGCAGGTGCTGTCATGGATTCACCCAGAGAGCCAGGCCACAGTGATCCGCTGTAGTCAGCCCATGGTTGGGGTCAACGGCAAGCGCAGCAAAGACGATGAGAAGTACCTCCAGACCATCATGGATGCCAACGCTCAGTCCCATAAGCTCTTCATCTTCGATGCCAGGCCTAGCGTCAATGCTGCTGCCAACAAGGTATGTTATTAGTAATAATAATATTTATGAGTGCGAAGTGCGTTTCCCATACTCAATGCCAATACAGTTCAATGCTCAACCGATAGCGTTATTTGCTGTGGAATTGATGTTAATCTCCTCTCACAGATCTTCTGTAAGTATGAAAACTATTCACTATCGTTCAGGGTATATGGGAACGTTCTCCAGCAAGAAAACCAAAAAAATTCAATAAAGTCACTGACAACAACCAAAACAGGTGGGGTTTTAAGAGGGGTTCTGAAAGACACTCATGGCGTTGTCCACTGAAAGTTGACTAGCAACAACAACTGGAACTTAAGACACCCACCATGAGCGCCCACTAAATTTGCCCAAGAACAGGGAAACAAAATTAAAACCCACACCAAACTTAGACAGGAAGCAAAGCAAAAATATAGGTGAAACGAAAACAGTGAAGATCAGACAAAGGAATGTTTTTTTCTAGAAATCAAATAGGGCGCACCAACTAAAGGTGTTGATCCTCCACATCTCTCAAGACAACTGGAACACTGGGCCAGCCACTTAAATAGCATCTGGGCCAGCACAGGTGAACATGTGTAACACATACACATACTGACTAACACATACTGACTAACACATACTGACTAACGAGATGACGCCAATCGGCGCACCCTATGTACTAACGCGCTATACGTGGCAAAAAGTCCAACCTCAATACATAAATGGGAAAACCAAAACCTGTAACACCTTCTTTCTTATGACAACAAATATATCCTATATTTTGTTGGACAAGTTTGTTCACCACCAAAAGAAAACAACTTTAATTTCACTTAAATGCGTTGCTACTTATGCGTCGCCTTTTCCAATATAATCATGGTGTCTACTGTCAACAATTAAATACAAGACAAAACACCCCCCCCCCCCTTTAAATTTTATTATTTTTATATAGTTGCCTAAAACGCAGAAGTTTTGAGAAACATGTAAAATAAAGTATGTTCCTTATACTCTCATCGCACTGAAACGAGCGCAACCAAAACAATACTCATCTCCAAAACAGCAAAACGTGCAGTCAAACAAATTGTGAGCCAGGGCAACACACTGGCTAAATGCAAAACACAAAACTTATTGACTGCCCACCCTTGAAAGACAATCAGCAACCAAGTTGTCCTTACCACCGACATGTCTGATTTTCAATTGGAAACTCCTGTAATATCCATAGCAACTTTCCTCTCGTGATTTTTCTCAGTGGAATGGCCTCAGGGAAACGAGTGGCAGCACACGTGATGGCTAAGAGAAACTGGTTACCACTCTTTGCTTTGGGCA
The DNA here is from genome assembly GCF_016432855.1 of Salvelinus namaycush. Lineage (NCBI taxonomy): Eukaryota > Metazoa > Chordata > Actinopteri > Salmoniformes > Salmonidae > Salvelinus > Salvelinus namaycush. The sequence goes on along the minus strand of NC_052309.1, from coordinate 25,491,981 downwards.
AAGGACCAACACAATCCACCAGAACCTTGCTGAAAGGTTTGTCAAAAGCAGGAATAGGCTGCAAAGGTGCAACCACCACAGCTTGGTTCGGTATACTCATCCGCTGGAAAACGTAACAGGATTTACTGTAAGACACGGCATCCTGTTTCAGACCAGGCCAGAAGAAGTTACGTAAGATACAGTCATACTGTATCAGTCATACATTTGACTCCAAGATGGCCTGCCATACTACCATTGTGAGCCAACCTCAGTATCTCTTATCGAAGCGTAACTGGAATGACAATTTGAGATGCACTGGGCCAATCGTCCTGCCCAGAAGTAGCGCGAGAATGCCATTTCGTCATTAGAATACCATCTCTTTTTTTTATTTTATTTTTATCCCCTTTTCTCCCCAATTTTTGTGGTATCCAATCGCTAGTAATTACTATCTTGTCTCATCGCTACAACTCCCGTACGGGCTCGGGAGAGACGAAGGTCGAAAGCCACGCGTCCTCCGAAGCACAACCCAACCAAGCCGCACTGCTTCTTAACACAGCGCGCCTCCAACCCGGAAGCCAGCCGCACCAATGTGTCGGAGGAAACACCGTGCACCTGGCCCCCTTGGTTAGCGCGCACTGCGCCCGGCCCGCCACAGGAGTCGCTGGAGCGCGATGAGACAAGGATATCCCTACCGGCCAAACCCTCCCTAACCCGGACGACGCTAGCCCAATTGTGCGTCGCCCCACGGACCTCCCGGCCGGCTGCGACAGAGCCTGGGCGCGAACCCAGAGACTCTGGTGGCGCAGCTAGCACTGCGATGCAGTGCCCTAGACCACTGCGCCACCCGGGAGGCCCCAGAAAACCATCTCTGTCAAAGTAACTCACACAAACTTTATCAAACTCCTCCTCTGGACGTATCTCAGAAAAAAGAGGGGAGAGGGAGACATCTTTACAGATCAACCATGGTGGGATTGCAGGCATCTTCCTCAACACTAGACTTGCTCGCAATGACTTTCTTAGACATAGCACGTGTAACGGCACACGCTGGGAACACGCTAGTGTACTTTTCTGATTACCCATCAGGTTCCTCTACTCTGGGTTCCTTACAAATGACAGGATTTAGCCCAACCTTCTCCAGCCAGATCGTTTCCCAAAATGAATGAGACCCCCTTCACCAGTATGCTAGGCCTCACACCAACAGCGGAACCAGAATTAAGATCAGACTCGAGTTCCACATTATACAAAGGAGCTTCCATGCAACCCATCTCCATGCCTTGTGCTACAGACTATAACCAGTTGCTGAAGTGTCAGACAAAGGCAAAACAAAATGAAGGACTGGGCTGCCCCAGTGTCTCGCAGTATCTTCACTGGCTGCTTAACAGCATCGCTACTCTGAAACATAAATGAAAAAAACCTGTAACAATGTTAAATTACAAGAGATGACTACATTCTCTGTGTTGTCCTCAGATGAAAGGGGGTGGCTATGAGAGTGAGGATGCCTATCAGAATGCAGAATTGGTGTTCTTGGACATCCACAACATCCACGTGATGAGGGAGTCACTGCGCAAGTTGAAGGAGGTAGTCTATCCCAACATCAAGGAGTCCCATTGGTTCTCCAACCTCGAGTCCACTCATTGGCTGGAACACATCAAGGTGAGGGGAGAGAAAATAAATCAAGGTTGAGATTATTTGTTTCGTACATAAAGAGTTAGAGAGTGGAAGCAGAAAATGGGGAGAAGGTGTGTCTTGGATGCTGTTCCAGCCCATGTTAACCTGTCTGTCTGTGCCCTGCGTAGCTGATCCTGGCTGGGGCGCTGCGTATTGCAGACAAGGTGGAGTCAGGGAAGACGTCAGTGGTGGTTCACTGCAGTGATGGGTGGGACCGTACTGTCCAGCTCACCTCCCTGGCCATGCTGATGCTGGACGGACACTACCGCACCATCCGCGGCTTCCAGGTGCTGCTGGAGAAAGAGTGGCTGAGCTTCGGCCACCGCTTCCAGCTGGTAAATAAGCCTTTACTCTCTCTCACTGTGTTGTGTTCCTTATACCAAGCCTCAATACTTGGGCCACATTTTGGAAATGCTTTGGACATTCTAATGTGGTAAGAGAAGTTGAAATGGTTTAAAACTCTGGATGGCTACATCATTTCCTGAATCGGGTCACATGGGTCAACCATGGCCCATGGCACAACTTCACCCTTTCCTGTTTCTTGTGTTTTGTTCAGCCATTATGGTCACATGACTCCCTGTTCTTCTCCTTCCAGAGGATCGGTCATGGGGATAAGAACCACACAGACGCAGACCGCTCGCCTGTCTTCCTGCAGTTCATAGACTGTGTGTGGCAGATGACCCGCCAGGTGAGTGACATCACTGTTTGGTGCTGATGGATTAGGGCCCTGAGTTTTTCCTAACCATATGACCTGACCAGGAAAAGCTCTGGGCCCTAGTAAAAGGTACACGGGTCATGTTTTACAAACGTCCCCTTGGATTGTGTTTATTACGTGTGAATTGTAAATTAACTGTTGTTGTCGTCTTAAGTTTCTTGCAGCCTTCGAGTTCAACGAATACTTCCTGATCACCATCCTGGACCATCTGTACAGCTGCCTGTTTGGGACGTTCATGTGTAATAGTGAACAGCAGAGGGTGAAGGAGGTGAGAGTGCCAACAATGGCGTTAGATTAACGACAAACGCATGGAGTGCAATGCAGAAATGTGAAACTAAATTAAATATGGTCTGTCATGGATAACATTTCATACAGTTGTTTAACAGTGCTAATAGGAATATGCTAAGGGATATATTTGATTTGCTTATGTTAACACCCACATGTCATACATTGTATTGTTCTGCAGGAGCTGCCCAAGAAGACAGTTTCCCTGTGGGCCTACATCAACAGCCAGCCAGAGGAGTTCACCAACCCTCTGTATGTCAACTATTCCAACCATGTGCTGTTCCCAGTGGTCAGCATGCGCCACCTGGAGCTCTGGGTGGGCTACTACATCCGCTGGAACCCTCGCATGAGGCCACAGGTCTGTGAAAACTACCTCACTTTCATAGCAGGAGTAAGGAAGTTAATGGTAGTAATATTTATGCTATCTGGTATAATTAGTATGAGTAAATGTCACAGGAGGTTGGTGGCACCTTAATTGGGGAGGACGGACTCGAGCGGAATGGTATCAAATGCATCAAACGCATGGTTTCCTTGTGTTTGATGCCATTTGTTCCGTTCCAGCCATTGTTATGATCCTTCCTCCCCTCAGCAGCCTCCACTGGTAAATGTACATTTCCATTCATATAAATGGCTGTTTGTATGCTTGTTATAGCATAGTTATATTCTAGTGTTGACCATTACCGTTTGTCTACCTTATTCCCAGGAGCCTGTTCACCAGCGCTACAAGGAGCTGCTGGCAAAGCGGGCGGAGCTTCAGAAGAGGGTGGAGGAGCTGCAGCGAGAGGTGAACAATCGCTCTGCCTCCTCATCCTCGGAGAGGGCGGGCTCTCCCACCCGCTCCATCACTCCAGTTCAGACCTTTGTCTGACAAGCAGACAGACAAAACCCAGGGGGATGGTGACCGGAAGCTTACAGTAGACGGCTGAGGACAGAGGCCCAACACCTATAGGAAGCAAAGCAACCAACAAGTGTCTGTAGAAACCGCATATTGGCCTTTGGCTGCTCCACCTCAACAGCTGAGGTCGTATAGAGTCAGAACCGTAGAATGAGAATAAGACCATTAATTTATATCTCTATGGTCAGAACCTTCTGCTGCACCAAACAGAGCTGCCTTTGTTTCCAACCACCTTGCTACAGCCATACTACACTCTACTGACCTCTGCTGCCAGGGTCAAGAGTACTGTAACATATTATCATAAAATAAGTATAAAATATCACATCAGCTTACTGTATGTAGGTATTACATTTATTATAAGTGATAAGTACACTAATCGATTAATAGGATAAAACAAGCAACACACTAAAAGTAAAAGCTCAATTAATTCCTCCATTGTTAAAGCAGGGTGGAGAATTATTCCAAAAAGGCAGGCTATTTAAACAATGTATGTTTATTTCTACTTGACATAATCCAAATAGGGTTTGAGGTCAGAATTGTCTCCACTAATGGTTTTGGAGTTGAGAAAATAGTTACTGAATGGACACATTTTGACCAAATAGGTGTGAATGAATCAATGTGGGCATGGGTGGGTGTATTGTTAGTTATGTATGACATTTCATCTGATCAGTATGCTGATGTTTTAAGCGGTCGAATTCCTTTTATTAGCAAGTTAACTGCATATTATTTTCTGTCTCGTAGGTTGTGTGTATAGTTTACAGTACACCATATACTTATATGCTTACACTGAGTTCTGAGTCTCATTCCTAATTGATTAGGTTATAACTTGAGGGCTTTTTGACTGCAAAGACCAGTTAATCATCTAATACATTGAATTGTTGCAATGAGTGGTCATCTTGACTCAGTTAAATATTGTTAACCATAAGCACGAAGACTGATCTGTGTACTGTATACCATCCCTCACTCCTACAGCAAAGATGGTGGAAATCTTTATGATATGGACTAGTCTAGACAAGTCTAGCTAGAGTTATGCTGTGCAGTGCATCATGTATAGGGAGGATGGATAGTGTTAGAGGGTAGCTATATGAATGTATGTTAGAACTTTGGCCCTGTTATCTGCTTATGTGTATATTGTGGTGATTTCTGCGATAATATCACGTTGCAGACTGCTCACTCAGAAAATGGATAATCAGGATTGACAATAATGTGCATTTAATGGTTTAGTTAGGGTTTTAAAATGAAAGCTGTAACCAAGTGCTTCTTGAAAGGTCATACTCACAGGTTCTTAATAAATGCTGCATATGTATTGTTGGATTCTAGCTTGAAATACTTGCTATACTAGAAGTTAATGATTACATGTATAAGGAATGTATATGGTGGGGTCAATGGAGGGTGGATAAAAACTAGGGGTCTGGAAAGTTAATGAGTGAGGGAAAAGGCAATCACCTGGTTGGATAGGTGTGGATTAGTGAGGAATTTGGGCCCAGGTCAGATGAAGTGAGTTTTTATTACACACACCACCTAAGTTCCTACCTAGCAACAAAGATGTATTGGCTGTCTAGATGTGCAAGGAGGAGACTCCGCCTAATAGAAGGATATAAATATATAGTTTGAGGTAGGTTCCGTTAGGATAGGTCCCTAGATCAATCGCTAACTTAGTGTAGGATAGGTCCCTAGTGGGGGTGTTCCCCCTGCGAGATCTGTAAATGTAGCCGCGGTGGCCAGGAGGCAGTAGTGTGTGTATGGATAAATTGTCATGCTTGTGTACTAATATGAAAGGTTGTAGAGAAGTAGTCCATGTAGAAGGACAAAGGAAGGAAATGCATACGGTGGAGAATAGGAGATATCTGAGAATATCTGTGCTTAAAGATAAAACATTGTGAGTGGGAATGTGGATGGTGATAAAAGGTTGCCTACAAGTTCTGGAGGAGAGCCTCATCTATGGTTAGAGAAGCAAAAAGATATTCAAACGTTGTTTGAACATGATTTGAGTGTATTAGCAGTATCAATAAGGAGAGAGGTTGGTTTATGCCCTACTGGGGCGGGGAACCGTGACAGATTATGTGGAAATAGGAAGACAACTAAATCATTTTGATTATGTGTGTCGTTAACAATGATATTTATACCGTATTGTCCAGTAGTAAGTTGGCAGACGCTTCAGTATTGGTTTTAATACAGGGTATCAGTTGCCGTGACCAATTAATAAGTATAAACACCATACCTACTCTCAGGGGAAGTGGGTATCACTACCTTGGAAAATTGTTAGAGTAGTGAATTAGGAAATCTAAACACCGTCGAGAGAGGCGCAGAAGTAGCCACTATTGAGATGGCACCCGTGTTTTCTGAAACTCCTGTAAAAGGGGGAATAGAAGAGGAAAACTATAGCAAAGCCATAGAGGCGCTAAAAAAGTGCACAAAAAGTTTGCAAACTGAATAAAATTGGTCCGCATTTCCCTGCTGACAGAAAATTCCAATCTAATAAAGAATTCAGAGATGCTATTGTGAGTTGGCACAATGACAGAAAATAAATCTGAATCTCAATACACCAGTGTTTTGATTTCAGCGTTCTATCAACAGAAAAGCAAAACCGATGGAACCAAAATTTGAAGATGTACTCAGCATCGAAAGGGCTGGGTATATGAGTACCTTTTATATAATTATTTGTACCTCTGCTTAGATGGCAAGTTTGAAACCTGTTATCAAAACGGCTATTGCGGGGGTAGTGGACCAATATTCTCATTGGGATGAAATAGTACAGCCAGCCTTGAGAGTAGAATCTAATTCCGCTCACTTCGCAGCCGTGCGAGTGGTTAATACGGCTACAGTGAAAGTCACTAACAGTGGTTTTAACGGCCCAAGTAAGATGAAGGAAAAGTAGCGAAAAAATACAGAAGCGTAGGGCGATAGATCCCTGTTTTAAATGTGGGACCGTCGGTCATTGGTAGAATGAGTGTACTGGAGCCTACTGCACTCTGTTACGTTTTCATTTTTCAGAGTAAATAACTCACGGACACTAGAGAAGCTTAACCAAGTTTAATTCTTCCCAAAGGGTTGTTACAGTTGTAATTCAGACAAAAACATGTTCTCACCATCACAAGTATATATACTCCACTTTGAACACTCCTCCTTCTCTCCAATCCTAACATCTTATGGTTCCACAGGAAGAGGGTACTAGGATAATAAACCCTTATTACTCCCTTCAGGGGATCTGACCTGACCTCCAGACCTCAACCCCTCCTTCGCCTAATCCACAGATGTCCATCCACTTCCCCTATAGCAATCCTTTGATCTCCTCCAGTTTGCCCAACACATTCCAAAGCCATCTGTCTTTCTACAGAGACCCATTACCTCCTGACATAAAACCCAGTCTCTTTCACTCCTTATACACTATGAGTCTGATCTATCATGTCTTCAATATCTTAATGTTCAAAGTTTACCCCGAAACCAACAACCCCCTTCTTCTGGAGGGAACGCTGCAATGCAGACATTTGGCGCACTAGACAGCAGCAGCAAATTCTCTTGAAAGCAGCGGGGCAGGAAAACTTCACATAGGGCTGGCTGGCCTCTATGGTCGATTGTGGTTCGGCGAGAGGACGGTTTCTATGTGGAGGGGGATGTAGGAGGCCGTTGGAGGCCACGTATCACAACTTTCTAATAGATATCGGCGCTCAGATATCACTGATTCCTTATGATGAGAAATTTGCGAAGGGAAAATTATAGTCTATGCGAAATGACAGGGGAATGGATTCTAAAAGGTAACAAGTTAAAATTGGCACGGCTAAAAACCTTGGTTTTTGTTTAATCTCGTGAGACACTTTATTCTGAAATAGAATTGACTAAAGGAAGGAGGGGTCCTCACAAAAAATTAGAGTGGAGTTAATATTGTGAGTAATTGTTTGTGGAGTTTTGATAAAGCAATTCTGTCAAGCGACAGCATTGGGGTTACCAAACCTAAAATTACCAATTTTGTAATGAGGTGGTGACACAAAATCATGGGGAAAAGAGAGACCAGTCATGTACGGGAGTAAATCGTTAGACTCAGTGGCGAGAGGAATGTCTCCATGTCTAAGTGTAGTACAGGCTACATAAAGGGTACGTAAACGTTGGGATGAGTGGAGGGAGGACAGTGGTCTCCCAGAAGTTATGTTTTGTTTTGTCTGTAATTAAAACTTTTGTTTTGCTGATTTAAGATTTAGCATAGTGCAAAATGTACACATTCTCTTCCAGGAGAGGATGGGGTGTCCCTATCTCTCTCTTTGAAATGTTTCCCGATGCTATTGTCTTGGGAGAGCAGTTAGTGAAATTCTGCAGTTTTATAAAGTATAAAGGTACCTGGATCCGGCCGTGAAGGAAGCTCCCAATTAAGTAAGGCCTGGCCATTTGTTTGTTTATGCACTACGTTTTACCACACACACCAGCACACGCAACACACCATTTATGAATATTTGTTTGTGGTGGTTACCCATGTAAATTCTCCTGATAAGAAGGGTACTGAAAAAACCAATGTAAACCGGGTAAGCAGAATGATGGAAATGTTTTTATATAAGTAGTCTGAAGTACAGGGAAAGAAAAGGGAAAGAAAAGACTTAATGGTGTTGAATGACAGTTCTGACTTTCTGGTGGGGCCTGATGACCCTCACTAGAAAGGCTAGAGACATCAAATCAAATTGTGTTTGTCACGTGCCTGTCACACCCTGATCAATCAATCAATCAAGTTTATTTTATATAGCCCTTCGTACATCAGCTAATATCTCGAAGTGCTGTACAGAAACCCAGCCTAAAACCCCAAACAGCTAGTAATGCAGGTGTAGAAGCACGGTGGCTAGGAAAAACTCCCTAGAAAGGCCAAAACCTAGGAAGAAACCTAGAGAGGAACCAGGCTATGAGGGGTGGCCAGTCCTCTTCTGGCTGTGCCGGGTGGAGATTATAACAGAACTATGCCAAGATGTTCAAAAATGTTCATAAGTGACAAGCATGGTCAAATAATAATCATGAATAATTTTCAGTTGGCTTTTCATAGCCGATCATTAAGAGTTGAAAAACAACAGGTCTGGGACAGGTGGCGGTTCCATAACCGCAGGCAGAACAGTTGAAACTGGAATAGCAGCAAGGCCAGGCGGACTGGGGACAGCAAGGAGTCATCATGCCCGGTAGTCCTGACGTATGGTCCTAGGGCTCAGGTTCTCAGAGAGAGAGAAAGAAAGAGAGAACGAGAGAATTAGAGAGAGCATACTTAAATTCACACAGGACACTGGATAAGACAGGAGAAGTACTCCAGGTATAACCAACTGACCCTAGCCCCCCGACACATAAACTACTGCAGCATAAATACTGGAGGCTGAGACAGGAGCGGCCAGGAGACACTGTGGCCCCATCCGAAGATACCCCCGGACAGGGCCAAACAGGAAGGATATAACCCCACCCACTTTGCCAAAGCACAGCCCCCGCACCACTAGAGGGATATCTTCGACCACCAACTTACAATCCTGAGACAAGGCCGAGTATAGCCCACAAAGATCTCCACCACAGCACAAACCAAGGGGGGGCGCCAACCCAGACAGGAAGATCACGTCAGTAACTCAACCCACTCAAGTGACGCACCCCTCCTAGGGACGGCATGAAAGAGCACCAGTAAGCCAGTGACTCAGCCCCTGTAATAGGGTTAGAGGCAGAGAATCCCAGTGGAGAGAGGGGAACCGGCCAGGCAGAGACAGCAAGCGCGGTTCGTTGCTCCAGAGCCTTTCCGTTCACCTTCACACTCCTGGGCCAGACTACACTCAATCATATGACCTACTGAAGAGATAAGTCTTCAGTAAAGACTTAAAGGTTGAGACCGAGTCTGCGTCTCTCACATGGGTAGGCAGACTGTTCCATAAAAATGGAGATCTATAGGAGAAAGCCCTGCCTCCCGCTGTTTGCTTAGAAATTCTAGGGACAATTAGGAGGCCTGCGTCTTGTGACCGTAGCGTACGTATTGGTATGTACGGCAGGACCAACTCGGAAAGATAGGTAGGAGCAAGCCCATGTAACGCTTTATAGGTTAACAGTAAAACCTTGAAATCAGCCCTTGCCTTAACAGGAAGCCAGTGTAGGGAAGCTAGCACTGGAGTAATATGATCAAATTTCTTGGTTCTAGTCAGGATTCTAGCAGCCGTATTTAGCACTAACTGAAGTTTATTTAGTGCTTTATTCGGGTAGCCGGAAAGTAGAGCATTGCAGTAGTCTAACCTAGAAGTAACAAATGCATGGATTCATTTTTCTGCATCATTTTTGGACAGAAAATTTCTGATTTTTGCAATGTTACGTAGATGGAAAAAAGCTGTCCTTGAAACAGTCTTGATATGTTCGTCAAAAGAGAGATCAGGGTCAAGAGTAACGCCGAGGTCCTTCACAGTTTTATTTGAGACGACTTTACAACCATCAAGATGAATTGTCAGATTTAACAGAAGATCTCTTTGTTTCTTGGGACCTAGAACAAGCATCTCTGTTTTGTCCGAGTTTAAAAGTAGAAAGTTTTCAGCCATCCACTTCCTTATGTCTGAAACACAGGCTTCTAGCGAGGGCAATTTTGGGGCTTCACCATGTTTCATTGAAATGTACAGCTGTGTGTCATCCGCATAGCAGTGAAAGTTAACATTATGTTTTCGAATAACATCCCCAAGAGGAAAATATATAGTGAAAACAATAGTGGTCCTAAAACGGAACCTTGAGGAACACCGAAATGTACAGTTGATTTGTCAGAGGACAAACCATTCACAGAGACAAACTGATATCTTTCCGACAGGTAAGATCTAAACCAGGCCAGAACTTGTCCGTGTAGACCAATTTGGGTTTCCAGTCTCTCCAAAAGAATGTGGTGATCGATGGTGTCAAAGGCAGCACTAAGGTCTAGTAGCACGAGGACAGATGCAGAGCCTCGGTCTGACGCCATTAAAAGGTCATTTACCACCTTCACAAGTGCAGTCTCAGTGCTATGATGGGGTCTAAAACCAGACTGAAGCATTTCGTATACATTGTTTGTCTTCAGAAAGGCAGTGAGTTGCTGCGCAACAGCTTTTTCTAAAATTTTTGAGAGGAATGGAAGATTCGATATAGGCCGATAGTTTTTTATATTTTCCGGGTCAAGGTTTGGCTTTTTCAAGAGAGGCTCTATCACTGCCACTTTTAGTGAGTTTGGTACACATCCGGTGGATAGAGAGCTGTTTATTATGTTCAACATAGGAGGGCCAAGCACAGGAAGCAGCTCTTTCAGTAGTTTAGTAGGAATAGGATCCAGTATGCAGCTTGAAGGTTTAGAGGCCATGATCATTTTCATCATTGTGTCAAGAGATATAGTACTAAAACACTTAAGTGTCTCTCCCGATCCCAGGCCCTGGCAGAGCTGTGCAGATCCAGGACAGCTAAGCCCTGGAGGAATACGCAGATTCAAAGAGGAGTCCGTAATTTGCTTTCTAATGGTCATGATCTTTTCCTCAAAGAAGTTCATGAATTTATTACTGCTGAAGTGAAAGCCATCCTCTCTTGGGGAATGCTGCTTTTTAGTTAGCTTTGCAACAGTATCAAAAATAAATTTTGGATTGTTCTTATTTTCCTCGATTAAGTTGGAAAAGTAGGATGATCGAGCAGCAGTGAGGGCTCTTCGGTACTGCACGGTACTGTCTTTCCAAGCTAGTCGGAAGACTTCCAGTTTGGTGTGGCGCCATTTCCGTTCCAATTTCCTGGAAGCTTGCTTCAAAGCTCGGGTATTTTCTGTATACCAGGGAGCTAGTTTCTTATGACAAATGTTTTTCGTTTTTAGGGGTGCAACTGCATCTAGGGTATTGCGCAAGGTTAAATTGAGTTCCTCAGTTAAGTGGTTAACTGATTTTTGTCCTCTGACGTCCTTGGGTAGGCAGAAGGAGTCTGGAAGGGCATCAAGGAATTTTTGTGTTGTCTGAGAATTTATAGCACGACTTTTGATGCTCCTTGGTTGGGGTCTGAGCAGATTATTTGTTGCGATTGCAAACGTAATCTGTTTCACCTGATCTGTTTCACCTGTCTTTGTGCTTGTCTCCACCCCCCTCCAGGTGTCGTCCATCTTCCCCATTATCCCTGGTGCATTTATACCTGTGTTCTCTGTTTCTGTTGCCAGTTCGTCTTGTCTCGTCAAGCCTACTAGCGTGGTTTCCCGCACTCCTGTTTCTTTTTAGTTCTATTTTCTAGTTCTCACAGTTTTTACCATTCTGCCTGTTCTGACCCTGCCTGCCGTTCTGTACCTCTTGACACTGCCCTAGATTACTGACCCCTGCCTACCCTGAGCCTGCCTGCCGTTCTATACCTTATGGAATCTGCCCTGGATTACTGACCTCTGCCTGCCCTTGACCTGTCGTTTGCCTGCCCCCTGTTTCATAAATAAACATTTGTTGTTTCGAACTGTCTGCATCTGGGTCTTATCCTAAGGTCTGATAGTACAAACTGGCCATGACTGACCCAGCAGACTCGGAACAGCCCCGCAACACCGTCTCCTCCGGAGCCACCCTTGGAAGGCACAAGGAGTTGTTTCGTGGCCTTATGGAAGGTTTCCAGACCTTGGTCGAACGCCATGACTGCGCGTTGGATACATTGCTGGAGCAATTCTGCGGGTTGTCTGTTAGGCAGCCTACCACGACGGTAACCTCCCATCCCCTCAGTACTCTGGCTGTCAGCAACGCGTCTCTCCCTGCCACCCCGGCTTCCCAAGAACCTCGCTTACCTCCTTCGGAACGCTTCACTGGAGAGTCGGGAACCTGTCGGGCGTTTCTCGCTCAGTGTTCCCTCATCTTCGAGATGCAGCCCTCCTCCTTCCCCTTGGACTGCTCGAAGATAGCGTGTCCATTAAAAGGGACATCTTCCCGGGACATCTTCCTGTGGGCTTGGAAGTTGCCCTGGACCTCTCCTCCATTCCCGCAGAGTACCAGGACCTCCGGGAGGTTTTCAGTAAGGCCCGGGCCACTTCGCTTCCTCTGCACCAACTCTATGACTGCGGGATCGACCTTCTCCCGGGCACCACACCACCCCGGGGACGAATGTTTTCACTATTGTGTCCGGAGACCAAGGCAATGGAGACCTAGATTGAGGACTCCCTGGCTGCAGGGTGTATCTGTCCTTCTGCCTGCCCCGCCGGTGCAGGGTTCTTTGTGGAGAAGGACAAAACCCTGCGCCCGTGCATTGACTACCGGGGCCTCAATGACATCACGGTTAAGAACCGCTACCCACTACCACTCATCGCCTTGGCCATCGAGCCGCTCCAGGGGGCCACCATTTTCCCCAAGTTGGACCTGCGGAACGCCAGAAAGGTACAGAAAGGGGAGGAGTGGAAGACTGCCTTTAACACGGCCAGCCTTCACTACGAATATCTGGTCATGCCATTTGGTCTAACCAACGCTTCAGCTGTGTTCCAAGGCTCTGGTTAATGACGTTCTCCGCGACATGTTGAACAGGTTTGTCTACCTCGACGATATCCTCGTTTTCTCCCGCTCAGCCCAAGAACACGTGATCCACATCCGACAGGTCCTCCAGCTCCTCCTGGAGAACCAGCTTTTTGTGAAAGGGGAAAAGTGCGAGTTCCATCGCTCCACCATCCCCTTTCTCGGTTACATCATCGCTGCTGGGAATGTACCGATGGCTCCCGGAAAGATGAGAATGGTGGTGGATTGGCCTCAACCTACGTCCGGAGTGCAGCTGCAACTCTTCCTGGGTTTTTCAAAAAATAAATGCAGCTTAACCCGGGGTTACAGCGCCCTGGCTTCCCCCCTGTCTGCACTCACCTCTCCCAAGGTTCGTTCACGTGGTCCCCAGCTGCTGACCGAGCGTTCCGGGACTTCAAGCACCACTTCACCACAGATCCCATATTAGTTCATCCTGACCCATCCCGTCAGTTCGTGGTGGAGGCCGACTCTTCGGATGTCGGATTGGGGGCTGTTCTGTCCCAGCATTATGCCCTGGACCTCACGCTGCATCCCTGCGCCGCCTTCTCCCATCTTCTTAACGCCACGGAGAGGAATTACGATGTGGGGAATCGTGAGCTTCTCGCGGTGAAGATGGCATTGAAGGAGTGGAGGCACTGGTTGGAGGGGGCGGAACATCCTTTCATTGTGTGGACTGATCACAAGAACCTGGAATATCTCCGCACCGCCAAGCGTCTCAATTCCAGGCAAGCTAGGTGGGTTTAACTTCTCCCTCTCCTACCACCCGGGATCCAAGAATGTCAAACCGGATGCACTTTCACACCGCTGTAGCCCCGTGGCTACTCCCTCGGACCCCGAGACTATCCTGGCGGCACTCAGCTGGGGAATAGAGAATCCGGTCTGTGAGGCGCAACATTCCCAACCAGACCCCGGGGGGAGGGGGCAGATAACCGGATGTTTGTTCATGACGCTTTCCGCCCCTCGGTCCTGGAGTGGGCACACTCCTTCAGGCTTGCCTGCCACCCGGGCTCTCGTTGGACCCTGGCCTGTTGTGCGACAACGCTTTTGGTGGCCTACCATGGTCCCTGACTTCTCCGCGTTTGTCGCCGCCTGCATGAATAAAACTCCTCTGCAAGCTCTGGCTGGTCTCCTTCAACCGATTCCTGTTCCTCATCGTTCCTGGTCACACATATCCCTGGACTTTGTCACTGGTGTTCCCCCGTCTGATGGCAACACCGTCATCCTTACAGTAGTGAACTCATCACTGAGTTCCACCGTCTGCAGCCCGGTCAACCAAGTATGAGCCCAAGTGGAACGCCATGTGGCGTCCTTAGAGGGGGGTACCTTACCGTGAAATGCTTACTTACAAGCCCTTAACCATCAATGCAGTTAAGAAAATAGAGTTAAGATATTTACTAAATAAACAAAAGAAAGTGGGGGGAAAAAGTAACTAAATAACAATAATGAGGCTATATACAGGGGGTACCGGTACTGAGTCAATGTGCAGGGGTACAGGTTAGTCGAGGTAATTTGTACATGTAAGTAGGGGTAAAGTGAATATGCATAGATAATAAACAGCGAGTAGCAGCAGTGTAAAAACAAAGGGGTGGGGGGGTTGAGGGGGGGAGGTCAATGCAAATAGTCCGGGTAATTGAAAATGATACTTCTTTCAAAGTATCTCTCATTTTCAAACAAGCATTGCAGAGCTGGCTACGATTTAAATTACATCCCCCTGAAAAGATAGAACAAATATTATGGCTGAACTCAAATGTGCTGGTTGATAAAATACCTGTATTTATGGGAAAGATGTTTGAAAGGGGTATTTTGTTCTTAAATGATATTGTAATAGTAGAGTTATGTCCTTCATGGAGTTATCAGAATTGTACGGGAAGGTCTGCTCAAAGAGTACATCCAATTGATTACAGCATTACCCCAGGTGGCAGTGGGAGGAGGTAGGGAACTGGTCTGTCTTCCCAATATAAAGGATCAAAACTGTCGGAGGAATAAAAATAGCATAAATAGGAAAGTATACCAGTTTAATTTGAGGACCAGGATGTTGACGGCTGTGCCGTACAGATAGCAAAATAGTTGGGAAGAGATTTTTGATGTACCAATTAGAGGTCGACCGATTATGATTTTTCAACGCCGATACCGATTGAAGGACCAAAAAAAGCCGATACCGATTAATCGGACGATTTTTTTTAAATTATTTTTTGTGTGTTTAAAAAAATATATATATATATTTTTTAATAAAAATAAAATAAATATTTTTTTATTTTTATATATAATATATAAATCGATATGGTTTTTTTGGTATATATTTGTAATAATGACAATTACAACAATACTGAATGAACAGTGGACTTATTTTAACTTAATATAATACATAAATAAATAATGAAACATGCTCAATTTGGTTTAAATAATGTTGTTCAGGAGTCTTATGGCTTGGGGTAGGAGGAGTCTTTGACCATTTTTTGGGCATTCCTCTGACACCACCTATTGTATATGTCCTGAATGGCAGGGAGCTTGGCCCCAGTGATGTACTGGACCGCACGCACTACCCTCTAGCGCCTTATGGTCGGATGCTGGGCAGTTGCCATACCAGGCGGTGATGCAACCGGTCAGGATGCTCTCGATGTTGCAGCTGTAGAATTTTCTGGGGACCCATGCCAAATCTTTTAAGTCTCCTGAGGGGGAAAATGCGTTGTTATGCCTTCTTCATGATGTGTTTGAACCATGATAGTTTGTTGGTGATGTGGACACCAAGGAACTTGAAACTCTCAACCCGCTCCACTACAGCCCCGTCAATTTGAACGGGGGTGTGTTTGGCCCTCCTTTTCCTGTAGTCCATGATCATCTCCTTTGTCTTGCTCAAGTTGAGGAAGAGGTCACTGACCACCTCCCTATAGGCTGCCACGTCTCTCTCTGACCTCCCTCTAGGCTGTCTCATTGTGATCAGGCCTACCACCGTTGTGTCGTCAACAAACTTAATGATGGTGTTGGAGTCGTTCTTGGCCATGCAGTCGAGTGTAAACAGGGAGTACAGGAGGGGACTAAGCACGCACCCCTGAGGGGCCCCCGTGTTGAGGATCAGCGTGTCAGATGTGTTTTTTGCCTACCCTTACCACTTAGGGGCAGCCCATCAGGAAGTCCAGGATCCAGTTGCAGAGGGAGGTGTTTAGTCCCAGGGTCCTTAGCTTAGTGATGAGCTTTGTGGGCACTATGGTGTTGAACGCTGAGCTTTAGTCAATGAACAGCATTCTCACATAGACATTGGGTGAGATTTAAGTATAATATGAAGAAGTGTTGTTTTGTTTTTGGCTTTGTTTCAATACTAATCTCACCAGATTGGGTCTGCTGTATGGTTAGCCCTCTAACTCCCTGACCCTGTAACTCTGCAGTGAGGTTGCCAATATGATACGGGAATATAAGCCAATTTGCAAAATGGTTTCAGCAGTGTGTTGTTATTCTCTTTGACATTCGTCTTAGAAATGTTGTATTAAGAAAATTGGTTATGTAATAATTTGTCATACGGTGAATAGTTTGTCTGGATTTCCTGAATCAGAAATGCCCTAAACTATTCTGGTCTGTCCTCTCTCTCGAGGTAATGGCCATAGTGACTCCAGATGGTATCTAGATGCATGGAAGGGATAATTCGACAGAACAGTGTGAGCCTCAGCCCCTCTAACCGGCTGAAGTAATGACGACAATGGCGCTCACTACGGCCCTGTCTTTCACCATTCCTACCTGAGATCTGAGTCCGAGCCAGCAACCTGTGTACGAGCGGCAGGAGTGCGGTATGAGTCCTGACACTACATGTGGAGTGAGCATTGAGAAAGATCCCGTCCAAACTCCTCATGCTGCTGGTGTACTGGTCGGAAAATGGACAGGACAGAATGGATCGTACAGAATGATGGTGGAGGCTCAGGTGAGAGATTAGTTTGCTTGGGAAAATCAGATTTATTTCCCAGATATTGAAATTGGGACATTATCAAGGGACATCCACGAGTTACATGTGTGCCACTGTGAGGATGAACTGTAACGTTATCGATAAAGAAAATGAAGAGACGCCAGAAGAATGAGTGCCGAGAAGGAGGGGGGTGGTCAACTGCCTGTAAATTGATTTAAACTGTTTATTTGGGGTATCAGGTCGATTGAGGGGGTCTGCACACTGGGATATTTGTAGTAATTTAGACTAGAAATGCATTGAGATACCGATTTGTCATTAACATGCCACACGCGACAGGGATAAACGGTGGCCGTGATGAGAAAATGTCATGCTGGTGTAATATAAGTACTACATACTGTATATACATTTTCTCCCATCTGTAAATGTACATTCTGCTAGTGTCGGTGCGTACTAAGTTGAGGGTCTTGAATTCGAGTGATAGACTCAACGTGAAGCACTGTCATTCTAAATTTGGATTGGATAAGATATCAATAGTTCTAAGGATGACTCGGAAAGGCAAGGAGAGAGAGCGCAAAGTGAGGGGAGGGTGCACTGCTCGACTCTTGAGTCTAGGGAGGATTTCCTCCCCAAAAAACTTGTCTTTTAGTGTCCTCTGAGAGGGAGGTTATCAGAGAACCCACTAGCTTGGGCTAACCATGATGGGGACATTGATAGTAGGGGTTTTGTTTTACCATGTCATCAGAATCCTAATGTTAAAGCTCATCAATACATATGGCTTTCTGGATGATACTGTACAATTAATTACTTACAAGGCTCGTAGTCTGCATCTTGCTTTGACACCCGAGGATGAGGATGAAGAAGACTGGCATGGAGACTGTCATCCCATTGGCATAGAACAGAACGGATGGACGGTCCTTGCCTCAATCATTCTCATCAAGTGTGTATGAAATTATTAAACATTTATTCTCTCTTCCCTGTTCAAGTCAATGTGTTTTCTAGGTGGTGTGGAACATGGTAGGACTGACATCAGTGCATTCTAAGGAGTCCCAAAAACCATAGCGATAAAGTTACAGGGAATTGGGAAAGTGGAATGGAATATGACTGGCGTGGAGATTTGTGTGGCTCATAAATTAAGGAACTGGGTAATAGAGTCTCTGGGGAATAATACAATCATCTCTGTATAGTGATACAGGGGATAGCTCTTAGTAGAGGAAGGACAGCTAACTATGTAGAATATAGAGACTACTATGAAGACAAGTTGAACGTCACGCATACCCAGATCATGGTGGGAGTAGCAGAGCTAGTGTCATTTTAGACACAATTGTCAACTTTCAGTGAAGGGTTCAACTCTTGAAAGAATAGCCACAGATCCTTGTATACAGGAAGCCACCTCACCGGAAGGGAAGTTCACCATAATAATAGCATCACAGGGTGTGATTAAGAAACATGTGACTCAGAGTTTGTAAGGTTGGATACTCTTCCAACGCCACTAATCTCTCCCTCATTCCTAACCACCAGCATTGGGGCCGAGTGACGGTAACAGGAAAGTGTCAGAAGGTTGCGGCTTATCGACCTTTGGGACCCAAAGTTTACACTGTAACGAGGATGTTCACAAAGGGGTGGGGTGTAGATTGGCCTCAAGATGAGAGATGTGTACCTAACCTGAGCACAGGGAAGTATTATCCACAGATACCGACTAGCTGAACATAGGATGTCATTGGAGATGTTGGTGGCTAGAAAACCAGGTATGAGTTGGGAGGGAGTATCTGAAAGATTCAGTCCTAGATCTATCAGTGAACCACAAAGGCAACAGGAGATCAGGAGCAAAAGACAGATTTAATGCAATAGCTATTCTCACGGCAGTCGCTGTATGGACAGTAACTGAAGAAGCGGTAGTAGTGGTGAAGGATGCTATAGTAACTGCATGGAACTGGACAACGGCGCAAATGAGGAGTATTTTGAAGTATGCATCATGGGCAGTGTTAGTGGTAGCAGGAGTTACCTTGTTAGCATTGCTGGGATATCACCTTCTGAAGGCATTGATGTTGAAACGTATATAGAGTGCTGATTTACCTCAAGATGAGGTAAAGTTGATTAAGGCCATCGCACGTGTATATCAGGTGGCCATGGAGGAAGAAGTAGATTATGAGCGAAGTGAAAATTATATGGCGTTAGAACACTTTTTGTAACCTGTGGCTAACGGGGGAAGATTGGGTGAAAGCATGAGGAGGTTTTTTTTAGGATCTTCATTTTTGTGGACCCCAGCAGAACAGTATCCCAAAGGTATAGAGTCAGGCTAATAGAGAGTGGGAATCATGTTATCAAACTTCGTTTTTTCTTTGCATATATAATTATGCATAGCTTAACGCATTATTAATACTTGTTATGTTTTGTGTTTCCTTTTGCTTTTCAAGTATTGTGCCATCACTCTCGTAGGAACCCGAAGGGGAAATTGATAAAGTCAAAAGCTCCAGCTGAAATGTCACTATCAGTACAATAGGAGTGGGAATTAGTGTGCATAGCGTGATCATAAATCAGAGGTCATAAGTCTCGGAGGTGCAAACATACAAATCAACTGAAAATGTTAATCATGTTTTATCTTCTGTTCATTTATGTCATTTCAAAGTTCCAACGAAGAAGAAGCTGGACGCAGCCGGGGAAGAAGAAGGACGAATGAAACCGTTTGAGTGCTTCATCAATGTAGTTCTCCATTGCCTCATTTTCTGGGATAGATAGGGGGTAAACACGGTCCTTCGGTGGGGACACTCCAGGGAGTAAGTCAATAGCACAGTCCCCTGGGTGATGTGGTGGCAGAGTGGAGGCCTTGATTTTGCTGAAGAGATTGCTGTACTGGGCGTATTCAGATGGTATGGTGGGTGCCACTTCAGAGGCAGATTCCTCAATGATGGTGGCTTTGCAGGGTAGGCTGAGACGACTGGTGAAGCAGGTAGAAGACCAGGACAGTAGTTCACCTTATCGCACGAGATGGCAGTGTTGTGACGACAAAGCCAGGGGAGTGGCTGTTTGGGGGATGAGAGTTCCATGAGTTGAATGGTTTCTGTGTGGAAGACTCCAATCTGGAGGGTGACGCTCTGTGTCAGGTGCGTAATGAAGCCTGTGCCCAATGGCTGCCTATCCAGGGTGTTAATCCTTAACTTTTTATGGCTGGGATCCCGTTAACGGGATCGATATGACAACAGCCAGTGAAAGTGGCGCCAAATTCAAAACAACAATAATCTCATAATTAAAATTCCTCAGACATACAAGTATTTTACACCATTTTAAAGATAAACTTGTTGTTAATCCCACCACAGTGTCCGATTTCAAAAAAGCTTTACGACGAAAGCACAACATATCATTATGTTAGGTCAGCACCTATTCACAGAAAAACACAACCATTTTTCCAGCCAAAGAGAGGAGTCACAAAAAGCATAAATAGAGATAAAATGAATCACTAACCTTTGATGATCTTCATCAGATGACACCCATAGGACTTCATGTTACACAATACATGTATGTTTTGTTCGATAAAGTTCATATTTATATCAAAAAATCTCAGTTTACATTGGCGCGTTATGTTCAGTAATGTTTTGCCTCCAAAACATCCGGTGATTTTGCAGAGAGCCACTTTACTGAAAAAGCACACCATGCTATAATCTGAGTACAGCGCTCAGAGCCTAAAACAACCATAAAGATATCCGCCATGTTGTGGAGTCAACAGATGTCAGAATAGCGTTATAAATATTCACTTACCTTTGATGATCTTCATCAGAATGCACTCCCAGGAATCCCAGTTCCACAATAAATGTTTGATTTGTTCCATAAAGTCCATAATTTATGTCCAAATACCAATTACTTAGTTTCCAAATTCCTCTTATCACAAAGTGATACAAATTGAGGTAACTCTAACCTAACGTAGGAGGCGTAAAAGAAACGCCTGAAACTAGATCCCCTGCATACTGGTCTTAACAAGGAGGTGTTCTCATGTACTGTTCAACCAATCCATTAAATGTGGAGGTGGAGTTAAGATGGAGTGTTGCCTTGTTAATGGGCCGTCACTAGTTACCACAACCATAAAGTCATAAACCTTGCCTATTTCAAAGATTTATCTTCTTAAAATCTGATTTTAAACCTAACCATAACCACGCTGCTAAGTTTATGCATAATTCTAACCTTAAATGAAGACCAAAAAGCTATTTTTAGTGTCCATGAATTTGTCCAAAAGCTGAACACGCGTCACAAGGTCTTTTTCCAGTTCCCCTGAAAACCGGAACATTCAGTTGTTGGGGGCTTGGTAGGGTTTTGTCTAGAAGGGATACAGCTTTTGTCAAAACTTTTCATAGCAGGTTTACGCTTCGAACACACCGAATGTGTTTTGCGTTTCGACACACCAGAAGTACATTAATTTCCAATGGAACGCTGCGTTTGCCTTGCAGCATTGCGTTACAGTGCGTTCTGTGTTACAGTGCGTTCAAATTGTATGCGTAGACTTGACAGAAAGTAGCTAAATGTGAATGGTGAATTTTTGTTGCACACATATCCAGTAAAAAAAATGTGGGACAACATAATAAAAACAGTTTGACCGGAGAATTTCTTTACATTTTTTTATTCATTTATTTGCCAAGTATATTATTTATTCAATGACATCCACAAATTAATTGTGAGAGCCTATAATATAATTTCCCTCAAATGCAGTTTTGGAGCGAAATGCAACAATAAATAGTCAAGATAGCAGAGTAGGCTCTTTCAACAATGAGACCAACGTTGAGGAAGGTGGTCTTGATCGTGCTGTTGGGCCGGGACCAGCCCCGCCGAAAGCGCAGGTCTGTGTGGTTCCAGAGTTGGTTAAAGTCCCGAAAGCAGCCAGGGGAGTTCCACCGTCTCATTCAAGAGCTTCGAATGTTTGGAGAGGAATTCCGAAGTTACTTTCGTCTGGACCGAAGCCAGTTCGATCACCTGCTCCAGATGGTTGGAGCCAGGATCGCCCGGATGGACACCAACTACCGGGAGTCCATCAGCCCAATTGAACGCCTGGCGATTTGTCTCCGGTAAGCTACCTTCTAGTACATTTTTAAAGCCTTTGATACCATAATTGATTGATACATTGTTTTTATGTGCAACCTAGCTAGCTAAAGGGCTCTCTTAATAGTCCCTATTTGATATCAGATGTACTTTTACAGAATGTTCATTAGGACTATAACTTTTCCCAAAGTTGGTTTATAATCCTTTTTTAATTATGCAATGTTACCAAATGAAAAGAAAGTTGAGGTGCCTTCTGCCCTGATGAAGGTAGGCTAGTCTTCTCCAGGACCCATTGTTGTTCAAGACAGTTACAGTCATTCATTACATTCTTATTGGACTCACATACACTCTTAGAGAAAAAGGTTCCAAAAGTGTCCTTCTGCTTTCCCCATAGGATAACCATTTTTGGTTCCAGGTATAACCCTTTGGGGGAAATGTTATACATGGAACCCAATAGGGTTCTACTTGGAACCAAAAGCGGTACTACCTGGAACCAAAAAGGGATCTCCTATGGGGACAGCCTTAGAACCCTTTTAAGTAGATAGTACCATTTCTTCTAAGAGTAGAGTTGGCCTGGGCTACAGTTTATTGATATAGGCATTGACTGAATTGTACTGTTTCAAGGCATTGTTAATGATGGTTGATGAGTATTACAATATAGTTAGTAGAGCATAATAAACAGTAATGAGGTAGCTATATGAGTAGATATATGTGGGTGGAATTCAAGTTAGACACAATACTGATAATTATTTTGAATTATATTTCAGATTCTTGGCGACAGGGGACTCCTACAGCACCATTGGATTCAGCTTCCGAGTTGGACGGTCCACGGTGGCAGGCATTGTCCCCTCTGTGGCACAAGCCATTTGAGACTGTCTGGTTGGTGAATACATGCCTGTCCCCAAGGAGGAAGACGGGAGGGCCATCGCTGCCGAGTTCCTGGAGAGGTGGAATTTCCCCAACTGTCTTGGCTCCATTGAAGGGAAACATGTAGTAATCCAGGCTCCACCGTGCTCAGGTTCGCAATTCTACAACTACAAGGGTACATATTCAGTTGTACTCTTGGCTGTAGTAGATGCCATCTGTTTCCGATGTTGGTGCTTACGGCAAGGGAAGTGATGGTGGGACCCTTCGGGACTCTGCCTTCGGCCAGGCACTTCAGGATGGCACCCTGGAGATTCCACCACCTGCATCACTCCCTGGAGCTGAAGACCTGGGACCTGTTCCCCACGTCTTCGTCGGCAACGAGGCCTTCCCTTTAAGACCCAACCTCATGAGGCCCTACGCTGGACGCCAGCTGCCATTGCCAAAGCCTGTAAGGATCTTTAACAAACGGTTGTCCAGGGTAAGGTTAGTTAGGGGAACTTACGTAGCAGTTTCAGAGATTTAACGTAGCAGGTTAGGATAATTAGTTTCCCCCCCCCCCACCTTTATTTAACCAGGTAGGCCAGTTGAGAACAAATTCTCGTTTACAACTGCGATCTGGCTAGAAGAGATACAGATTTTGTCAAAATGTACTTGTCATAGCAGGTTTAGGAGAATTTACACAGCAAGTTATGAGATTTAATGTAGCAGGTTAGGATTAAAAAAGATATTCCCCCCCACCTTTATTTAACCAGGTAGGCCAGTTGAGAACAAGTTCTCATTTACAACTGCGACCTGGCACTCTACGTTAAGAAAAGGGTTCGCTAAAATGCAAGAAAACGACTTTGGACGCCAATTTGACAAAAGTTGTATCCCATCTAGACATGGCCACTCGGCAGAGGCTAGTGGGATCAAAGACTATATATTATATTGACAAGATGACCGAACTAACAATTGAAATACATGTTTTCATGAAGGCACGCGAGATCGGGTGGGACCATTCTAGCCAATGAGAGGGCAGATACGCGTGTGAACAACTGGCACAACTATGTATTTTTTCTCAAAGTGGCTGGAATGCCACGTGCATCCACTTATGTCAGTACATTTGTAATAGTCTAAACATTACGAAACTATTATTCGATCAGGCCTCACGTAATTCGAAAGTCTCATATACAAAAAAATCCTCTCGCTTCGCCTCCTCTCTAGTGGAATTTAATCACCCAGTCTTGTTTTGTTCTCTGATTGGCTTCTGTGTTTCAAAATGCAAAGTCCCGCGCACTGATGATATGTCATGATTGGGTTATCTTTCTTTCTTTTCTAGTTGGCCGCATCCGGTATAAATGACGACTCAGCGGATACAAAAAAAAGAGAAAGGGAAAAAAGCTAGGAGAATTGCTAGATAGGAGAATTACTAGCTAAGATCAGCACTAGCTAAGATCAGCGTTAAATATTTGACGAATCCTTTATCAGTTGTTTTGACTACCGATGTTAAGTAACGTATGTTAGCTAGCCAACAGAAAGAGATGATATATATTTGATAACATTTAGCTGTTTTATTTAGCATTAGCCTAGCTAACTATTATTAGCTAGCTACATGCTTAGCTAAATAGCTACCGAGGAAATAGTTAAGACGGCACGCTGTCTAGGTGACTACATATTTTACTCTATTTGTTTTTATCTGTGACTTTTTGTTTATCTTGGTGAGAATGGCAACAACGGCCCTCTACGCGTGTACGAAGTGTAACCAGCGATATCCGTTCGAAGAACTGTCGCAGGGACAGCAGCTGTGCAAGGTTTGGACTGGAGGTGTGGGTGCTAGCTAGTTGTGGGCGCCTGCTATTTAGATAACCATTCTTTTGCCAGATTTTGGGCTAAGTTAACTAACGTTACTGTACTACTACAGACGTATACGTGTTTCACGCGTGTTTAGACTGCTAACATTACCTAGATGTAGAATTCTAAGGTCTCTGGCCACATTCAGCCCTTATAGCAAGTGATTATGTAACCGCTATATCATTGCAACATGTCTGGGACGCGAATGGCAACCTCGTTAGCTAGATAATATCACACGCAAGACGTGGACGATACAATGTATCCGCGAATTGTTTTCTCACGGAAGTGTCCGCTGGGTGTAACAGACAAAATAATGTCAGATGAACTTGGGTTATTAACTAACGTTATCTATTTTCACATTTCATCGTCCATAACCTGTTCATTTGTCATTAGTTTACACTTCATGCCACTTACAAGTATTTTATCATCAATGTAGTCTTAACTACCGGCATTTACAAAACTGAATTCCAGGGGGCTCAATGTAGCATTCTTCCTCAGCCTGTAGGGTAGGCTATGTTCCACAGAAATTCAAAATGGACTGGGCAAAAATCGAGTTATAATTCCAGTGGCAAATTATTACATTTTATTAAAACATTTTGCTATTCATGCTGGTGTGTTGTAAATACTTATTTCCCATTGCTATAAACTTACCACCACACACAGGTTTTCAAGCTTTCTGCCCAGATTGACTAAATAAAAGGTTCATTGTAAACACTTCCCATTCATGGTAAATAATAATGAACAAATGCCTAACACTAAATAAAAGCATACAAATGTGTTTTGACAGGTAGGACAAACAACTCATGATTGAGGGTTTAGTTATTTCTTAGTGTTATTGCCAACATTTAGCTTTGTTTCTTGTATCAACAGGAGTGTCGCATCGCTCATCCCATCGTCAAGTGTACATACTGCAGATCAGAGTTTCAGCAGGAGAGGTGAGTTCTGCTCCAGCACCTTTACTGTACATGGTGTTCTTATTCCATTCTTAAGGTATCACCATGTAATATAGTGAAAACATTGGTTTCAGGACGTTGGTGTGATTTCTCTTTACTGTTCTTTATTCCAGCAAAACAAACACCATTTGCAAGAAGTGTGCCCAGAATGTAAAGCAGTTTGGGACCGTATGTTTGACTTTAATTATCTGTTTGTTTATAATTGTACATTATGTACTGATTGACTCAGTTCTGGTTATGCTGGACAAATTGTTTGCAAAAGCAGGTTGAAACAGTCTTCTGTCATTTCTTACATAGCCCAAACCCTGCCAATACTGTAACATCATTGCTGCTTTCATTGGGACGAAGTGTCAGCGTTGCACCAACTCAGAGAAGAAGTATGGCCCTCCACAGACCTGCGAGCAGTGCAAACAACAGTGCGCATTTGACCGCAAGGAGGAGGGCAGGAGAAAGGTAGGTACAGACACCTGCTGCATTGATACCCTGACATGCATGTTGTCCAACACTTGCGTATTCACCATCCTCCACTGTCCTGTGTGTGTTGCGTCAGGTGGATGGGAAACTGCTGTGCTGGCTGTGCACTCTGTCCTACCGACGTGTACTGCAAAAGACCAAGGAGCAGAGGAAAGGTTTCAGCTCCTCCCACTCCAACTCCTCGCTCAACGAGAAGGACCTCCACTCCAGACAGCACCATCACCACCAGCAGCAAAGACACAGCAGCTCACACAAGTAGGCCCTGGCGCCACAGCCCTTTCCTCTACGTGTTAGGCCTTTACATCCTCTGTAATGCAGGTCTCTGCTCTGTCACAATACTATATATGTATTGTGCTGACCAGGCACTTTTTGGAAGGATGTAGTGGTCTGAGTAATGTATGTGTCAAATATCAGAAGAAACATCTTGGAAAGATGAAATTACATAACTTGTTTTTTGTTTATGTATTTTCTTGTCTCTGTGTTGTAGACTCAGTGGGAGCTTAAGTCCAGAGCAGGGAATGTGGAAGCAGAGGTGACTTACCACCTCTTTCTGAATCACATTCCCTAGTGTTTTGACTTGACAAGCCCATTTGCTTAGTTATACAATGTATTTTAACTATGGGGCAATCTGGGACGAGTTCCGTTTTTGATGGAGCCTTGGTGGCTAAAGTTGTGTCTTGGTTCTCCCTTCAGCCATAAATCGTCTTCGATCCAGAAGGAGACCCCAAAGAAGAAACCAAAACTGGAGATGAAGCCATCCAACGGGGACAGGTACGAGAGGAGTTTCAATCACATGTAAGGAGTTACAAACTGGTTTTAACTTTTTGAAGTAAAGTGCTGAACATCCAGTATGTTCCTGACACTTATTTTTGGCCTTCTTGGTTCTAACACACATCTGTGATGGTTGCCATCAAGGTGTTGTTGGAGCAGGTAAAGTTGGCCAGTGTGAAAAAGATCTCCAAACAGGTATTTTCCTTTTTCTGCCACCCTAACTTGTTTTTCCCTGCTCTCTCCCTGCAGTAGTTCAATCACCCAATCTATGGATTGTGGAGGAACGGACAACTTCATTCTGATCAGCCAGCTGAAAGAGGAAGTGATGTCATTAAAGAGAATGCTTCAGCAGAGGGATCAGACAATGCTGGAGAAGGACCGAAAGGTACACGCCTAACTAATATATAGATATATCTAAACCTGTTCATTCCAGGGTTTCTTTATTTTTACTATTTTCTACATTGTTGAATAATAGTGAAGACATCAACTATGAAATAACACATGGAATCAGGTAATAACCAAAGTGTTAAACAAATCAAAATATATTTGAGATTCTTCAAAGTAGCTACCCCCTGCCTTGACAGCTTTGCATTATCTCAACCAGCTTCATGAGGTAGTCACATGGATTGCATTTCAATTAACAGGTGTGCCTTTTTAGAAGTTCATTTGTGGAATTTCTTTCCTTAATGCGTTTGAGACAATAGTTGTGTTGTGACAAGGTAGGGTTGGTATACAGAAGATAGCCCTATTTGGTAAAAGACCAAGTCCATATTATGGCAAGAACAGCTCAAATAAGTGAAGAGAAATGACAGTCCATCATTACTTTAAGACATGAAGGTCAGTCAATCTGGAAAATTAAGAACTTTGAAAGTTTCTTCAAGTGCAGTCGCAAAAACCATCAAGTGCTATGAGGAAACTGGCTCTCATGAGGACCGCCACAGGAAAGGAAGATCCGGAGTTACCTCTGCTGCAGAGGATAAGTTCATTAGGGTTACCAGCCTCAGAAATTGCAGCCCTAATAAATGCTTAACAGAGTTCAAGTAACAGACACATCAACATCAACTGTTCAGAGGAGACTGTGTGAATCAGGCCTTCATGGTTGAATTGCTACAAAGAAACCACTACTAAAGGACACCAATAATAAGAAGAGACTTGTTTGGGCCAAGAAACACCAACAATGGACATTGGAGTGGTGGAAATCTGTCAAACTTTGAGATTTTTGATTCCAACTGCCGTGTCTTTGTGAGACGCAGAGTAGGTGAACGGATCTCTGCATGTGTGGCTCCCACTGTAAAGCATGGAGGAGGAGGAGGTGTGATAGTGTGGCGGTGCCCTGCTGGTAACACGGTCTGTGATTTATTTAGAATTCAAGGCACACTTAACCAGCATGGCTACCACAGCATTCTTCAGCGATACGCTGTCCCATCTGGTTTGGGCATAGTAGGACTATAATTTGTTTTTCAACAGGACAATGACCCAAAACACCTCCAGGCTGTGTAAGGGCTATTTTTACCAGGAAGGAATTCTGCATCAAATGACCTGGCCTCCACAATCACCTGATCTCAACCCAATTGGGATGAGTTGGGCTGCAGAGCGACGGAAAAGCAGCCAACAAGTGCTCAGCATATGTGGGAACTCCTTCAAGACTCTTGGAAAAGCATTCCAGGTGAAGCTGGTTGAGAGTGCCAAGAGTTTGCAAAGCTGTTGTCAAGGCAAAGGGTGGCTACTTTGAGGAATCTCAAATGTAAAATATATTTATTTAACACTGAGTATTACATGATTCCATGTGTTATTTCATAGTTGATGTCTTCACTATTATCCTACAATGTAGACAATAATAAAACTAAAGAATAATTTGAATGAATAGGTATCCAAACTTTTGACTGGTACTCATACACACTTCTAAACTGTTTTATGTGAAATATGACTTTTGGTCATGTTGTATTGATTGTCTGCCTCTTTTTTTTGTACTTCTAGCTCACAGAGCTCAAGGCAGACTTCCAGTACCAGGAATCCAACATGAGGGTGAAGATGAACAACATGGAGAAGGCGCACAAAGAGTCCATGGAACAGCAACAGGTAGACTAGAAATTTCCATGCATACCTTTACAAGAAAAGAACCTGACATCTTGTGAGCCATTGGCTACATTTACACGGTTGGCCCAATTCAGATCTTTTGCCCAATTATTGGCAAATGGGTTGATCTATTAGTGGAAAAAGATCAGAATTGGGCTGTCTGTGTAAATGTAGCCATTGAGACAAGTTCCAACCCGATATGTTGACCTGTAGCCCCTCAAGTACATTGGGTTCAAACAACTTTCCTAAGAAAGAGGCACAGTAGGATGTAATCAAACACTACTAGCTTGTGTGGTAAATGCTTTCATTAAACATAGATGGTTACATACTCACTACTTTTCTTTTACTACAGGCCAAAAATCGGGAGCTGCTAAAACAAGTGGCCGCACTCTCAAAGGGCAAGAAGTTTGACAGAACAGGGAGTTCACTGCTGTTACCGTAACGACAAGCCCACCCAACCACAGCTCGGAGGGGCTTCGTTGTTTTAACACTGTGAAAGGCTGATGCCATTCTACCTTTCCCCTCTCCTTTCTGTTTTCTCAATTTTGATCCTTTTCAGTTTTCTTCATTGGAGATCCTGGTGAACATGCTGTACATGGAAATCGTCTTTCATGTTGACATGACAATAAGAATGCGTCCTCCAAATTTCATGTTTTAACCCTGAGGTCATTTAAAAAATATCTGACTGTGGATGGAGGGAGGAGAGTGCCTCGTTAACACTGCCTGGGTACAGCCGCATGGTTTGCGCAAGGTGGAAAAGATTGTCAACATCACAGAACCAAGTTGATTTTTATAGATGTCATGCAATTTTATTTATTCAATTGTCTTTCTTAGTGTTTCCTCACCACATATTCTGAGCATTTCCCAGGTTTGGGGGATTTTTGTCTTCAACAGCAACTTTCTCGTAACATATTAGTTATATTTTTCTAATTGGATGTAATTATGGAATAGGGTCTCTCCTCATTGGAGACCCTTCTCAACTTACTATGTATGCAAATGTTAAAATGGTGTCCGACCACAGCGTTGCTGGCCAGCAGCGGAGACTTCTCTCGGCGTTAAAGTCCAAAAACCACGAACTTTGAGAGATTTTTAAACCTTGTTATTTAGAGACATCTCCCGGCTGGCCTCTTTCTCACTGTGACAGCTGTAGTGCTTTGCTGTTTCTCTGTAGTGTAACGATTGTAATACTGCATGACTTAGTGCCATATGCAGGTTGGCATTGTGGTCTCATGTATTTTTAGACTTTTGTCCTTTTTTTATCACATGTAAAGGTATTACAGCGGTCAGCCTATGTATTTAAAATGTGTAACTTGTATCGTTTTTAGTGAGTATGTGTAAGGCTGGTTAATTATATAAATACATATGTAGAATATGGTTTTTAAAGGAACACAGCTTTCACTTTACAGCTCTGGACCAAACTGGTTTCATACTGTGGCGTACAGATCACTTTTGTACTTTTTTTCCAAACCCAATGTTTAAAAAATATTAAATCTGGTTGAACATGTTTTGGTTTTTATTTGTTGCATTATCTCAGCAAGCAGTGGCTCTCTACTATTGTGCCCTGTAGCATTCCTTCATAATACTGTCAGACCCACACAAACACCACCATACGTTTTTCTCTTCCACCAGAGCTGGTGTACGTGTCAAATAATATTCAAGGTTTGACCACTAGGTGGCACTTGTTTGCTTTACTCTAAAATCTGACATGCTGATTCAGACATTGCTCTACATACAATGGGTGCATTGGACAGTCGACTTTAAAGGTGAGTCCAGACTGATTGATTTACAAATTAGCTTGCATCACAAATATCTACTCAATATGAATTATTGATCAGTCAGTCTGTCACAATTTACTGGGGCTGGGAATTGCCAGGGACTTCACAATATGTTATCACGATACTAAAGTCCAGATATGATAGGCTAATGTATTGCGATTGGATACTCAATTTTATTACTATTTGATATTCCAAACATATTGCTCACCATTTGTCTGATGCAGAGAGACATGAGAATGAGTTTGGATCAGTCATGGGGAAAGAAAGCGCTGAAAACAAATTGGCTCTATTTAAAAAGAAGAGAGAGCAAAAATAATATCCTGATATGTAACTATGGATATTTTTCACCCATCACTACAATTTACCCATGATCACAGTTTGGATGGTCTGGAACTAATCTAATATTACCTGAGGAGTTTCCAAAGAGAATGATAGAGAATTCTTTATATCTGTCCAATTGTGGCATCTGAGGTGAAGGGCAATGCCAGTGAGGCCATCTCCATTTTGAAGTAGTCAATTTCCTTCTAATAGTTCTGAGTTGGCAAACAAACTGAAAGGGTGCATACTGCCACCTGGAGTGTGTTTGAACAGATATAAAGCCATGGTTGGTGATTTACTGCTACCTGCAGTTATAAAATGTTTGCTCATGAGCATAATTCATTGGCTGATGACCTGGATGGAATTATATGATGCTCCCTTAACCCATAGGAAGTCCCACCCAGTTGACTACTTCAAAATGGCGAATATCCTCAATGGCGCTGCCCATGCTAAAACTTTAAGGCACTAAAGTCCTCTTTCACCTTTGGATTTGTTTTGTCTTAACCCAAATTAGATTTGCACAACTCCTGCATCCTGTCTCCTCCGTCCTCTCTTGTCTCTTGAAAAAAAGTCAAAGATAATCGAGGCGAATGAACGTAGACGAAAATGTGCTTGTGAGAAGATCCTTCACTTGCGAGTCATCAGGCAAATGACATTTACAGGGGTGGTTCCCAAAATAAATGTGTAAAGTGATAAAAATGAATTAAAGTAGGTAGGCATATCGTTTTTAAATGTGCACATGCTTTTCTCCTTCGAAAATACAACAGCTGATTCAAAGGGTGTATGGCAGGTATCAAAACTCTTCCACGGTAGGATACACTTGTGCTTCCTCGCCAAAAGGAGGCTATCAGGGAGGGGAGGACAATCTTCTGTTTAGCATACTCCTCAACCACTTATCAATTTCCAGGTCACGGAGGAGAGAGGACGGAGGACAGACTTTTGCCCAAATGAGAAAATGCCAGGGAATCAGCACAGTAGAATCTTGGGAGATTCTCAATTGGTTTGATCAACTCTTCCGTCCTCTCCTCACCTCTTTTTGTAAAAGGTAAAAGGTAGTCGAGGGGAGGAGAGGAAAGTGGAAACAAATGCACATGTATGAAATGAGACTCTCCTTTTTTACTCACATCATGCAAATGATGTTTACAGCGGTGGAGTCCCCAATTAATTGTGTAAAGTAGTAAAAATACATTTAGCTAGTTGTGATAAAACATTTATAGATAAAAGGATAAAAAGCATATTGTTTTTGAAATATATGCATGCTTTCTCCTCTGTGTAAACAACAGCCGATTCAAAGGGGGTGTGGCGGATTTCAAAACTCTTCCGCGAAGGACTCAGGTAGGATACTCTTGTGCTTCCTCAGCGGAAGGAGGCTGTCAAGGAGGCGAGGACACTCCTCCGTTTGCCTACAAACTAACTGATATTCTCCCCAACCACTTTTAGGTTTCCTGGTCACAGAGGAGAGAGGACGAAGGAGTCAAGGAGAGGACAGTCTTTTTCTCAAGTAAGAATCTCCCTTAGACTTGTGATTTCCATCAAAAAAGTTAAGTGAGTGCAGAGAGAAGGTGCCCAACATTGAAGGCCTGTCATCCCATGTCACTTTGTTTAGAAACAAGTTTTCTCTATTCTATTTACATATGTTATCTGCTAGTCATTCAAAATGGTGTGCACAAACAGCAAACACATTGCAGTCTATGGATCAGGTAGTTCAGCCCCGTAGAAGGACATAGGCTTCAGAAAGGTCAGCTGGGCTGAAGTAAGAGTCAACAGTCCAGAATGTGGGTCAATGCAGGTATGAATGTGGATCAATGCATTGGGGTCTACACTCGGGTCCAGGTCCTCTTGACTGAGGCAATATTATCTATATGGATGGTTATCTTTTCTCCTCCCCTCTTTCCTGCTCTCCCTGTCAGAATGTATTGGTGATGTCAATGACACATTCTGCGACAGAGATCAGATTATCTTTTTCCTATCTATGTCTTCGGGCATCTTCTTACATTTTGGTTTTACAGTAACTGTTCAGTGTTTTCATATTTCTATGAAATACTTTTCCTTCCAATTTTTTTTTATTAAGTATGTTAAAAAGCAGCTTTTCTGTGTTGGAATGGTGTGGGCCTACCCCAACAACAGAATGGTGTGGGCGTTTACCAGTCATTAAAAATATTAATGTAGACCGCTGATCGGCCAGCTCAGCTAATGAGGCAGGATGACATTCTCTTTTAGGAAATAGCAAGCATTTTTGAAACTTCTGTGGGGATTCTGAAGTTTTTTTTTCTCCAATTTATGCTTTGGCCACAAGTACAAGTATAAGACTAGTCAACAGCATTTCTTGGGTATGAGTTAACAGAATATTTAAAAAGGATATTTTCACAGTTACTTTAAGAGTTACATTTTATGTAAAGTAGATGTAACTTAGACCCAATATATGTGGCCCCACATTTATGGTTTTCGATTCTGTTTTATTATGCCCTTTACCATTTACGAAATCCGCCGGGATCATTTTGCACTATTACAATGGTTCTTATGGAATTTACTGTTGATCATACACTATGTTGTCCTTCAGCCTTCAAATAATGTAAAGATAATACAATTATTACTGGCAGCTTGACAAAAGCCATAAAGTTAACACAGCCTTAACAAGAGAAACAGCAGGTGAACGTCCAAGTTTAATCTGCTCAAACTCATGCAGAGAAGAGAGAACAGCAGTACGTATTCACAGAGCTCTGACAGAAAGAAAGGCACTCTGGATCTGTTCACAAAACAGGAAGTGAATACTTCTGCCAAGAAAACCTGAATCAGACCCAAATATTTTTGTATATTCACAAGACCCACATTACATAAGTCTCAACAATAATGAGACTTAAAACTTTATGAACAAAGGCACACAATAAAGCTTTGTTATTCATTGTCTGAACTGAATTGTGGCCAGGCATTGAACCTTGATTGCTGAGATATGAAATAGGAGTTGTTTATGAATTTGATTGTTATACTGCGATGTGTTGTAATGCATAATAAAGGCATCCTCACACAGTATAGGAAGTACTGAGAATCAGATATCCAATCAGAAGCCACTGGCTTCTGCCAGTTACCAATCTGAACTTCCTCTGTGTCACTGTCCAGCAATGGAAACAAAATATTTTATTGCTTTGAAAAGTTCTCCGCGGTTAGGTATGCTCACTGTACGGTGCATACATATCTGTGGGGCAGACTGTAATATGCATAAACACAAATTGCAATATAGCCAAGCCATTTCCGCATAACCTCCCAACCACCTAGCTAACAGGGTCTGGAAATCAGTCTCTTGCTCTAGCCACAGCCAGTGATCTGGGCCTGGGTTTCCCAGTGAGCTCAGACAGGCTTCATTGTGTTGGAGGACCCTGTGTTATGGTATGATTTATTATTTTGTTGCTGCCAGTGGGACTGAGTGTTGTGTAAACCAGACCATTGAGGGTCAGGCAGTGCAATGCCTGATGACAGAGTTTAGAGTTTGAAAGTAAACCAGCTACAAAGAAACTGGAAGAAAGGTGCACAGTCAATTCCCACCTATTGGAAACAAAATGAGAAGCATATGTGTCCTGTAGTAGGAACAGGTTTAAAGAAGGACACAAACTACCCACTGGGTACAGAAGTCACTTCACGGTATAGCTTTGATTTACATTTGGTTGAGTTATCAACTAACGTGAATTCAACGAGAAATCAACAAAATAATTCACTGTCATTGGATTTATGTTCAAACTTAGGGGAAAAAAACACAATGCCCTTATGTTAATGACTTTTTACAAATCCAATCAGTTTTGCATGTTGATTCATCTTCATCACAGATTATTTTGGTTGAAATGTCGTGGGAAAAAAACGTTGATTCAACCAGATTTTGTCCAGTGGGTAGCTTCAGTGCCACAGAGATTATAATGTATGCGACAGACAGCAGCACTGACCAAATAGAGGGGCTACAGATCATTCCGAAAGTATTCAGACCCCTTGACTTTTCCACATTTTGTTATGTTACAGCCTTATTCTAAAATGGATTACATACACAATATTTACACACAATAATCCCATAATGACAAAGCCAAAACAGGTTTTTAGAAATGTTGGCTAATGTGTAAAAAAAACTGAAATACCTTATTTACATAAGTATTCAGACCCTTTACTATGAGACTGGAAATTTGCTCAGGTGCATCCTGTTTCTATTGATGATACTTGAGGTGTTTCTACAACTTGATTGGAGTCCACCTGTGGTAAATTCAATTGATTGGACATGATTTGGAAAGGCACAGAGCTGTCTATATAAGGTCCCACAGTTGACAATGCATGTCAGAGCAAAAACCAAGCCATGAGGTCGAAGGAATTGTCCATAGAGCTCCGAGACAGGAGCACAGATCTGGGGAAGGGTACTAAAACATGTCTTCAGCATTGCAGGTCCCCAAGAACAGTGGCCTACATCAAGTTTGGAACCACCAAGACTCTTCCTAGAGCTGACCACCCGGCCAAACTTAGCAATCAGGGGAGAAGGTCCTTGGTCAGGGAGGTGACCAAGAACCTGATGGTCACTGACAGAGCTCCAGAGTTCCTCTGTGGAGATGGGAGAACTTTCCAGAAGGACAACCATCTCGGCAGCACTCCACCAATCAGGCCAGACGGAAGCCACTCCTCAGTAAAAGGCACATGACAGCCTGTTTGGAGTTTTCCAAAAGGCACCTATAAAGACTCTCAGACCATGAGAAACAAGATTCTCTGGTCTGATGAAGCCAAGATTGAACTCTTTGGCCTGAATGCCAAGCGTCGCATCTGGAGAAAACCTGGCACCATCTGTACGGTGAAGCAAGGTGGTGGCAGCATCGTGCAGTGGGGATTTCTTTCAGCAGCAAGGACTGGGAGACTAGTCAGGATTGAGGGAAAGATGAACGGAGCAAAGTACAGAGAGATCCTTGATGAAAACCTGCTCCAGAGTGCTCAGGACCTCAGGCGAAGGTTCACCTTCCAACATGTTAACAACCCAAGGACGCAACCGCGATAATGCAGGAGTAGCTTCGGGACAAGTCTCTGAATGTCCTTGAGTGGCTCAGCCAGAGCCCGGACATGAACCCGATCGAACATCTCTGGAGAGACCTGAAAATAGCTGTGCAGCGATGCTCCCCATCCAACCTGACAGAGCTTGAGAGGATCTGCAGAGAAAAATGGGAGAAACTCCCCAAATACAGGTGTGCCAAGCTTGTAGCGTAATACTCAAGAAGACACGAGGCTGTAATCGCTGCCAAAGGTGCTTCAAAAAAGTACTGAGTAAAGGGTCTGAATACTTATATAAATGTGATATTTCATTCTTTTATTTTTTATATACATTTGCAAACATTTCTAAAAACCTGTTTTTGCTTTGTCATTATGGGATGTTTTGTGTAGATTGACCATTTTCACTGTAGCTATCGGCTGGAAAGTCTCCCAGTTTACGGCATTGTAAATGTCGGATTTCTTACTGGGTAACACTTTTTGCTTGTTTGAAGCAAGCTCTCACACGGCAGATTTACAGTGTGTATGAAAACACAAGCTGAAATCCAGATTAGTGTCAAATTCCATAATACACATTGAATTACACCTGAATAAACAATTGTGACTAGTTTGAAATATTGAGACTATAAGATGTCATATGTATAACTCTTTATATTTGTATAGGAGGAGCCAGGAATCAATGACACAGCCAATCAGATAATGCCAACATGACATGAGGGCTTGAGTATTTTTCTCTCCAGTTTTTCTTACAGTATTAGTACAGCATAGTGATCACCTACAGTACAATGGAGGTCTTCAATTCCTCCAACATACAGTAATACTCTGGATGTTTGCAGCTGTACACAGCCCACACAGCACACGCTGCAGCTGTACACAGCCCATCTGTAAATAGCCCATCCAACCAACTACCTACCTCATCCCCATATTTGTTTTTGTTTTTCTGCTCTTTTGCACACCAGTATTTCTATTTGCACATCCTCATCTGCACATATATCACTCCAGTGTAAATTGCTAAATTGTAATTACTTCGCCACTATTGGCCTATTTATTGCCTTACCTCCTTACTTAATTTTCACACACTGTACACATTTTTCTTTTGTGTTATTGACTGTACGTTTGTTTATCTCCCTGTTCGGGCGGTGCTCGGCGGTCGTCGTCGCCGGTCTACTAGCTGCCACCGATCCTTTTTCCTTTTCTTTTGGTTTTGTCTGTTTTGTGTTTCCACCTGGTTTCATTTTGGTTAATTAGGGGGGGTATTTTTCTCGACATTTCCTTTGGGTTTTTGTGCGGGATTGTTTTCGTTTACTGTCAGTTTGGGTTGCGTTTTTCGCTAGTTCATGTTTTACAGGTGTTTTTCCCTGGACTGTGTCTTAGTGGGTTTCATGGCTACTGCTGTAGTCAGGTGTCCTGTGATTTTTGAGCTGGTTGATTAAACGTCCTTTTCATCCTGAACTTGTTTCTCCTGTGCCTGACTCCACACCCACATCTCTTTGGGGAGTTCTGACAGAATCCCGCACCGCTTATCATGGAGTCAGCAGGAGCTGACGCGCCCACCCCGTCCATGGAGGAGCGTGTGCAACAACATACAGCAGTATTGCACCGTTTGGGGACAGCTATGGATCAGGTGTTGGCGAGAATGGAGAGATGGGAGAGGAGCGGCCTCCCTACCCCGTCTTCAGCCACTCTACAGCCTGCACCACCACCCTCTTCGGCGGCGTACGGCCCCAGCGGGATTCGACTCGCTCTCCCGAGGGACTACAATGGGACGGCTGCCGGGTGTAAGGGGTTCCTGCTCCAGCTGGAGCTGGAGC
Organism: Salvelinus namaycush; assembly: GCF_016432855.1. Classification (NCBI taxonomy): domain Eukaryota; kingdom Metazoa; phylum Chordata; class Actinopteri; order Salmoniformes; family Salmonidae; genus Salvelinus; species Salvelinus namaycush. The sequence goes on along the minus strand of NC_052309.1, from coordinate 25,454,203 downwards.
TGTATCTGGCGACCGTTCACCCGACTCCCTCGGGAGAGGAGAGTGTCAACGTCCTCGTCTCCTGCCTTTCGGGTAAAGCCCTGGAGTGGGCCAACGAGGTCAGGGAGGGCCCGGACTCAGCGAGGGATCATTACCCAGAGTTCACCCGCCGCTTCCGGGCGGTGTTCGATCACCCACCCGAGGGCAGAGTGGCGGGTGAACGGCTGTTTCACTTAAGGCAGGAGACGAGGAGCACACAGGATTTCGCGCTGGAGTTCCCGGACCCTGGCCGCCGGCGCGAGGTGGAATGACAGGGCCCTGATGGACCATTATAGGTGTAGCCTGCGGGAGGACGTCCGCAGGGAGCTAGCCTGTCGTGACACTACTCTCACTCTGGACCAGCTAATCGACATGTCCATCAGGCTGGACAACTTGCTGGCTGCTCGCGGGTGTCCTGGTCAGGGTCTGTTCGTTCCACCCCCCAGCGCTCCTGCTCCGACACCCATGGAGTTAGCGGGTGCTGCTGCTAGGGCCACCAGAGGAGGAGCCTCCTCCTGCATCAGTTGTGGTCGGAGAGGACCAGGTGCTGGAGGAGTTCGTCTGGGAGTCGAGAGGGCAGACAGAGCACGACTCGAACACCTCAGGTGAGTCAGCACCCGGCTCACCCAGAGCCCCCTGTTGGTCATATGTATGTGTTGATTTCCTTTCCTGATTTTCCCCCTCATTCCCAGCATAAGGCGCTAGTCGATTCAGGCGCAGCAGGGACTTTTATGGACCGCGGTTTCGCTCGTAAGTTAGGGATTCCCTTGGTTCAGATAGACCAACCCTTCCCCGTGCACGCCCTAGATAGTCGACCGTTAGGGTCAGGGTTGATCAGGGAGGCCACGGTTCCACTGGACATGGTAACGCAGGGTGGTCATGAGGAGCGGATTAGTCTCTTCCTCATTGATTCTCCTGCGTTTCCAGTGGTGCTGGGTATTCCCTGGTTGGCTTATCACAATCCTAAAATTTTGTGGAAACAGGGGGCTCTTAAAGGTTGGTCAGAGGAGTGCTCAGGTAGGTGTGTGGGAGTTTCCATCGGTGCAACGACAGTGGAGAGTCCAGACCAAGTCTCCACCGTGCCGCATTCCCCCCGAATATGCCGATTTGGCAATCGCCTTCTGTAAAAAGAGAGCGACCCAATTACCACCACATCGACGAGGGGATTGTGCGATAAACCTCCAGGTAAACACTGCACTTCCCAGGAGTCACGTGTATCCCCTGTCACAGGAGGAGACGGTGGCTATGGAGACATACATGTCACCGAATCTCTGGGACAGGGGTACATTCGGCCCTCCACATCACCTGTCTCCTTGAGTTTATTTTTTGTGAAGAAGAAGGAGGGAGGTCTGCATCTGTGCATTGACTATAGAGGTCTACATTCCATCACAGTGGGGTTCAGTTACCCGCTACCTCATTCCACGGAGCACGCTTCTTCACAAAACTGGATCTTTGGAGCGCGTATAACTTGGTGCGAATCCGGGATGGAGATGAGTGGAAAACCGCGTTTAGTACCACATTTGGCCATTACGAGTACCTCGTCATGCCGTATGGGTTGAAAAATGCTCCAGCAGTTTTCCAATCCTTTATTGACGAGATTCTCAGGGACCTGCATGGGATGGGTGTGGTGGTTTACATCGATCGCATGTGTCTCTGGTGCGCAAGGTACTTGGGCGACTGTTGGAGCATGACCTGTACGCCAAGGCCGAGAAATGTGTGTTCTCCAAACAAGCCGTCTCTTTCCTGGGGTATCGCATTTCCACATCTGGGGTGGTGATGGAGTGTGACAGCATTGCGGCCGTGCGTAATTGGCCGACTCTGACCACGGCAAAGGAGGTGCAGCGGTTTTTAGGGTTTGCCAATTACTACCGGAGGTTTATCCGGGGTTTTGGGCAGGTGGCTGCTCCCATTACCTCACTGCTGAAGGGGGGGCCGGTGCGCTTGCGGTGGTCGGCGGAGGCGGACAGAGCTTTTTGTCATCTGAAGGCGTTGTTAACCGACGCTCCCGTATTGGCGCATCCGGACCTCTCTTTGCCATTCATAGTGGAGGTGGACACGTCCGAGGCTGGGGTTGGAGCCGTGCTATCGCAGCGCTCGGGCGCGCCTCCGAAGCTTCGCCCTTGCTCTTTCTTTTCTAGGAAGCTCAGTCCGGCGGAGCGAAACTATGATGTGGGGGATCGGGAGTTGCTGGCTGTGGTAAAAGCTCTGAAGGTGTGGAGACATTGGCTTGAGGGGGCGAAACACTCTTTTCTCATCTGGACTGACCACCGTAATCTGGAGTACATCCTAGCGGCGAGGAGACTGAATCCTCGCCAGGCAAGGTGGATGATGTTTTTAACCAGGTTTCGCTTTACTATCTCTTACAGACCAGGTTCCCGTAACGCGAAGGCCGACGCACTGTCCCGTCTCTATGATACCGAGGAGCGGCCCATCGATCCCACCCCCATACTTCCGGCCTCTTGTCTGGTGGCACCGGTGTTATGGGAGGTGGACGCGGACATCGAGCGGGCATCTCGGTTAGAACATCCACCACCCCAGTGTCCAGCGGGCCGGAGGTACGTCCCGCTTGGTGTTCGTGATAGATTGATCAGGTGGGCCCACACGCTACCCTCCTCTGATCATCCGGGGATTGAGAGGACAGTGCGGGCTCTTAGGGGGAAGTACTGGTGGCCCACCTTGGCTAAGGATGTGAGGGTTTATGTTTCCTCCTGTTCGGTGTGCGCTCAGTGTAAGGCTCCTAGACACCTGCCTAGAGGGAAGTTACAGCCCCTCCCCTTCCACAGCGGCCTTGGTCACACCTGTCTGTGGACTTTCTTACCAATCTTCCTCCGTCACAGGGAACACTATGATCCTGGTCGTTATGGATCGGTTCTCTAAGTCCTGCCGTCTCCTCCCTTTGCCCGATCTCCCTACGGCCCTACAGACTGCAGAGGCCCTGTTTACACACGTCTTCCGGCACTACGGGGTGCCTGAGGATATAGTTTCTGATCGGGGTCTCCAGTTCACTTCCCGGGTTTGGAAGGAGTTCATGGAGCGTCTGGGGGTCTCGATCAGCCTGACCTCTGGTTTTCTCCCCGAGAGTAATGGGCAGGTGGAGAGAGTGAATCAGGATGTGGGCAGGTTCCTGCGGTCGTATTGCCAGGACCGGCCTGGAGAGTGGGCGAGGTTCGTCCCATGGGCCGAGATCGTCCAGAATTCACTTCGTCACTCCTCCACGGACCTGTCGCCGTTTCAGTGCGTGTTGGGCTATCAGCCGGTCCTGGTACCGTGGCATCAGAGTCAGACCGAGGCTCCTGCGGTGGAGGATTGGGTGCAGCGCTCAAAGGAGACCTGGAGAGCCGTCCAGGAATCCCTTAAACGGGCCGGTGGGCGACAGAAGGTGAGCGCTGACCACCACCGTAGTGAGGCCCCCGTGTTCGCACCGGGGGACAGGGTCTGGCTCTCGACCCGAAACCTGCCTCTCCGCCTGCCCTGCCGGAAGCTGGGTCCGCGGTTTGTGGGGCCATTTAAAGTCCTGAGGAGAATAAACAAGGTGTGTTATAGGTTACAGCTCCCCTCTTACTATCGTATTAACCCCTCGTTTCATGTGTCTCTCCTCAGGCCAGTGGTAGCTGGTCCACTACAGGACGTTGAGGTGCGGCACTGTCCCGTCTCTATGATACCAAGGAGCGGCCGCACCTCAACATAGCATTACAAACAGTAAATAATAATCTAAATGTCACTCTTCTTAGAAAAAGGACGACGGCGACAACAACAATAGTAGGGATTAAAAACTAAGCAGCGAGAATTTTGGGTGAGCCAGTTGTTGAATGACCTTTGATCAAGACGTTGAATGACCTTTGATACATACTTGATGGAGCACATTTCAGTTTCATGGCTAATGATTAGTAATTGTTTTTTTATAGGGAGATTTAAAGAATTTTACTTTACAAATATAAGTGGGAAAGCCAAACTCAAAGCCTAATGCAGAGGGATAATGAGTAGAAGAGCACCTAAGCCAGAGTCACCTGGTATCGCCTGCTGAGACTCCCTGGCAATGAGGTGGAGGAGATTGTCCCTAACTACCTTTTGACCTGTCACCTTTTTAATCAGTTAAGTAAAAAACAATGTAGATTGTTCCAAAAGAGATAATTCCAAAAGAGAATGTAAGGGAGAAACTGATTGCATCAGTGGCACTCATTATAAGATTACCAGTGTTGGGGAGTAGTTTACTACGTATAGTTCAACTAGAAATTAAACTACAGTTTGCAGTAGCTTGGTTTAAATCTACATCGTGTTTTCAGTAGTTAATTACTTTTTTGCTAAAATAAAATAAAATATGGGTGAAGTAGTGTCATGAGAATTATGTTCTCAATGTTCATAACCCAATTCAATTAACTACTCAGTCTGCAACCCAGGATTTGTAAGATACTGGTTGAATGAAACAGATGGAGGCCCCAGCTATGATAGTCAAAATGTTTATTCACGGGCGCGCAAGTTCGTTGTACAAAACCATTCATTTTATACTAGCTCCTTACGCACATACTTTTGCATACAAACAGAATTCATATGCACATACATTTGCACACAAACAGTAGGTATCCTACGCACATACTGTCCCACTACCCAGCCGACAAAGATTAGGGACCGTGAGAAGCACTCCCTGTCCTTTCCCAAATTTCTCAGTGGCCCCTAGCCAAGGTCACCACCGAATCTTGCTCAGACAGTCTGTGTTTAAGACACCATAGAGACATATTGTTTTACCCTAATTCTGACTAAAACTACACACATCATGACTAAAACTACACACATAATTTATTATAATTTTACTGACTAACACTACACACATCATTAATTATAATTTTATGATTCTGATCAATTTCACTGTCCTTTATATGGTTTCAGGGTGGAATATTCTAATCATTCATTTAAACATATAAATTCCATCCACAAGTAGGCAAGAATGTCCTTTATTTTCAGGCATCAGACCTGCCTAATTCTCCCTTGAAACATTGTTTTTGTGTTTAATAGCATAAATTACACATTATGTTATTGCATTTTGTATTCTATGACATTTCAGATTTAGATATGAGAATTTCACGAAGTAGTCAAAGTAGCTTTAGTTAAGTAAACTGTTTTTCTTAAAGGTAGCTTTAGTGTAGCTTAACTTCTTCCAGTGTGTAGGAATTTGTAGCTTGGTAAACTATATTTTCAGAGTAGCTTTCCCAACACCCATATTTAGGGGTTCACAGCGAGGCTGTCAAACCTATTTTTATTCTTAGATTTTTTTAAATCTTGACATGGTCAAATAACTCAAGTATAGATTGGTTACTTTTTTCTAATTTGGCACACAGAAACTAGAGGCCTTGAGTAACTTGGTAAAAACAAAATGCCACGATTTGCCTTTAGGTGGGTCAGTTATAAGTGGTCTCACTTAAACCCTCCACCACTATCACTAGCAGGCCCGCTAGTTTCTCGAAGCTCCGCTACAGCTAGCTTCACAGTTGTGTGCAGAGTTCGCATATGCCGGTGTAGGTTGTGCGTAGAACTGGCTTTATATGAGATTTTGTTTTGGCAAATTCTACACTGTGCTCTAACATTGTCTACATTCTTAAAATGCATCCAAATGCTACTGTGCATCCGACTCATTTTCCAGCTGTTGTTTTCACAGCTGTCCTTCCTCTCTCTCCTCGCTGCTAAGTGTGTGACTGTGAGTGAGTTGGCTCGGCCCTCCCTCACGCATCTTTGGTTCATTGGTTGACACTGCGTGTCTGATTGACAGGAACAACAGGTGAGGCTGTTAGTCTGAGCAGACAGTCTGAACGAATGTGTGTGCTTGAGCATTTAGGTCTATATTATTATTATTTTTGTTCTTTGAATCAGTTAATTCTATTCATTTAAATCTTTTGATTATTCATATCTTAATGTTTTAATATTTTTATAAATAGATTCGGCTCTTCTGATATGCGAGCCGGCTCCCAACGTTCACCACAAGAGTGGCTCTTAGAGCCGACTCGTTCGCGAACGACCCATCACTACCACTCTTGGCTGCACCCCTACACAGTCATGTAAAATCCATAGATTAGGGCCTAAGTTATTTATTTCAATTGACTGATTTCCTTATATGAACTGTAACGCAGTAAAATCTTCCAAATTGTTGCATTTTGCGTTTATATTTTTGTTTAGCCTAGTTCACTACTCCCCAGCCCTGGGTGAGAGACTTGAAAGGCAGAAGAGAGAGGAGGTGAAAGATGATGAGACATGTCTTTGCATGTCTGTGGGGCTGGATAAGTCAAGATTTCTGCTGAGTGGTTTTGTTACCACTGATGCTCTCTTTGTTTGCTGACTCAATGTTGTACTTGTATGCAATATTTTCTGCTTCCTCAACTAAAAATGCATTTCAAATTAAAGAGAATTTACAGCATACCCGCAGAAATAGGGTGACTCACGTCAGACTTACCAGTACTACCATGGCCACATACACAAAAAACAAAGGCAGGATCCTTCCTTTATGTCTGTATTTATAGTTTTTAGTATAAAGATGAAAATAATGGTTTTATTCTTGAAGATCTACCTGGCTGTAGGCCTGTGTTGCTTTGCTCTGCAAATTACTGAGCCTTCGTTTTTCATCTTGTTTGTTTACACACAGAGACACACACACACACACACACACACACACACACACACACACACACACACACACACACACACACACACACACACACACACACACACACACACACACACACACACACACACACACACCTACGTAAAACTTTATTGCCTATTACTAAAACAAACCTTGTAGACCAGAGTATGTTGTATCCTGGTTCTATCCATGCTCTTCTATCCAAATGAAATGACTTATGACAAACACATTGTAATTTATCTATACAGGATAACACAAAGAAAAGTCATCAAAGTTGATTATTTTGCTGAAGGTTGTTTTTTCCTTTATTTGGTACGGATTCAAGTTGCTTTTTAGTTGTCTTGGGTCTAATAAAAGGATGCGGGTTGTGGAAAGTTATCGCTTTAATAGCTAACTAAAGACAGCAGGCGCATGTTGTTTCGCAAACACACCCCTCTAGCTGTTGTGCGTCGCTATTGGCTGGCACATCCGGCAGAGCAAAGTCAGAAGTTTGCTCACGGAACTGCCTGGCTTTGTGTGGTGAGTGAGACTGGGGAAGACAGAGCCTCCGTATACCTCTCTCGAAAAACGGCTTCGTGATCTAACAACTCTTCGGTCTCCCCAACCCACCACTACCACACCTGCAAGAGAGTGACATAGGCCTACAGTTATTTAAAGTACAGTTTATACGACGGTTACAGTGGCGGCCAGCATGAGCTTCAGTGCGGACTCCACCTCCCCCAACCCATTTCACATGTGTAACATCTGTCAAAAGGTGATAAGGAAAAAGGTATGGTGTTTTCAGATTGATTTCTCCAAATGTTATTTTTACTAGTCGAGCAATAGCATTTTTTTTCAAGGTGATTAGTCATTCCTTCCAATTTAGATAAAACAATCATTGCACCCTATTAAGTTTTCAATTAGAATCTGCAGGAGTACAGTAAGTAGCCTATAGGCTCTAGAAGGCTTTGATTAGATCTACTGAATCAGACAGCAAACACATTTCTTTTGGGTCTGATCCTTCCCTTACTGATATTTTTGTATTACATTCTGTATTTCAACATCATCTATATAATTGCTTCAGGATCTAAATTGCTTTAGATTTAGGCCTATTTTAAATCATCTCAAATCTAATAATTTAGTCATTGATCATGGGCTTTTTTGCAGTCCAAGAACAACATGAAAGTTAATAACAGATTTGATGACAATCAGGCTGTTTTTCCATTCAGACAACAATCTGCAAAGATTGTTCCATTGGCATTGATTTAATTCCCAGGATGGTCATCAATCAGTATGATAGCAATAGAGTTGGGGGGGAATTGATAAGAGTCTCACTCACTCACTGCATGTAAATGTTAGACTCATTAGAAATGTATCTGCATTTCGCACACAGATGGCACATATCCATTACATAATTAATGTACTCAAAAACATTTAGCAGAACAAATAGAGACTGCCTTTGATATTAGTTTAGCATTGTGATCATATTTCCACTGCATCACTTCCCTTTTCTCTGCAGATTCACTGTGAAGTACCATTTGTATTTACATTTAGTGGTAATATTTGTATAGGCATGTGAGTGTATAGATTTGGACAACTATACCATTAACCTATATGCTAAAATGATTGTAATCTTTCATAGAGTACTTAAAAAACAATTATTATTGACTTCAAGTGTAATATTCATTTCAAGTACATTTCTAAAAATGTTTTGGTATATTTCTAGTTAATCCCTACTTTTATCTAAATCCACCTCTTAATTCCTATTTCTTTCTAAATCTCTACTTCGGTCTAAATCCACAGAAAAACAACATTCTGTTGAAGAACTTCAAAAGCAGCTCTCAGTCAATGAATGCATCAATACTCTGTCCTGTCCCTGTTGCCACAGTTATCGGTTTAACAACAAAACATGAGGACATACAGATTACAATGCCTAGAGACAGCTTTGTCTGTATGCACAACAGAGTCAGCCCTTTCATGACAAACATCACTGACAGAAAAAAAAAACTTTAATGTCTGCCTTCTACATTTACCAATAGATACTGGTAAATACTCTATGCCTCAATCAGATATACATATACTGGTAAAGGCAGAAACTATACATATTTTATTTTGTAGGTTAAAACCCAAAAGGTTTCATACAGGTTGTTCTCAACAGACAACCTATTGGTTGGAAATTAGAGTTTACTGAGAGATAAAACTGACACTTGACATTTTACTTAATTTATCTTTAATTATGATTAAGATTCTTGTTTTTGATTACTTTATTACTTATTTAACAAATACTTATCCCACAATTACAACTGTCTATTTGTTTTTTGTGTGATGGAGACAGACGGGTCCAGGCTCTTTTTTAGATCTGCACAGGCCAGGATATATAGGAGCACTTGAGCCACATCTCTCTGTATCATCTCAGGTAGTTGCATCAGCCACGCTGCCCCAGCAACAGACACACATCACACACAAAGGGCCAGAGGGCAGAGAGAATAGGAGAATAGAGGGGGATAGGGAGAAAGAGGGAGGGATTACTACCAGGTTGCACCTGTCTGCAGCACAGGGCATTTCTGTCTGTGTGTGTCACCGGTGGCAGTGGGAGACACAGGGCTTCAACCCAATTAGCTAAATTCACGGGAAATTGCCTGTCTGTTGACAGAAGGCACATTCAAAGGTCTGTTATGTAATAAGACATATGCCACTGGAACAGAGAGGGGTCTCTCTGACTCGTTCTCCTCCACCCACATATGTATTGAGCATACACTGTCGTTAGCTTGTGTGACATCATTTTACAGTTCTTGTTTACAATGTCCTTCATAAATAGTATACCCTTCATGTACATTTTTTAAAAATTGTATATATTTTTTCTCTATCGGTATATTGGACTTTAGCTATATTATTTGCTGTAATATTATATCTGCCTTTTCTGGAGGATGAAATTGAAATTGTAGCCAACTCTGTATGACTTCATTTAAAAAGGAGGATACTTTAAACAGGCATCCATTGTCAATCCACTGAAAATGTAAGGTTTTAGTCTGCAAAAAGGCAAAGATACCACTCTTAAAACATAGGATAGGCCTCTCTTAGTAGCTTGCTAGAAATCCTATTTGGATTTACAGTAGATACAATTTTGGTACAATGGAGGCTTTAAGAGAGGTTTAATGTCTTAATATTTAATAGTTTTAATGCTCATGTTCGTTATATAAATATGCTCGTTTAACTTTATCTGGTTTGTCATTCCAAATAAAGTGAGAAAAAAAACGTCTTGCATTGTTTGAAAAAAGGATTCTCCTGGAGTCGGTAGAACATGACTAAATATGTCAACTGTGATATCACTAGAGAAACTGGTACATTTTCCAATTACCAAACAATTGATTCACATTCAAAATCCTGTGTTCCCTAAACCTAATCCCTAAATCTAAAATAGTATTTTTTCTTGTGGGGTTAGGGTTAGTCATGTCCCCAATTTGTTTTACTATCCTTCTGAACAAAAATATAAAATGCAACATGCAACAATTTCAAAGATTTGACTGAGTTACAGTTCCTATAAGGAAATAAGTCAATTGAAATAAATGCATTAGGCCATAATCTATGGAATTCACATGACTGGGAATACAGATATCCATCTGTTGGTCACAGATACCTTTAAAAAAAAAAGTTAGGGGGCCTCCCAAGTGGCGCAGTAGTCTAGAGATCCTGGTTCGAGTCCAGGCCCTGTCCTAGCGACTCCTGTGGCGGGCCAGGCGCAGTGCACACTGACACGGTCACCCGGTGTACAGTGTTTCCTCCGACACATTGGTGCGGCTGGCTTCCGGGTTAAACGGGCATTGTGTCAAGAAGCAAGAAGCTGGGTTGTGTTTCAGAGGACGCACGGCACGACCTTCACCTCTCTCTCTCTCTCTCTCGAGTCCGTACGGGAGTTGCAGTTGGATACCAATTGGATACCACAAAATTGTGGAGAAAAAATAAATAAAATGTATAAAATAAATATATATAAGTTAGCGTTGTGGATCAGAAAATCCATCAGTATCTAGTGTGACCACCATTTGCATCTCCTTCACAGAGTTGATCAGGCTGATGATTCTGGGCTGTGGAATGTTGTCTCACTCCTCTTCAATGGCTGTGCGAAGTTGCTGGATATTGGTGCAAACTGGAACATGCAATCCAGAGCATCCCAAACACGCTCAATGGGTGACATGTCTCTTGAGCATGGAAGAACTGGGACATTTTCAGTTTCCAGGAATTGTGTATAGATGTGTATAGATGGCACGACAATGGGCCTCAGGATCTCGTCACTGTATCTCTGTGCAATCAGTTGCCATCGCTAAAATGCAACTGTGTTAGTTGTCCGTAGCGTATGCCTGCCCATACCATAACCCCACCACCACCATGGGGCACTCTGTTCACAACGCTGACCTCAGCAAACCACTCTCCCACATGACGCCAGTTGAAGCCGGGATTCATCTGTGAAGATCACACTTCTCCAGTGTACCAGTGACCATCGAAGGTGAACATTTGCTCACTGAAGTCGGTTACGACGTCAAACTCTTGTCAGGTCAAGACCCTGGTGAGAAGGGTGAGCACGCTGGGCTAAGATGGTTTCTGACAGTTTGTGCAGAAATTCTTCGGTTGTGCAAACCCAGAGTTTCATCAGCTGTCTGGGTGGCTGGTCTCAGACGATCCCGCAGGTGAAGAAGCCAGATGTGGAAGTCCTGGGCTGGCGTGGTTACACGTGGGGTCTGCGGTTGTGGGGCTAGTTGGACGTGTGTACGAAACTAATTTGTCTGCAGTTGTGGGGCTAGTGTACGAAACAAATTTGTTCACAAAATTTGAGAGAAATACACTTTTTGTGCATATGGACAATTTCTGGGATCTTTTATTTCAGCTCATGAAACATGGCACCAACACTTTACATGTTGCGTTTCTATTTTTGTTCAGTGTAGTATTTAAAAGTATTTTTACTTAGTTACTTTACACCACTGCCTCTGGGAAGAGATCTCTTTAACCTCCCTCTCTCCTCAGAGCTCTCAGTACATTAAGTTCAATAGATGTACAGGTGTGACATACACAACCTAACATAAATCCACACTTTAACATGCCAGACTCAAACGCGCACGCATGCACACACACACACACACACACACACACACACACACACACACACACACGACAATGTGAACCATAAAGCTGCCGTTCTTTCCTCTGCCCAGGACTTGATCCCAATGTTCCATGGCTAATGTGTGTGCACACAGGCTGTTTGCTTATCTCAAAAGGTTACAAGAGGAGGGGGTTACTTTACCTCTGAGCAAACGGATTGATGCACAAAGGCCTGGCTGTTACATTTTAGTCACTTAGCAGACATTCTTATCCAGAGCGACTTACAGGAGCAATTAGGGTTAGATGCCTTGTTCAAGGGCACATCGTTAGATCTTTCACTTAGTCGGCTCAGCGATTTGAGCCAGTGTACTTTCGGTTACTGGCTCAATGCTCTTACCCGCTGGGTTTACCTGCTCTCCATTTACATATCAAATCTCACTTCTATAAAGTGCATTCGGAAAGTATTCAGACCACTTCCCTTTTTCCACATTTTGTTACATTACAGCCTAATTCTAAAATTGCTTCAATTAAATGTTTTTCTCAGCAATCTACACGCAATACCCCATAATGACAAAGCGAAAACAGGTTAGACATTTTTGCACATTTACAAAATAACAATAAATACCTTATTTACATAAGCATTCAGATCCTTTGACATGAGACTTGAAATTGAGCTCAGGTGCATCCTGTTTCCATTGATCATCCTTGATGTTTCTCCAACTTGATTGGATTCCACCTGTAGTAATTTCTATTGATTGGACATGATTTGGAATATATAAGGTCCCACAGTTGACAGTGCATGTCAGAGCAAAAACAAAGCCATGAGGTCGAAGGAATTGTCCTAGCTCAGAAACAGGATTGTGTCGAGGCACAAATCTGGGGAAGAGTACCAAAACATTTCTGCAGCATTGAAGGTCCCCAAGAACAGTGGCCTCCATCATTCTTAAATGGAAGAAGTTTGGAACCATCAAGACTCTTCCTGGAGCCAAAACTGAGCAATCGGGGAAGAAGGGCCTTGGTCAGGGACGTGACCAAGAAGCCGATGGTCACTCTGACAGCGCTTCAGAGTTCCTCTGTGGAGATGGGAGAACCTTCCAGAAGGACAACCATCTCTGCAGCACTCCACCAATTAGGTATTTATGGTAGAATGGCCAGACAAAAGGCACATGATGGCTTGCTTGGAGTTTGCCAAAAAGCACCTAAAGGACTCCCACGAGAAACAAGATTCTCTCGTCTGATGAAACCAAGATTGAACTCTTTGGCGTCACGTCTGGAGGAAACCTGGCACCATCCCTACAGTGAAGCATGGTGCTGGCAGCATCATGCTGTGGGGATGTTTTTCATTCAGCGGCAGGAACTGGGAGACTAGTCAGGATCGAGGGAAAGAAGTACAGAGATCCTTGATGACAACCTGCTCCAGAGCGCTCAGGACCTCAGATTGGGGCGAAGGTTCACCTTCCAACAGGACAATGACCCTAAGCACACAGCCAAGACAACGCGGTAGTGGCTTCGGGACAAGTCTCAATGTCCTTGAGTGGCCCAGCCAGAGCACGGATTTGAACCCGATCGAACATATCTGGAGAGACCTGAAAATAGCTGTGCAGAGACGCTCCCCAGCCAACCTGACAGAGCTTGAGAGGATCTGCAGAGAAGAATGCGAGAAACTCCCCAAATACAGGTGTGCCAAGCTTGTAGCATCCTATCCAAGAAGACTTGAGGTTGTAATCGCTGCCAAAGGTGCTTCAACAAACTACTGAGTAAAGGGTCTGAATACTTATGTCAATGCAATATTTCAGTTTTGTTATTTTGAATTAATTTGTAAAAATTTCTAAACCCATTTTTTCTTTGTCATTATGGGGTATTGTGTGTAGATTGAAGGGGGGAAAAAACAATTGTTACATTAGCCCATATTCTAAAATTGATACAATGTGGAAAAAGTCAAGGGGTCTGAATACTTTCCCGAAGGTACTGTACATGCCCTCTTTTTCACTTAATTTAAGTTTTTTTTCTTTGTTTCCCAACATGGCTGAGTTCATTTAGGTTGTGCTTAAAGTGGGGTTGTACATCTAAGTTCCTTGTGTACTATGGTTCCTTAGCTAACCCAGTTTCCTTATCTACCGCTCTTGTCTCATCTCAGGAAAAAGGAGTCAGAGTGCCGCGACCCTTCTCCAGTGGACCCAGTGCCTTCATTCCAAAGGAAGAGGTGAGAAAATGCTTTCGTTCTGTCTTTAAGCTATATTTCCCCCTGTCCTGCTTACACTCTCGTTTTCTGTCACCTTTGTTTAATCTCTAGACCTTTTTCCCCTTTGTCTTTCTTGCCACCTTTATCTTCTCCTAGCCTCGAATTTAGGTGTAAACCATATTTTAGATTACAGCAGCAGCATTTTTACTGTAACACGATTTCAATACACACTGCCTAACTGAAACCTCTCTCTTCCCTGTCCTGCCGGACCCCTTCCCCCTATCCCTCCTTCCTGGTTCCAGATTGTGGAGGCGTCCCAAGTGGACCCCCTCACAGAGCAGCTCCTAGCCGAGGCCTACTCTCCGTCGGGCCATGTGGACCACCTGACCCAGGTGATGGGACTGCACCCCCACTACCTGGAGTCCTTCCTGCACAGCCAGTTCTACCTGCTGAGGATGGACGGCCCCTTGCCTCTCCACTGCCGACACTTCATCGCCATCATGGTAAACACTGGAGTAGGATGAACAACAGATTATCATTGGGTGTGTCTAAAATTGCATCATAGTTCCCTATATAGAGCACTACTTTTGACCAGAGCCCTGGGAACTCGTCAAAAGAAGTGTACTGTATATAGTGTGCCATTTCAGACGCAGCCATTGTTCCCTGCAATGGTTGAGGTTAGTATATAGGTAAGGTAAGCTGATCCTACAGGCAACTTCTACCTGAAGCTGCATGATACAGGATGGGTCAAAGGTCAAGCTAAGCCGAGGGGGATGTCTCCTGCATAGACACGTCCTCTCTTAGATTTTCCCTCCCTGCTCAGGAGACCTACCTAACACATCTTCTACTGATTTTATATCATCTCCATATTCACCCATTTCCCTAACATCCAATGGCTGTCCCGACGTGACGGATTATATTTTTCTTTATGGTGTTTAAACTTTCGTCTCAGTGCTGAGATTCCCCGGAGGGAGAGGGAGAGGTGTGCGCGCGCTTAGGCATACTGGCCACTCAACACCTCCATCTGTGGAGCTTTGTTATGCAGTCATCTCAGAGGGTCCTCCCAGCCCACCTCCAACTCACCCAGTTCCTGATGTGGCCCACAACTAGGCCAAAGTCTGCCCCCTCACTCTTCACGACACAGCATGTTATGTCAGGAGGAACAGCTGAATGCAATGCATTGTTAAAGAACCATGTGGAAACAATCAATGTGCAGTTTAAAATAAGTCATGCTTAGAATTGACAGTATACAACATGCATATAAAATATTAATTTAGTATAGATCATGCATATACAGGCAATATGTATGCTTTATATAAGTCTACCATGCCAGCTACATGGTGAATACCAACTGAAACAGGACTGTTAAATACAGTACTACCCAGAATATTTATTTTATTTTTATTTCACCTTTATTTTACCAGGTAGGCTAGTTGAGAACAAGTTCTCATTTACAACTGCGACCTGGCCAAGATAAAGCAAAGCAGTTTGACACATACAACAACAGAGTTACACATGGAATAAACAAACATACAGTAGAAAAAGTCTATATACAGTGTGTGCAAATGAGGTAAGATAAGGGGGAGGTAAGGCAATAAATAGGCCATGGTGGCGAAGCAATTACAATATACCAATTAAACACTGGAGTGATAGATGTGCAGAAGATGAATGCGCAAGTAGAGATACTGGGGTGCAAAGGAGCAAGATAAATAAATAAATACAGTATGGGGATGAGGTAGTTGGATGGGCTATTTACAGATGGGCTATGTGCAGTGATCTGTGAGCTGCTCTGACAGCTGGTGCTTAAAGCTAGTGAGGGAGATATGCGTCTCCAGCTTCAGTGATATTTGCAATTCGTTCCAGTCATTGGCAGCAGAGAACTGGAAGGAAAAGCAGCCAAAGGAGGAATTGGCTTTGGGGATGACCAGTGAGATATACCTGCTTGAGCGCGTGCTACGAGTGGGTGTTGTTATGATGACCAGTGAGCTGAGATAAGGCGGAGCTTTACCTAGCAAAGACTTGTAGATGACCTGGAGCCAGTGGGTTTGGCGACGAGTACGAAGCGAGGGCCAGCCAACGAGAGCGTACAAGTCGCAGTGGTGGGTAGTATATGGGGCTTTGGGGACAAAACGGATGGCACTGTGATAGACTGCATCCAATTTGTTGAGTAGAGTGTTGGAGGCTATTTTGTAAATGACATCGCCGAAGTCAAGGATCGGTAGGATGGTCAGTTTTACGAGGGTATGTTTGGCAGCATGAGTGAAGGATGCTTTGTTGCGACATAGGAAGCCGATTCTCGATTTAATTTTAGATTGGAGATGCTTAATGCGAGTCTGGAAGGAGAGTTTACAGTCTAGCCAGACACCTATAGTATATAGAACAAGAATATAAATAGTTTAGACAGTAGAAAACAATATAGTATATGCAGTAAGGGAAGAGTTTTCCCAGTAGGCTATAAATAATAGAAATATGAAAGCCTCCCCTCTTTCTCTCTGCAGGCTGCAGCGCGTCATCAGTGTTCCTTCCTGGTGTCTCTGCATGTGCGTGAGTTCTACAGGATGGGGGTGTGTCTGGACTGGCTGAAGGGCCTGCAGTACGTCCCTCAGAGACTGAGGAACCTCAACGAGATCAACAAGCTCCTAGCACACAGACCGTGGCTCATCACCAAGGAGCACATTCAGGTTAGAACACAGACATGCATAAAACATACACATATTCAAGTACATTATCCACATATGCACATACTGTATCTATTCAAAAACACGACTTTTATCCACATACGCACACAAAGTAACTCACACCAAACCTTTTTCTTCCCCTCTACTTTAGAACTTGGTGAAGACAGGCGAGCACAGTTGGTCTTTGGCAGAGCTGGTCCATGCTGTGGTCATATTGGCCCATTTCCATGCCCTGGCCAGCTTTGTGTTTGGCAGTGGCATCAACCCCCAGGTTGACACACAAAACACCAACGGCTTCCAGGCCGTCTACATCAGCAACTACTGTACATGTGACCTGGCCAGCGACCATCACCTGGACCGAGATCTCAGCAGTACCAGCCCTGAGGTGAGATTTAATTATGTGTGTTTGTAGGGATTGTGTTGGAAATGTATCGAAGTATGTGTAACTCTATTGTCATAATAATAGAGTTCTGGTTTGTTGTGTGTGTTTCAGAACACAGACTCGGTCAGTGAGTTGGAGGCGCTGATGGACAGAATGAAGAGGCTGCAGGAGGAGAGAGAGGAGGATGAGGCCTCGCAGGAGGAGATGGCCACACGCTTCGAGAAGGAGAAGAAAGAGAGCCTACTGGTGGGCTCTGGAGGTACTGCAACCACACCTGTTCCTGTTGTCTCTCTCTCACTGAGTAAAGGGATTACGTGATTACTGATTATGATCCATCTCCATTATGACTCTGCAGATTTGGAGGATGAGGTGATGCCCACATCCAAAGTGTCTCAGTTTGTGGAAGATGCCACCTTCGGGTACCAGGACTTTGCTCGACACGGGGAAGACAATCCACCAACTTTTAGAGCACAGGTGGGTGATAATGGAAAACCTTAATTCCACTGTCATGCCTGAACAACTTCACTCGCTTTCTCGCGTTCTCTCTGTCTCTGTCTGTAGGACTACTCGTGGGAGGACCATGGTTTCTCTCTGGTCAACAGGCTGTATTCAGACATCGGGCTGCTGCTGGATGACAAGTTCCGGACAGCGTGTGACCTGACCTACTACAACATGGCCAGTCACGAGGACGTGGACACCACCATGCTCCGACGTGCACTCTTCAACTACGTGCACTGCATGTATGGCATCAGGTAAGGCATCAGTGCCCTCTCTGTCACATACATTTGTCATTCACTATCAAGTGTGGACACTTAGCATTAATCAAGTTAGTGTGATAATGATAATATTTAAATGAGTGAGTAAGTGTTTATTGAAGCCCTGAAGTAGTCCATAGCAGACCGTAAAGTGATGCTCCAGGCTTGATGTCCTGTGCAGATATGATGACTATGACTATGGGGAGGTGAATCAGCTATTGGAACGCAGTCTGAAGGTCTATATAAAGACCGTAACGTGTTATCCAGAGAGGACCACTCGTCGCATGTACGACAGCTACTGGAGGCAGTTCCGCCACTCCGAGAAGGTTAGAAAACTGCAGATGCTCGTGTTTGTCAGAGTGTATAATTGTATGGTGTTTATGTACGTGTGTATCCTTTGAAAAACAACGCTTTGCTTTACACTGTCAACAGCCACAAAAAGGATCTTGTGAATCCTGATATGTCTTTGTAACTAGGCCAGAGTTCAGTGGCAGGGCTGGTCATGCTGTTAGATTGTGTTTCTGCAGGAGGCTTTGGCTCATGAGTACACTAGGACTATTGAGCAGAGCTGGAGGAAATGAAGCTCTTGGCCGCAGGAACATGCTGTTATTGTGTTTTGAGTTGTTCTGCAGAGAGGCCCCCTGTTGGCATCTGACTAGGCTGAAAGAGATAAAAGACGAGCTCGAGTTATTATTAGAACCAGCAGTGTGGAAGTGGGTCATTGTCTTGTTTTTAATGCTCAGGTCAAGACAACCTGGAACAAATGTCTCATCCCTGACGTAATGAGGACAGCAGCATTCACTTTAGTTAGTAATTATGTCTGTACAAGCATCTTTTCCTTCAGACCCCATTAAAACGTTTCTCAACAGAATCTCACTTGGTTTACATATCCGACTCAGTGAGATGTCTTTTGTCTCTTATAGCCTTCTGCTACATTCTGCAAATGCATATCCATTTTACAGCTCAATGGCTGTCCATACTGCAGTTCATACCATTCCAGTTATATAAAGTAACTGCACTGTGTTATAGTATGTATGGTATGCTAATCCTCTGGCCACCATGCCCATTCCAGGTCCATGTGAACCTACTCCTAATGGAGGCCAGGATGCAGGCAGAACTGCTATATGCCCTGCGCGCCATCACACGCTACATGACCTGACCAACCACAGCGGGCCATCTGTCTCCACCTGACCAATAGAAACCCCAGCCCACGTCCGCCCAACACCGCTACTGGCCTTACCCCTCTCCAGAACCCCAGGAATGCAGCCTCTGGGAACCAGGAAACTGTCTCACTACCAGGCACATGTCTCTAACACTGGCCTCTTACTGTATGGTTGGATGGGGACTTTGACCTATTTTCTTTTAGCTTAATGCCCTTTTAAAAGAGGAAGTATGTGAAAATGAAGGAAATCCTACTGTGAGTGTGTAAAAATTGTGAAAACGGGTGCACGTTTGACTTCTCATCCTTTTTTGCCAAAATTGTATTGCCAGTTTGGCTTTAGTGACATAGTAAAGGGGTTGGAGTTCATGACAAACTTTAAAAATATATATATTTATCCAAGCAACCTCAAAGTACTGCACTGTGCTCTAAGGAAGATACTGAATAGCCGGAAACGGTGTTGCACAACGTAGAATATACCTCAATGTAATGCCTTGATTTGGTACAGTCCCACCAATATCAGGTGCAAGATTAAAATGTTATCTGATTGAGAGAGCAAGCCCTTTTGTGGCACTATTTTAAAATGTGCAATATTTTTACATTTTTTGCAATTTAAAAAGGTAGACTCAGCTATATGACGTTGCCATGAGCAGCAACGCAGCTATTGAGATGAGTGAGATGCAAGACTTCACTCTAACAGTCCCACACAGTATCTTCGCATGTGTATGAGTTCGCTTCACACTTACAGCGTGGTAGCCACGAGACCAAAACAGAAGTTGAACCTCTCGCTTCATCACTCTTAGTTGTTGCAGAAATTGACCCACTATGCTGTTTACTTTATGCATCTGTCATATCGCTGAGTTTACCTTTAAAAGGCTGTGACAGAATAGTTATGCTTTTCAGTATATTTATAGCTTTGTCAATAAATCTGGCTAATTAAAATATTTCTAGAGAACTATTTATCTGCAATGTTTGTCCTAATACAGAATATAAATCACAGCAGGTAGCGCACAAGATTTTGTGGCAACATTATCAGCAATTTTAGGACTTCTCTCATCCTGCTCTGTGCCTAATGTTTCTCACTGGGTCTGTAAGACATTAAGATAGCATACTTGTCTATTTCTACCAAAGATGCCGTGTACAGATGTTAGATCCATGAGACAATTTCAAAACATTTTTATATTCCATTAGGAAGTACATTTTTAGAACTGCGTAATGCTGGGAATGTGCTCTTTGTTTTTGTTTTGTTTTATAATTACTGAAGTATCACCACATGAGTGTATTCCTAATCCTAAAATCTGCACTGTTAACTTTCTCACCAGCATTTATTTGATGCTTATTTCTTCACCAGTGTAGGGTTGAAAAAATCCTGGTGTTTTTGTGAATGATTGTTGCTCTTTGCACATCTGTATCTGCAAATGTAGGAACTGCTGATGGCAGTGTCAATCATTTTTGCAGATATTTACTGTAGGAAAAAAAACTCCCAGTTGGAAATATGCAAGAAATGTCAGTATTTCCTTAAATCCTCTCCCTCTCAAATCTTTCTTGCATTTAATTTCTCAGATGTGAAATGTGTCATATTGTAGCACCCCCCCACGTATAGGTTTAATTACAATGTTTAATCAATGCCATTGTGAACTCAGATGACATTCACCAAAGTACTGTTTACTTTTTGCCAACCTACCTTTTAAAAGGGATATTTTTTTCATTAGTACACATAATCATGATGATGCTGTATTAACAGTGGACTAAAGAAAAAAATACCCAAATAGTTTGAGTGGATTTTCCCTTTAAATTTAGAGTTTTCCATATTTTATTTTAATAAATATCTTGTGTTAACAATACCAATTAGAATATGTATCATCTGCATTATAACTGATGATGGAAGCGGAGTTGTCCAAACTTTACAAAATTATAATCTACTGGTCTGAGAGTGAAAGCTGCACTTCTCTCTTTCCCAGATTGTGCTTCAGGATTGTTGTAATAGTTTTGGGAGGTCGTGCCTTCATCAAAGTCACATTGTCATTTGCCTCCCCCCCCCAAAAAAGCTAAAAGGACAACAGTGCAACTGAAACTGTACCTCACACAGTGCCTGTAAGGGCATTTTCAAAACAATAAAGAAGTTACAAATACATCTATGTGTTCTGTTTATTTGATATATCAACATGCATACTGGTAACTTGATGTATGTGTGTATCTGTAGCATCAGTCAACATTTTAATAACTCATTATAGATAGAAAAACTGTGGCATGAAAATTAGGCTATTTAGAAAAATGTCTCCCACAAATACACATACTGTAAAATCGGGTTTCAAAATTGCTGTTTGATCTAAGAGGTTCAACTGGTTAGCTAGACATGATAATGCCACAGAACAATGAGCCAGATATTTCATTGGATGTATAAGTGTGAAGCATCTGCTTGGCGTTTCCACTCACTGCCAAATATGGTAATGAGAGGAAGACCAATGACCGGCAGATGGAGAAGTTGGATTTTGGCTAACATTACGCAAATTTTCTCATTAATTAAACGTTTGATCTCAATACTGTCTTCTGTTCCCAAAACTAGAATATGTTACGAACAGAGTGGACTAAGTCATGTAGATTTTACCCTTTGCCAAATAAAAAACAATACTGTTGTTTAGAAGGAGGCGAATTGAGTTCTTGCACACACGCATGTCACAGAGTAGGCTTTGGATGTCAATTAAGGCAGCAGAGGGGTTGGGTTAAATGCGAATGACACATTTCAGTTGAATGCATTCAGGTGTACAACTGACTAGGTATCCCCCTTTCCCTTCCCTTTCCCTAACGGAAATATGCAAATATGTGCTAGAACGTGCCTATAGGATCTCGTTAGTGCGTGCTTGGCTCTGCCCCCTCCTTGACTAAAATACAGTAGAATAGAATTCAAAATATACATATGCGATGAGTAAAGCTGTATGTGAACATGATTTTAACATTATTAAAGTGACTGGTCTTCCCCTATTAAAATGGCCAGTGGTTCCAAGTCTATGTACAGTGGGGAGAACAAGTATTTGATACACTGCCGATTTTGCAGGTTTTACTACTTACAAAGCATGTAGAGGTCTGTCATTTTTATCATAGGTACACTTCAACTGTGAGAGACGGAATCTAAAATCCAGAAAATGACATTGTATGATTTTTAAGTAATTAATTTGCATTTTATTGCATGACATAAGTATTTGATACATCAGAAAAGCAGAACTTAATATTTGGTACAGAAACCTTTGTTTGCAATTACAGAGATCATACGTTTCCTGTAGTTCTTGACCAGGTTTGCACACACTGCAGCAGGGATTTTGGCCCACTCCTCCATACAGACCTTCTCCAGATCCTTCAGGTTTCGGGGCTGTCGCTGGGCAATACGGACTTTCAGCTCCCTCCAAAGATTTTCTATTGGGTTCAGGTCTGGAGACTGGCTAGGCCACTCCAGGACCTTGAGATGCTTCTTACGGAGCCACTCCTTGGTTGCCCTGGCTGTGTGTTTCGGGTCGTTGTCATGCTGGAAGACCCAGCCACGACCCATCTTCAATGCTCTTACTGAGGGAAGGAGGTTGTTGGCCAAGATCTCGCGATACATGGCCCCATCCACCCTTCCCTCAATACGGTGCAGTCGTCCTGTCCCCTTTGCAGAAAACATCCCCAAAGAATGATATTTCCACCTCCATGCTTCACGGTTGGGATGGTGTTCTTGGGGTTGTACTCATCCTTCTTCTTCCTCCAAACACAGCGAGTGGAGTTTAGACCGAAAAACTCTATTTTGGTCTCATCAGACCACATGACCTTCTCCCATTCCTCCTCTGGATCATCCAGTTGGTCATTGGCAAACTTCAGACGGGCCTGGACATGCGCTGGCTTGAGCAGGGGGACCTTGCGTGCGCTGCAGGATTTTAATCCATGACAGCGTAGTGTGTTACTAATGGTTTTCTTTGAGACTGTGGTCCCAGCTCTCTTCAGGTCATTGACCAGGTCATTGACCAGGTCCTGCCATGTAGTTCTAGGCTGATCCCTCACCTTCCTCATGATCATTGATGCCCCACGAGGTGAGATCTTGCATGGAGCCCCAGACCGAGGATGATTGACCGTCATCTTGAACTTCTTCCATTTTCTAATAATTGCACCAACAGTTGTTGCCTTCTCACCAAGCTGCTTGCCTATTGTCCTGTAGCCCATCCCAGCCTTGTGCAGGTCTACAATTTTATCCCTGATGTCCTTACACAGCTCCCTGGTCTTGGCCATTGTGGAGAGGTTGGAGTCTGTTTGATTGAGTGTGTGGACAGGTGTCTTTTATACAGGTAACGAGTTCAAACAGGTGCAGTTAATACAGGTAATGAGTGGAGAACAGGAGGGCTTCTTAAAGAAAAACTAACAGGTCTGTGAGAGCCGGAATTCTTACTGGTTGTTAGGTGATCAAATACTTATGTCATGCAATAAAATGCAAATTAATTACTTAAAAATCATACAATGTGATTTTCTGGATTTTTGTTTTAGATTCCGTCTCTCACAGTTGAAGTGATATGATAAAAAATTACAGTCCTCTACATGCTTTGTAAGTAGTAAAACCTGCAAAATCGGCAGTGTATCAAATACTTGTTCTCCCCACTGTATATAGGGCAGCAGCCTCTAAGGTCCAGGGTTGCGTAACTGGGTGGAACCCAGCTAGTGATGGCTATTTAACAGTCTGATGACCTTGAGATAGATGCCGTTTTTCAGTCTCTCGGTCCCAGCTTTGATGCACCTGAACTGACCTCGCCTTCTGGATGATAGCGGGGTGAATAGGCCGTGGCTCGGGTGGTTGATGTCCTTGATGGAGGAACTTGAAGCTTTCCACCTTCTCCACTGCTGTCCCGTCAATGTGGATACGGGCGTGCTCCCTCTGCTGTTTCCTGAAGTCCACGATCAGCTCCTTTGTTTTATTGACATTGAGTGAGAGGTTATTTTCCTGGCACCACTCTACCAGGGCCCTCACCTCCTCCCTGTGTAGACTGTCTTGTAATCAGGCCTACTACTGTTGTGTCATCTGCAAACTTGATGATTGAGTTGGAGGCGTGCGTGGCCACGCAGTCATGGGTGAACAGGAAGTACAGGAGGGGGCTGAGCACGCACCCTTGTGGGGCCCTGTGTTGAGGATCATCGAAGTAGAGGTGTTGTTTCCTACCTTCACCCCCTGGTGGCGGCACGTCAGGAAGTCCAGGACCCAGTTACACATGGAAGCGTTCAGACCAAGGGCCCCGAGCTTAATGATGAGCTTGGAGGGTACTATGGTGTTGAATGCTGAGCTATAGTCAATGAACAGCATTCTTACATAGGTATTCCTCTTGTCCAGATGGGATAGGGCAGTGTGATGGCGATTGCATCATCTGTGGATCTATTGGGGCGGTAAGCAAATTGAAGTGGGTCTAGGGTGTCAGGTAAGGTAGAGGTGATATGATCCTTAACTAGCCTCTCAAAGCACTTTATGATGACAGAAGTAAGTGCTACGGGGCGATAGTAATTTAGTTCAGTTACCTTTGCTTTCTTGGGTACAGGAACAATGGTGGACATCTTGAAGCAAGTGGGGACAGCAGACTGGGATAGGGAGAGATTGAATAGGTCCGTAAACACTCCAGCCAGCTGGTCTGTGCATACTCTGAGGACGCGGCTAGGAATGCTGTCTGGGCCGGCAGCCTTGCGAGGGTTAACACGCTTAAATGTCTTACGTCATCACCGGAGAAGGAGAGTCCACAGCCCTTGGTAGCGGGCTGTGTCGGTGGCACTGTGTTATCCTCAAAGCGGGCAAAGAACGTGTTTAGCTTGCCTGGAAGCAAGACATTGATGTTCGCAATGTGGCTGGTTTTCCCTTTGTAGTCTGTGATTGTCTGTAGACCCTGCCACATACGTCTCGTGTCTGAGCCGTTGAATTGCGACTCCGCTGTGTCTCTGTACTGACGTTTTGCCTGTTTGATTTTCTTATGGAGGGAATAACTACACTGTTTGTATTCGGCCATATTCCTAGTCACCTTGCCATGGTTAAATACGGTGGTTCGCGTTTTCAGTTTTGCACGAATGCTGCCATCTATCCACAGCTTCTGGTTTGGGTAGGTTTTAA
Source organism: Salvelinus namaycush (assembly GCF_016432855.1). Taxonomy (NCBI): domain Eukaryota; kingdom Metazoa; phylum Chordata; class Actinopteri; order Salmoniformes; family Salmonidae; genus Salvelinus; species Salvelinus namaycush. The sequence continues at coordinate 25,429,225 of NC_052309.1, read as the reverse complement.
TAGTCACAGTGGTTACAACATCTCCTATACACTTCCTGATAAACTTAGTCACCGTATCTGTGTATTCGTCTATGTTATTCTCAGAGGCTACCTGGAACATATCCCAGTCCGCGTGATCAAAACAATCTTGAAGCATGGATTCCGATTGGTCAGACCAGCTTTGAATAGACCTTAGCACAGGTACTTCCTGTTTGAGTTTCTGCCTATAGGAAGGGAGGAGCAAAATGGAGTCGTGATAAGATTTGCCGAAGGGAGGGCGGGGGAGGGCCTTGAAGGCATTTCGAAAAGTTTAGTAGCAGTGGTCCAATGTTTTCCCAGCGTGAGTACTACAGTCAATGTGTTGGTAGAACTTCGGTAGCGTTTTCCCAAAATTTGCTTCGTTAAAATCCCCAGCTACAATAAATGTGGCCTCAGGATATGTGGTTTCCAGTTTGCATAAAGTCCAGTGTAGTTCTTTGAGGGCCATCGTGGTATCGGCTTCCCTTTGGTGGTAATACGGTCGGCATTTGATTGTGCGGTATTCTAGGTATGGTGAACAAAAGGACTTGAGTTTCTGTATGTTATCACACCATAAATAGTTAATCATGAAACATACACCCCCGACTTTCTGCTTCCCGGAGAGGCCTTTATTCCTGTCTGCACGATGTACTGAGAACCCAGACGGCTGTATGAACGGGGACAGTATATCCCGAGAGAGCCATGTTTCCGTGAAACAGAGTATGTTACAATCCCTGATGTTTCTCTGGAAGGAGATCCTCGCCCTGAGCTCGTCTACTTTATTATCCAGACTGAACATTAGCGAGTAATATACTCAGAAGTGGTGGATGGTGTGCACTTTTCCTGAGTCGAACTAGAAATCCACTCCGAATACCTCTTCTCCACTACGCTGTGTTTTGGAGCAGCCTCTGGAATAAGTTCAATTGCCCTGAGGGCTACGAACAAAGGATCCAATTCGGGAAAGTCGTATTCCTGGTCGTAATGCTGGTGAGTTACCGCTGCTCTGATTTCCAAAAGTTCTTCCCGGCTGTATGTAGTTACACAAAACATTTTCTGGGCTAATAATGTAAGAATAACACACCAAAAAACAAAATACTGCAAAGTTGCTTAGGAGCTAGAAGCAGAGCTGCCATATCTGTCAGCGCCATCTTACTATTTTAAGTGTTTCTAAAATCCCCTATGGGAAAAATGAATGGTGGAAAAACGATTGGAACCATTTCTCTGTTTGACCGCTAGGTTTTGTGGGTATTATGACTCATACTGTGGTACTCTATACTGGCAGCCATCTCATTCAGATTGCACCTCAGTTAAAAAATGCAGTTAAAAACGTTCAAAACAAATGGGACCTCAGAAATCTCTGACTTCCGACTTCAGTGCATTCAAGATAACTGGGGAACTCAAAAAAATATTTTAAAAAACTCAGACTGGGAAAAATCGTTTTGAATGGTCATCCAACTCGGGAATTCGAAGTTGGAAACTCAGGCATCTTTCTACAGCTCCAACTTTCCGAATTGAAGATCACTGACATCATGATTCGACCTCGTTTTTTGTTTCCAGTTTCTTGAAAGTACAAAAAGCAACATACGGACCGTTTGTAGAAAGGTAAAAGTGCATCTGGGAGACGTCACACACCCAAGAAGGCTCACCAATCAACCGACGTAAGTCATTAATGTTAATGCCTTTGGCTCCGGCTATCCTACGAAAGAAAATTTCGCATACGGCGTAACGTCACGTTTCAACCCGTCCAGTTGGTGGCGGCAATACACCTTTTTTTGGGTTGTAGTCCGCCATAAAACCCACAGAAGAAGAAGGACGGCGTGACGTCACTATTTACATCTACAGGGCCTTTCTCTTCCTCATAGTGTGAGGAAAAAGGTACATTTCCTCGAAATTATTCCATATTAGCTTGCTAGCTAGTTGATTTTATTTAAAAAATAATAATAATATATTTATATTATTTTTGTAAACTTGTAGCTGTGGTTACTGTATGACTTATTTTTCTCGCTGAAAAGATAGTAAAGCTAACGTTAGCTGTCAGCCAGCTTGCTAGCTAACAACCCCGGTACACATAACTTACTACTTAGCGTAGACGACTGTGTTGGTGTTTGCACAGCAATAATCAATACCAAGTTTGTACTAAATTCCACGCAATGCGGAAATCGTTATTAAATTTGCTTTACTAACTAGCTGTATCGGTTGGTTAGCTAGCCATATAACTAGCTAGCCTAGATGTCTGTGTTAAGTACAGTACTACTAGCTAGTTAACGTTTCTCGCCAGCTACTCTGTATCTCAGACGTCCACCGTTTGATTGTTTCATCATGGCGAGTTAGCTAACTAAATACGTATTGAGTTATGTTAACGTGACATAAAAAGACGTTGTCAAGTGATTTGATGTGTTAATGGGTGATTAGTTATGTATCTGTTGCCATTTATGTTCTCGCTAGCTAGCTATATTTCCTTGGGTTTTCTATTTTTAGAGCTACCAAAAATGACAACAGCCGCGAGACCAACGTTTGAGCCAGCGAGAGGAGGGAGAGGGAAGGGAGAGGGCGATCTCAGTGCCTTGTCCAAACAGTACTCAAGCCGAGATCTGCCTGGTCACACAAAGATCAAATACAGGTGAGTGACACAAGTAACAAAACCTATTCTTGTTGTGTTTTGACATCTTGGCATCAGTCTTTCCCCATACCATATGGCTTAGTGCTGCACTGCACCAGTTGTTGGGAACAGGTCCCTCTGGTTGACGGTAAAGTGATGTCTCACTGTGTCCCTGTCTCATCCCCTCAGACAGCCCACCCAGGATGCCCCCGAGGAGGTGCGTGCCCGTGACTTCCGCAGAGAGCTGGAGGAGAGGGAGCGTGTTGCTGTCCGGGAGAAGACCAGAGAGAGGGGACCTAGAGGTGGGTATCCAGGCATACACATAAACTCAGACCTGAGGTAAAGATTGAACTGAATGTAAAATATTGTCTGCTGTGTGTAAAGAAGATCAAGAGAATTTAGCATCTGACATACCATTATGCCCAAAGGTTATTTTTTGTTGACATGAGTCATCTGCAGGGGCTTTCATCTCAAGCAAGTATCATTGAAATTGTGGTTTCTCTTTTTAATTTTCAGAACACACCACATCTTCATCCTCGTCCTCAAAGAGGCCCAGACTAGATCAGATCCCTGCTGCCAACCTTGATGCAGACGACCCCCTCACTGACGTAGGTGCCACATGTTCATCCACCTGTCACATTAAAGTCTGTGCTTTAAAAAAAAAAATGTAAGCTCAGCCTCTAACCTTTTATTGTTTTATGTTTTTGGGTGTAGGATGATGAAGAAGATGATGACTCTGAGGACAGTGATGATGATGACACTGCAGCTCTGCTGGCTGAACTGGAGAAGATCAAGAAGGAGCGGGCTGAGGAGCAGGAACGCAAGGTAAGGCCGCCAATGCAGAGATACGAGTCGCTACAAGATAATCAATAGCTGCACGGTCACAGTCGTGCCAGTTGAATCCAGCCAAGTGCAAATGGCTTTCTCCGGTATTGCTGAGTAGTAGAAGAGAATAGGGCTCAATTGACCTGCTAAATTAATGGGTTGTTTTGTTTGAAAAGTATGTGGACACCTGCTAGCCGAACATCTCATTCCAAAAACATGGGCATTAATATGGAGTTGGTCCACCCCTTTGCTGCCTCCACTCTTCTGGGAAGGTTTTCCACGAGATGTTGGGACATTGCTGCGGGGACTTGCTTCCATTCAGGCACAAGAGCATTAGTGAGGTCGGGCACTGATGTTGAGTGATTAGGCCTGGCTCTAAGTCGGCGTTCCAAATCATCCCAAAGGTGTTCAATGGAGTTGAGGTCAGGGCTCTGTGCAGGTAGTCAAGTTCTTCCACACCGATCTCGACAAACTATTTCTGTATGGACCTCACTTTGTGCATCGGGGCATTGTCATGCTGAAACAGGGAAGGGCCTTCTCAAAACTGTTGCCACAAAGTTGGAAGCACAGAATAGTCTAGAATGACATTGTATGCTGTAGCGTTAAGATTTCCCTTCCCTGGAACTAAGGGGCCTAGCCCGAACCATAAAAAAAAAAAATAGCTCCAGACCATTATTCCTCCTCCACCAAATTTTACAGTTGGCACTATGCATTTTGGCAGGTAGCGTTCTCCTGGCATCTGCCAAACCCAGATTTGGCCGTCGGACTTCGATGGTGAAGCGTGATTCATCACTGCAGAGAACGCATTTCCACTGCTCCAGAGTCCAATGGCAGCGAGCTTAACCTCACTCCAGTCGACGCTTGGCATTGCGCATGGTGTTCCTAAGCTTGTGTGCGGCTGCTCAGCCATGGAAACCCATTTCATGAAGCTCCCGACGAATAGTTATTGTGCTGATGTTGCTTCCAGAGGCAGTTTGGAACTCGGTAGTGAGTGTTGCAACAGAGGACAGACTATTTTTATGTGTTACACGCTTTAGCACTCACTGGTCCCGTTCTGTGCGCTTGTGTGGCCTACCACTTCACGGCTGAGCTGTTGTTGCTCCTAGACGTTTTCACTTCACAATAACAGCACTTAGTTGACCAGGGCAGAAATTTGACGGACTGACTTGTTTGACGGTGCCACGTTGAAAGTCACTGAGCTCTTCAGTAAGGTTGTTCTACCGCCAATGTTTGTCTATGGCGATTGCATAGCTGTGCTCGATTTTATACACCTGTCAGCAACGGGTGTGGCTGAGATAGCCGAATACACTAATTTGAAGGGGTGTCCATATTCTTTCGTCATTGTAGTGTATAATCCTGGTCAGACATTTTCTGACTTGGATATATACATATTGATTCAACTGTCAAACCCCATCAGAACCCAAAATATAAGATTGGAGTAAATCCCTGAAAACATGCATGAAACTAATGTTGATATATTGGCTGGTCAGTCCTTGCATCTATAGCTCTATGAATTTCAGAGTGGTTACATTTGTTTCAACTCAGGACTGGCCCTTTATACATGTCTACTGTTTTTGTTGATTTTTGAGATGCTTGCAAGTAACTATTTGAACATTTTATCAAGGCCAATCAGAAAGTGGCTAAAGTATTGATCTTAGCAACAATGAGAGCTTTGCACCTGGTCCTCTCTGTACACGTTTCGTGTCCTGTACCAGGAGCGGGAGCAGAAAGCTGAGGAGGAGAGGATCCGCATGGAGAACATCCTGAGTGGGAATCCTCTGCTCAACCTGGCAGGACAGCAGCAGCAGCAGCAGCAACAGATAGTCCCCACCCCGACTGCCTTCAGCGTCAAGAGGAGGTAAACACACACAAACACAACTGCCTGGGGCATGGCTGTGGATGACAGTTGTTTTATATCCTCTCCTGTCTCTTTCTCTCTAAGGTGGGACGATGATGTAGTGTTCAAGAACTGTGCAAAGGGAGTGGATGAGGCACGCAGGGAGAAACGCTTTGTCAACGACACTCTGCGCTCTGAGTTCCACAAGAAATTCATGGAGAAATATGTGAAGTAGAACTTACAACTCTGCTTTGAAGGTGTTTAATTTCACTCGGCTGTGCTCTGTTTCCAGTTCATCACTGACTGATAGGGATTCGTCTGAAAACATTGAATGAACCTGAAGAATGGAGGGACCCCCACACACCGACCGAATCCTCTGTATATAAATGAATCTAATGCTTGACATAAACAGATTAACTAATTTTGTTTAGTGTTAACAGCATTTTCTACCCTTGAAAGAAATGGTTGCAATTGCGACATCGTCAACTTTTTGTTATTTTGCTTTTAGCCTTTTTTTTAAGCGATGTTAATAAAAACAATAAATAAAACCTGTCTGTGAGAGGGCTTTTATTGTTTTGTCATTGCTTTTAGTTTTGTGCCCAGGAGTTATAATTCTGCAATGGCAAGCTCCACAGCATGCCTTTTCTCTCCTTAAATTTTTTAGGGGCTTATTTTGTGGTCATTGAAAGGCTAAGTGGCACATTACCTTCATGCCTTTTAATTGAGATGAGGTTAAACCTTTCTGCAGAGGATGTTTATTTTAACTGAAGTGAATTGTTGGTTATACTTACTGTCAGCTGCAACCCACCCTGACTGACTGCCTCTACATCAAGAGGAGGTACACACACACCGGTGAATGAGTCCACTGAATTAGAGGGGAGATTCAGTAACTCTTTAATGGACAATGGAAGTTAAGTAAAACTAATGCAATGTCCAAAAGCCGAAACACTGGTTTTACTTATGTTTTAACTTCCATTGTCCTCCAATAGTTGCTGAATCTCCCCTTTTATTTTAGTTTGCTCTTCAGTTCATGCACCTTGGTTGGAGAGCGAGGTTGCGGCAGTGCTCCCTTTCCTTTGCTGAATGAGTCCAGCCATATTCTTCATAACGCATCACACTACTCAGTGTGGTAGAGAAATGTGGAAAGATGAATAAGTATTTGTATTTTGTCTGCTTTGATGAGCTAAGCTGTTCCCAATGAATGTCTTCTTTCGTTTGAATTTAAGCTTGCCAGATGTTATTTTCCTCGTGATAAAGGCAAACATTTAGCTCTGCAGATGTGCTTGACATTAATATTGAGATGGTGTGATTGTATGTTAGTCTTGCAATAGACACATTCTTCACTTTAATTATGATGACATACATTTTCCTTTCAGCAAATTAGGTCCTCAGCCAGCAGTGCATCTCCAGGGAACTCTGTTCTGGGTGGTTTTCTTGACCTTATTCCATGTGGTTCCTGCCTTCTTAATTTCCTCCTCACTTCAATGGTAGGTAGGTCATTTGACACCTCCTGTCTCAGCCTCCAGTATTTATGCTGCAATAGTTTGTGTTGGGGGTCCTAGGGTCAGTCTGTTATATCTGGAGCATTTATCCTGTCTTATCTGGTGTCCTGTGTGAATTTAGGTATTATCTCTCTCTCGCGGAGGATCTGAGCCCTAGGACCATGCCTCAGGACTACCTGGCCTGATGACTCCTTGCTGTCCCTAGTCCATCTGGTCGTACTGCTGCTCCAGTTTCAACTGTTCTGCCTGCGGCTATGGAACCCTGACCTGTTCACCGGACGGGCTCCCTCTCCCAGACCTACTTTTTTCAACTCTCTAGAGACAGCAGGCGTGGTAGAGATGCTATGAAAGGCCAACTGACATTTACTCCTGAGGTGCTGACCTGTTGCACCCTCTACAACCACTGTGATTATTATTATTCGACCCTGCTGGTCATCTATGAACGTTTGAACATCTTGGCCATGTTCTGTTATAATCTCCACCCGGCACAGCCAGAAGAGGAATGGCCACCCCTCATAGCCTGGTTCCTCTCTAGGTTTCTTCCTAGGTTCTGGCCTTTCTAGGGAGTTTTTCCTAGCCCCTGTGCTTCTACACCTGCATTGCTTGCTGTTTGGGGTTTTAGGCTGGGTTTCTGTACAGCACTTTGTGACATCAGCTGATGTAAGAAGGGCTTCATAAATAAATTTGATTGTTCAACCTTTCATACCAAAGTTAAGAATAGTACGCCTCGTGGGGAAACGTAGGAAAACGATTAACTGGCTGAATGTAACCCATGTTTTTGTTTGTTCAATCATGTTTAGTTCTACAATCTTACTTTGCTGACCTTGTACACAATGTTTTTAGCCATTCTCAGAGGAAAACGGAAATAAAATAAGAATGCACTTGTTCATTCAGTTTGTTCCCTAACCATGCACTTTGGTTGAATGTATTGCCAGTATGCTTTTTCCTGGTCAGAATACAAAAAGGTACATGCCATTGGAAGACCTTCCACAGACAATATTTGACTGACGGTCTTTGTGATTGCAATACCGCAGTCCTCAGATGTACAGAAGTCATTATATTATCGGCTGTTCTCTTTCACTCAAAGGCTGAACAGTAATCATAAAGGGCTCCATTCTGACTTAGGAAAGACATAAATTCCTACGCACTTCTCAGTACATTTATCTTAAGCCATCCCTTTAAAGATGGTGTACCTTTAATTAGAAATTTGTCTACAGACTAGAATACATTGAGAGAACAGGTTCAGAAAATAGGGATCAATGAAAGTCATCTAAATATATGCATATTCGTCTCTGTTTCAACACCAACTGGTAGATTTAAAAATACTCTGATCTTGTTAATGATTTAGGCACATTTTAGGGTTGTATGAATCGTTAAAAAGCAAACTGTTTTGGAGAGCCTCTACGCATTAAATATATTGATGAATAAAAAATGGTGGTTTGAGTCATTCAGAAATTGTTCATGTTTAACCCAAGGTAATGTATATACAATTATAATAGGAAGAATAGTGTACAATAGCAGGCTATACCCTCATTTATTGCCTGCACTAGCCATGGAACTATCTAATGACATAGCCAAGTGTCGGGTTCAAACTGTTCGGTCTTGGTCTGTGCTCTGCTCTGCTCCATAACAATTTCATTAAATATTACGAATGATCCCCGCAACAACCACATGTCCGTGATGGAGTTCACAAAGAAAGCAAATGAAGGTAAACTAAACAATGGAATGGAATGATAATGTAGGCTATACCAACTGAAGGGAACTACCAGTAAATTGAATATGTGTTATTAGGCCTACTGAGGGTCGAGACTGATTGTGGTACTTAAAAAGTTGGGGTAGCCTGTAATTACAACATTTGAGAGTGCCCATCCCTGCCAGTTAAAAGGCTGTAAAATGTTTATTCTGCATAATGGCACAGCACTTCATAAACTTTACTGTGGGAAAGTTGATATGCTTCAGTTTGCTGCCATATGACTGGTTTCACATGTCTCCAGCGATAAGGTAAAATATATCTAAAACAAGTGTCATTTATATTTACAATTCCCTTATCCAAACAGAATACTAATTTACCTAGCTCTTATCAATAGTGTTGCAAATTACAGTGCATGGACAATGGTGTTATTTCTATCGGAAAAAATAAAGTAAATTATTTTTCCACTTGGTAGTTCGCTGGACCTTATTCATGGTTTCGTCATGTGTAAAGTTGGTGGAATTATTAGGGAATTAAGTAAAGGTCAGAAAACTGCATATCTGTAGGCACACCTTCATTTATTCCATCTCCACCCAAAATGAATGGCAAGTGCATAAAAAGGGAATAACGTTCCATTTACACACGCTTAACTCAGGTTGGAATCAGGGCCATAGCAATTTGCTGCTTAAAAAAAAAATGACTGTATGAGATGAGCAAGCTGGAATAGCAAGAGGCTGACCTGAGCTGAACAAGGGTTATTCACACTCCCATTCACAGCATCTACTGGACCATTGATCCCTCTTTGATCTCACTTTGTTCAAAGTGCCTATATATTTCAGATCTTGTTAAAAGAATGATATGGTTCAGCCTGTCAACTAGCAGAATTTAGACTGACTAAATAAGGATGTAATTGAAGGGTTACTCAGCATCAGCAACCATCTAATTCTCTGACATTCTACTTGGCACTGTCAAAATTAAGCCAGGAAATTAGGATAGGTTTCTCAAATTGACATTTTTGTTTTGATGAAACAAAAGCTAAGAAAGACAATCACCACTACGTAAACTTTATTTGCAAAGAATCCAATTCTAGGTAGGAGCAATGTAAAAAAAATATATAATGTTCTATTAAAATGTTCAATTTGCTGGAAGTTATGAGTTTTTCCTACCAAGGTCATTGCTAAGGTCCACTCATTAAAGAGCCAGTCTTTTCCAGACATTCCATTTATCTGTAAGCTAAGTGCTTCAGTATTATAAAAGGAAAGGGATTCCATGCTTTGGATTGAAACCCTCCACTGGCCAGACTAAAGGTGAAATCTCTCCAACTCAGTATCCTGTACCCTCTATGACCACAGTACCCTAATGTAGCAGCTACTATTCAAACACATTATGGCACATCACACAAAAAACAAGAAAGAGAGACTGAAAGCCAGCTTCTATCTAACATCATCACATCCACAACAAGGACATCAGCCAACTGAACCACGGCCTGAAGGTGGAGACAGTACAGGTGCAACAAAGCTGGGACCGAGAAACTGAAAGCCAGCTTCTATCTTCAGGCAATCAGACTGTTGACTATTCACTACTAGCCAGCCTCCGCCCAGTACCCTGCCCTGAGATTGTGTCACTGTTACTAGCCGGCTACCACCCGGTACACCACCCTGCATCTTATGTACAAAGGCTGTGTACAAATGACTATGTACAAAGGCTGCCCTTTGTACATAGTCATTAAACACTGGTCATTTGAATAACGTTTACATACCGTTTTACCCACTTCATATGTATATACCATATTATAGGCAAGGTTCATCCTATATACTGTCCATAATGTCAATACACACCATCATATGTCTCATATCTATCTATATTGCCACATCACCATATTGTGATGCCCATGTTCCAGTCCCATGGAGTTAAAAATATAATTTATCATGGCATTGAACAAGATGGGACTGGTTGTGTGTGTGGTCCCATTTTCCATTTCACAAAAAGTGAGGGGTAACCGTGAGGGAGCTGTCCCAATATAAACCTGTATCAACCGTCCAAATAATACAACTCAAGATCCAATTATATAATCTCCCACAGATCCCTTAAGGGTACAGTAGTCCTTCTGGCTACAATTTGTCGTAGGCCTTTCCAGGGCTCTTTTGTGTGCCTGGCTTTGCATACAACAATCTCAGCTCAATCTCAGCTCTGAATAGTTATTGTTTTTATGCAGATTTTTTTTATATTAGCATGAAAATCTGTCACCAATTGGATGGAAACCTAGCCATGGTTGACATGGTTGTTGCATTCATCCATTTTCAGTCTTGTGTACTTCAACAAGTCACATTATGCTGGCTTGCAAAGTGATATGTACACTGAACAAGATATAAACAACATTTAAAGTGCTGGTCCCATGTTTCATGAGCTGAAATAAAAGATCCCAGAAATGTTCCATACCCACAAACATTCTATTTCTCTCAAATTGTGTGCAGAAATTTGTTTACATCCTTATTAGTGAGCATTTTTCATTTGCCAAGATAATCCATCCACCTGACATGTGAGGCATATCAAGAAACTGATTAAACAGCATGATCATTACACAGGTGCACCTTGTGCTGGGGACAATAAATAGCCACTAAAATGTGCAGTTGTCGTCACACAATACAATGCCACAAATGTCTCAAGTTGAGGGAGCGTGCAATTGGCATGTATTGGCAGCTGACTGAAAGAATGTCCACAAGAGCCGTTGCCAGAACATTTTATGTTAATTTCTCTACCATAAGCCGCCTCCAACATCATTTTAGAGAATTTGTCAGTAGATGCAACTGGCCTCACAACCTCAGACCACATGTATGGCGTCGTGTGGGCGAGCGGTTTGCTGATGTCAACGTTGTGAACAGAGTGCACCATGGTGGCGGTGTGGTTATAGTATGCGCAGGCATAAGATATGGACAACGAACACAATTGTATTATATTGATGGCAATTTGAATGCACAGAGATACCGTGACGAGATCCTGAGGCCCATTGTCGTGCCATTCGTCCACCACCATCACCTCATGTTTCAGAATGATAATGCATGGCCCATGTCGCAAGGATCTGAACACAATTCCTGGAGCTGAAAATGTCCCAGTTCTTCCATGGCCTGTATACTCACCAGACATGTCACCCATTGAGCAGGTTTGGGATGCTCTGTATTAACATGTACGACAGCGTTTTTAAGTTCCTGCCAATACCCAACAACTTTGCACAGCCACTGAGGAAGAGTGGGACAACATTCCACAGGCCACAATAAACAGCCTGATCAACTCTATGCGAAGGAGATGTGTCACGCTGCATTTGGCAAATGGTGGTCACACCAGGTACCGACTAGTTTTCTGATCCACACCCCTACTTACATTTTTTTTTAAGGTATACAGATGCATATTCGTATTCCCATTCATGTGAAATACATAGACTGTGGCCTAATGAGTTTATTTCAATTGACTGATTTCCATATATAAACTGTAACTTAGTAAAATCTTTGAAATTGTTGTATGTTGCATTTATATTTTTGTTCAGTGTATTTATCAAAGTGCAGCTGCCTCTACTCTTAAACACCTTGCTGCCGTTTTTCATAGCGCCTTGAGTTTTATCACAGAAAATAGTATTATTACTCTTCACTGTATTCTTTACCAAAAGGTTGGCTGGACCTCTTTGAAGTGACATAGATCACATCCTTACACTCTTTTTGTTTACAAGCCCTGCTCCACAAACTTCCGACTTACCTAACATCACTGTTAAGATTTACAATGACAAGTTATCAAACCTGTTCACAGGGTTGGTTAACTCTGGAGACTCCTTTGGTGTCTAGAGAGTTAGGTTGGTTTACTTGCACCTTGTGTGTGGAATGATCTACAATGCACTTAAAAAAAAATGAATTGGTACCTCTAGGGCATTTCAGATGGCTGTAAGGGGACCTTTTTATTGAAGAATATGTCTGTTTTTTATGATTGCGTTTAGCTTTATGTGTATTGTTGTGTATAATAAAGTGTATTTTAATGTGTATATGAATTTGTAGTTTCATGTGTTTCTTCTATTTGGATGTGTATTGTGGTGCTATACAGGGCTCACCAGGAAAAAATATACTTGTCTCAGCATTGACTCCCTGTAAATGTAAAAAAAATAGAAATATTAAAGTGTGTCATTGTACCATCCCACCACTAGAGGGAATAGTAAGCTCTGTGTCTAAATCGAATCAAATTTTATTGGTAACATGGTTAGCAGATGTTATTGCGAGTGTAGCGAAATGCTTGTGCTTCTAGTTCCGACAGTACAGTAACATCTAACAGTAATCTAACAAATCCACAACAACTACCTAATACACACAAATCTAAGTAAAGGGATGGAATAAGAATATATACATATGGATGAGCGATGACCGAGCAGCATAGGCAAGATGCAATAGATGGTATAAAATACAGTATATACATATGAGATGAGTAATGCAATATATGTAAACATTATTAAAGTGGCATTATTGAAGTGACTAGTGATTCATTTATTAAAGTGGCCAATGATTTCAAATCTGTATGTAGGAAGCAGCCTCTGTGTTAGTGATGGCTGTTTAACAGTCTGATGGCCTTGAGATAGAAGCTGTTTTTCAGTCTCTCGGTCCCAGCTTTGATGCATCTGTACTGACCTTGCCTTCTGGATGGTAGCAGGGTGAACAGGCAGTGACTTGGGTGGTTGTTGTCCTTGATGATATTTTTGGCCTTCCTGTGACATCGGGTGCTTTAGGTGTCCTGGAGGGCAAGTAGTTTGCCCCCGGTGATGCGTTGTGCAGACCGCACCACCCTCTGGAAAGCCTTGCGGTTGTGGGAGGTGCAGTTGCCATACCAGGCGGTGATACAGCCCGACAGGATTTTCTCAATTGTGCATCTGTAAAGGTTTGTGAGGGTTTTAGGTGACAAGACACATTTCTTCAGCCTCCTGAGGCTGAAGAGGCCTTCTTCACCACAATGTCTGTGTGGGTGGATCATTTCAGTTTGTCCGTGATGTCTACGCCAAGGAACTTAAAACTTTCCACCTTCTCCACTGCTGTCCCGTTGATGTGGATAGGGGGGTGCTCCCTCTGCATTTTCCTGAAGTCCAGGATCATCTCCTTTGTTTCTCGTCGTTGTTGGTAATCAAGCCTACTATTGTTGTGTCATCTGCAAACTGCATGGCCACGCAGTCATGGGTGAACAGGGAGTACAGGAGGGGGCTGAATACGCACCCTTGTGGGGCCCCAGTGTTGAGGATCAGCGAAGTGGAGGTGTTGTTTCCTACCTTCACCACCTGGGGGCGGCTCGTCAGGAAGTCCAGGACCCAATTGCACAGGGTGGGGTTGAGACCCAGGGCCTCAAGCTTAATGATGAGCTTGGAGGGTACTACGGTGTTGAATGCTGAGCTGTAGTCAATGAACAGCATTCATTCTTACATAGGAATTCCTCATCCAGATGGGATAGGGCAGTGTGCAGTGTGATGGCGATTGCATCGTCTGTGGACCTTTTGGGGCGGTAAGCAAATTGAAGTGGGTCTAGGGTAAGGTAGAGGTAATATGTTCTTTGACTAGTCTCTCAAAGCACTTCATGATGACAGCAGTGAGTGCTACGGGGCAATAGTCATTTAGTTCAGTTACATTTGCCTTCTTGGGTACAGGAACAATGGTGGCCATATTGAAGCATGTGGGGACAGCAGGCTGGGATAGGGAGAGATTGAATATGTCCGTAAACACACCAGCCAGCTGATCTGCGCATGCTCTGAGGACGTGGCTAGGGATGCCGTCTGGGCCGGCAGCCTTGCGAGGGTTAACACGTTTAAATGTCTTATTCACGTCGGCCCCGGAGAAGGAGGGCCCGCTGTCCTTGGTAGTGGGCTTCATCGGTGGCACTGTATTATCCTCAAAGCGGGCAAAGAAGGTGTTTAGTTTGTCTGGAAGAGTGACGTCGGCGGTTTTCTTTTTGTAGTCCGTGGATGCCTGTAGACCCTGCCACAGCCGTTGAATTGTGATTCCACTTTGTCCCTATACTGACATTTCACTTGTTTGATTGCCTTGCGGAGGGAATAACTACACTGTTTGTATTCGGCCATATTCCCAGTCACCTTTCCATGGTTTTGCGCAAATTCCGCCATCTATCCACAGTTCCTGGTTAGGATAGGTTTTAATAGTCACAGTGGGTACAACATCTCCAATGCACTTCCTTATAAACTCACTCACCAAATCAGCGTATAAATCGATATTATTCTCGGAGGCTGCCCGGAACATTTCCCAGTCCTCGTGATCAAAACAATCTTGAAGCGTGGATTCCGATTGGTCAGACCAGCGTTGAATAGTTCTTGTCACGGGTACATCCTGTTTGAATTTCTGCCTGTAGGACGGGAAAAGAAAATGGAGTCGTCCTCAGATTTGCCAAAGGGAGGGCGGGGGATGAAAGATAAAAGGAGAAGAGGGGTTCAATAAAGATACTTAAGTTAACATAATTATCGGAAATTGAATGAGGGAAAGCGATAGAAAACGACAGATCCCTGTTAATATGTTTGGGACATGGCTTTCAGATCAAGGCTGAAATGAACCCACATTTAAAATCTGCAATTCTCTCATTCTTTTCTGTGAGGATATTTCTCTCTGGAATTACTGTAATTAAAAGGGAATTTACCCCTCCACATCTAGTCTACCAATAGTGGAACAGTCTGAGTGATTGTATCGTTATGTACCAAACTGTTTTGGAGATTGAGCTTTCTTTTTCACACTGAAATATTGTCAAGTCATCATGGCCAGACCTTGGTTTACACAGCAGCTCCCATTCATTCAAACTGCTTCACTTCTGAACCAGAGGGCTCTGCTCTGGGCTGGGTGCAGAGTCACTGGCAAAAACATCAGACTCACTCTGTTATCTGACATTAGTCAAAGTAATGGAAAGCTGGTTAATAACTCTGTACAATAGAGCATGGCATTTAGAACTTCAGGATTGTTGGTTCAATTCCCAGCGCCACCCAAATGTAAAATTAATGCATACATGACTAAGTTGTTTTGGAGAAAAATGTCTGATAAAATGGCATATATTATGTATTTGTTATATTATCAGTGGGCTGGGCTGAGGAAGGGTTCTGATCAGGTAGATTAATCACCAATCAGCTTGCTAGAACTTTCACTAATTACTTTATTACTAATAACAGATAACAGTCTGCTGTTACTGCCAGCCTGATAGATCTGAATATAAATGTGTTTATTGCCACACAACCAAAGGTTTGTGATATTAGTTTTGGGTACAGAGATGGTCTGTCTGAAACATTCCACTGTGCACACCACGGCAGTTCAACGTGGACATTTTAATATTTGGTTGAGATGTTGATCAATGAGATTTCAACCTAGCCAGCCAGAAGTTTGTTGAATTCCCAATGTGTTATCACTACACTTTCAACCATTTAAAAGCAAAACAAAATTCAAATGGGAAAACAATGTCAGATATTTTGTATTTATACAAACAACTTAATGTGTTATCACTGTGCTTTATCAAATAGCATAACCAAATGACCTGGATTGTAGTTGAGGTTTCATTGAGATTCTGCGCAGATTATTATAGCAATGGTGAAAATATCCATAGACCTGCGACCTTTGCATGCTTCCTTGAACATGCCCGATTTCTATGATTAAATAAGACATTTGTAGTTAAAGTAACCTCAATGTGTCCATGGATGTGTTACTCATTTTAAGGTTGAATAAATACTGTTACATTAGTTCAGGGACAGTGGAGGCTGCTGAGGGGAGGACGGCTCATAATAATGTCTGGAACAGAGCGAATGGAATGGCATCAAACACATGGAAACCATGTATTTGATACCATTCCTCCTATTCTGCTCCAGCCATTACCACGAGCCCATTCTCCCCAATTAAGGTGCCACCAACATCCTGTGTTCAGGGATCATCAACTAGATTCAGCTACGGGCCAATTCTTTCTTGAGTGGATGGTTGAGGGGCCAGAACATAATTACAAATAATTTGTAGACTGCAAGAAGCTCAAACAGATATAATATTTGACTAAAATAATAATTTCAAACCTTGCTTATATCACGTGTCTCTTTTATGTATGGGAATACTTGGGAACAGATTTCCAAAATTAAAATATCTTGGAGCAGATTTCCTGGTGTTTTTACAGTCTTACAGGCCAAAAAAAACACCCGGCCTGCAAGTTGGGGAACCCTACATTAGTTTGTAAGATAGCCTTAACTTTAGGCTATTTACTGTTTTACAAAGTAATATTGAATTGTGTTTGGTTGACAACCCAACCAAATATAAACATTTATAGGAGATGTATCTAATGCTTGCATAGATTCATCTGAGCTACTGGCTTAATCCTTTTCTTTAACTTTTTGAGTTTGGTTTTAGACATGAAACCAATATATCATCTGTTAACTTTTCAACAGGTTAATAGTCTATTTAGCTACTGTATTGCAAAGTTGATATTAAATTGTTTATGGTTGTCAACGCAACCAAATATCAACATCTGAAGGAGATGTATATTTTGTCCCATTGACTTAGTCTGGCTTTAATTCCACTTTGACTTGTTGGATTCATGTCTACATCTCAACCAAAAAGAATAGGACTAAATCAAATCACACATTATTTAAAGTTTGACTTGATGTAGTGTGATGGAACATTTCATGTTGGTGCTTTTCTACCTATACATTTGTGTTCTAGGTTTGTGCTTTTCTAATAACTGTTTTCTGTGTTCATGCAAGTGACTGATTGAATGAATCCTCTCTATCAGTATCTGCAATTGGCTTTCAGATAGCACTCCAATAATGCAATATCTTAGTCATTTGAAGTAGTAAGACAGAGGGATTGAGCATTGGGACTGATATTAAATTAGAGGCCATTCACTCTTCAAGGCCTGGTCCACTGCTCTCGTGTTTAAGTCATTTGGGTTAGAGATAAGCTTCCTGTGGAACAATAGATAGCCGCCAGTACACACTGTACTCAAACTGGCTGTAAGGGACATAGTGGGGGAATTTTGGATGGAGGTATGAACAATTGAATAAGATGTTTTTGACAATTTATTACACAATTCTATAGTTTGGGTAGCACCAGTGATTTAATTAGGTAATGCCATCTAAAACAATAATCTGTTTTCATTACGTGGAACTGTGTCCAGAATTGAAGTAGATCCAAGTAAATGTTTTTAATACCGAATGTTGAGCAGATAAGACAGCACCAACGTTTTGAAAGGTCCCAGCAGATGTTAAACAGGTTTTTTATATTTTTGACTAAGTTTATGTCCCTGGGACAGTTTGTACAGAATTGTATGTCAATGCAACAGGTCAAAATGACAATGATTACAAGAGGGGCTCTGGGATTGTGTACTTTAGAAGGTGCATATTCAGCTTGACGGTACACTGTATCATGTGTCTGAAGTATAATTCTGTATACGACTGATGGAATGTCCGCTACCAAGTTTAATTTGTATCTCTCCCTTTGAAAGGCTTCCTAAGGCAAGTGCTTTAGGAGAGCAGTTAAATGTACCCGAATCCAGCTGTCAAGGGAGCTCCCAAATTAAGTAAAGATTGGCCATTTTGTTTGTTTTTACAATTTTTTACCACAAACACAATTATTTCCTTATGGAGTTATCAAGAGTTGTAATTCTAATTTGATATTCTAATTTGTTTATTTTAGATTTTTTGGACACATGAATCCCGATGTGAGTCGTGTGTACAAAGGGGGAATTCAGGGTCCTCTGGAGCCCTGGCCCTTTGGTAGATATGCAAATTGTTTTTGTTCACATGTCTGCCTATAAAAGGAATAAATATATCTTGGTAATGGTTGACAATTACTCCAAATGATTTAAGTTTTCCCCACCTCAAGTGATGTGCATTGCTGTTGCTGCTTTCTTTTCTTTTCTTTTTTGTTTTTGTCTTGTTTCAATAACAAATCTCACTAGATTGGGTCTGCTGGATGGTCTGGATTTCTCCCTAAGGATTAGCCCTCTAACTCCCTGACCCTGTAACTCTGCAGCGTGATCGCAAAAATGACATTTGGAGAAGAAAAAATGGTTTTAACTGTGTTGTTATTCTCTTTGAAAATTGTTTTAGATATCTGTATTAAGAATATTGGTAGTAGTAATAATTTGTCATACAGTAAATCATTTGTCTGGATTTCCTGAATCAGGTTGTAATAATTTGTCAAACAGTAAATACATTTGGATTTCCTGAATCAGAAATACCCTAACCTAAAATGTTGTTCTGGTCTGTCCTTTCTCGGGGTTATGGTGAAGGTGACCACAGATGGTTTCTAGATGCATGGAAGAGATAATTTGACCAAGAACAGTGTGAACCTCAACTCCCCCCTAACCGTCTGAAGCAATGGCGACAATGGTGTTCAGTTTAGTCCTTCACCACTTCTACCATGAGACCTGAGTCCGAGCCAGCAACCTGTACACAGCATCCAGTCGAAGCTATCAACTGCCTTTTCTCTCAGGAGTGCGACATGAGTCCACGTGGAGTGAGCATGGAGAGAGATCCCGTCCAAACTTGCTGGTGTACTGGTAGGAAAATGAACAAGACATAATGGACTCTAAAGGACAGGTGAGAGACATTATCAAGGGCCATCCACTTTGAACATGTGCCATTGGGAGGATGAACTGAAACACTATCTGAAGAAGAACATGAAGAAACGCCAGAAGGATGATTGCCGGAAGGGAGGGGGTGGTCAACCGTGCCCGTAATTGATTTAGGCTTATCCAAAATTGTTTATTTGGGGTATCAGGTTGATTGTGGAGGTCTGCACACTGTGAAATATATAATCATTTAGACTGAGAATGCATTGCGATATCAATCTGTCATTACCACAAGTGATGAGAAAAGTTTATGCTAGAAATATAAGATCAATATACTGTAAGTAAATGTACATTCTGCCAGTATCGGTGTGTGCTCAGTTGTGCACCAGGGCCTCCCACTCCTCTTTCTATTCTGCTTAGAGCCAGTTTGCACTGTTCTGTGAAGGGAGTAGTGCACAGCATTGTACAAGATCTTCAGTTTCTTGGCAGTTTCTCGCTTGGAATATCCTTCATTTCACAGAACAAGAATAGACTGACGAGTTTCAGAAGAAAGTACTTTGCTTCTGGCCATTTTGAGCCTGTAATCGAACCTACAAATGCTGATGCTCCAGATACTCAACTAGTCTTAAGAAGGACAGTTTTATTGCTTCTTTAATCAGAACAACAGTTTCAGCTGTGCTAACATAATTGCAAAAGGGTTTTCTAATGATAAATTAGCCTTTTAAAATGATAGACTTGGATTAGCTAACACAACGTGCCATTGGAACACAGGAGTGATGGTTGCTGATAATGGGCCTCTGTACGCCTATGTAGATATTTCATAAAACAATCAGCCATTTCCAGCTACAAAAGTAATTTAGAACATTAACAATGTCTACACTGTATTTCTTTTTATCAATTTGATGTTATTTTAATGTACAAAAAATGTGCTTTTCTTTCAAAAACAAGGACATTTATAAGTGAGTCCAAACCTTTGAACAGTAGTGAGCCTGGGATTTTAGTATGGGAACTGGTGGAAAGATATATATATATATATATATATATATTCGAATTTGTAGAAAGAAAGAAAGAAATAGTTGGAACATTTGTGAGAAAGAAATAGTAACAATAGTTAAAATTGGAGTGTATTAGAGGGTGGGTGTGGAGATTTAAACACCCTGGATACCGTCGGGAGAGGTTTAAACCCAAAATTAGTAGATTAGTGCTCAGCTGCAAAAAGACTGGGTTCGTGAAAACATTGATAGAATATGTACGTCTGCTTTGATGGCAGGTTTGAAACCTGTTATCAAAACGGCAAATACGGGGATATTGGATGAAATAGAGTAGGATGCTTTGAGAGTGGAATCTAACTCTGCTCACTGCGCAGTCGTGTGAGGGGTTAATACAGCCAAAGTGAATGTCACTGACAGTGGTTTCAATGGCCAAGGTAAGACAAACGTAGCGAAAAAACATCAAAGCTTAGGGAGATAGATCCCTGTCTTAGATGTGGGGCTGTGGGTCATTGGAAGAATGAGTGTAGTGGTAATGGAGCCTACTACACCCGGTGCATTCGGAGGGAATGTAGCAATGCAAGGGTTTTGCATCTTTGACAAAAGAACAGACGCAAACACTGTTAAAGGCAGCGGGACAGGAACAAATAGCGGTGCATGGCCTCGGTTCAATCAATAGTGGTTCATAGAGATTACGTTATATGTGAAGGGAGACGTCTCACACAACCTTTTAATAGATGCCTGGGATCTAGTAACAGGTCCAGTAACAATACACAGAATGAAGTGGAGACAACTTTGGGGTTGGAAAATCCTTGCGAGAATCAAAGACAATGGAGTCTAAAAGGTAACAAGTTAGAATCGGAACAGAAAAATACTCCTTGTAAACTCAGAAAACCTTGGGGGGTTTCTAATCTCGTGAGATATTTTATTTCGTCTTACTCTGAAATAGATTTATAGAATTGACAAAAGTGTGGATGGGTCACTGGAAATTAGATAAGAGTAAATATTGGGAGAAGGTCACGAGAAATTAGAGTTGGGGTTGCCAAACCTAAAATTACCTTTTTAAAATGTTGTAGTGCAGTGGTCATGGAAAATCATGGAGAAGAGAGACCAGTCATTACGGGAGTGAATCGTTGGAGATAAATGTCACCGTGTCTAAGGGTAGTACATGCTAAATTAAGTCCATATAAACAATGGAGTGGATTAAAACAAAAGATTAATGATTGGAGGGAGGACAGTGGATTTATCATTGAGTTTGGTTTGTAATTAAAACGTACGAGTTGCTGATTAAGATGTAGCATAGTGAATGCCAACGAAGTGTACACTTTCTCTTCCAGGAGAGGAGGGGGTGTCATTTTCTTTCTCTTTGGAAGGATTAGGCCTGTAAATGAGCTCCCAGATAAGTAAGGCCTGGCCGTGTGTGTTTTCGCCATACGGTTTAACACACACACACCAGCATGCAAACACAATTTACTGATAATGAATATGGGTTAGTGGTGTTAATATCGTGGGATTTATTGTCAGTGTCTTAAATTTACATGGTTTCTGAAGGATAGAGAAAGAAAGGGAAAGGAAATACTTAATGGTGGTGAATGACCTTTGTCCAGACTTTCTGGTGAGGCCTGATCAATCTTACTAGAAAAAATGGACAATAGGATTTTTAAAGTATAGTCTATTTTACCTTTACCTTATGGGATACAACCATTTCCTTATGGACTTATCAAGAGTTGTAATTCTAATTGGATGTTAATAACCTAAGTTGTTTATCTTTGATTTAACAGGCAGTGTTATGTCGGTTAGTGTTTCTCTATTTGTTTTGATACATATTTCACCAGATTGGGGATGCTGTATTGTTGGGATTTCTCCCGAGAGGTTAGTGATGTAACTCCCTGACCCTGTATCTGCTGTGAGCTAGACACTGATTAGGGAGTATAGAACAATTTGGAAAATGGTTTCAACAGTGTGTGGTTATGCTCTTTGGCATTAACGTTATAGGGAATTGGGAAAGCGGAATTGAATGTGACTGGGGGTGGCTCATACAGGAAGTGGGTAATAGAGTCTCTGGGAAAAGGTACCACTCTGTATATTGTTACAGGAGATAGCTCGTAGGAGAGGACAGCTAACTGCACAATATAGAATACAGAGACTAATATAAAGTCAATTAAATGTCACACAGACCCAGATCATGGTGATAGTAGCAGAGATAGTATACTATTGTCAACTTTCAATGAGGGGTTTGTCAAAGAAGGTAGAATGATTAAAAGGAAAGCCACAAATTCCTGTATACAGCAGGTCACATCAACGGAAGGGAAGTTTGCTGTGATAATATCATCACATCTCCTGAAGAGTGTGATTAAGGAACATATGACTCAGAGTTTGTTAGGTTGGATACGATTCCAACGCCACCACAGGACTCATGCCACATGAAGGGGTAAGTGGGAGACCGATGGGAGTACCGGGTGCTGTTATTCACGTCACAAATGAGTGATTTGGCCATACTGGGAGAGTCTATGTTGTCATATTGTCAGGAAATGACCCATGCGTTGCAGTGTGTATCTTCCCAGGTGAAAGAGACCCACTGTAGACTCCCTCAGGATTGGAAAGCACACCCACTAGAGCCGGGAGACTACGTGTGCTTGAAGGTTCATCAACTGGGTACTTTTCAGCCCAGGTGGACCAGACCCCACACTGTCCTACTAGTGACTGACACAGCAGTGAAGGTGTCGGGAAGGAAGGCCTGGATCCAGGCCTGTGTCCCAGGTGAAAGCTGCACCAACACCTACTGACTTGGGAGAGGCCGAGCAAGATGGAGAGGCTAGAGCAAGTTTTGATATAGGTGATGATGGAAAAGAAGGAGTGTAAATCACTCTGTAAAAGGGCAATAATGTGGGGCCTAGGGACATTTTAGTTGAGGTAGTGTTTTTTGCGGCTGCTATAAATCCCTACCACTCCGAGGGGAGAAGATCAAATAACACTTTATATAGAGTGGATAGCTCGATACGAAGACACTCGGGTTCATTGGGAGAGGGTAACATCCAAAGTTGCTGAAGCCGTGAGCGTAACTAATCATAAGGGCATGGTGATATGGGTGGCTCCATTTGATAAGGGGATGGTTCTCTTACAAACAGGAATTTGGAAAGAACACAATGGACAGATAGTTTGAGGAATGAAACTAGATTCTCGTCCCTCCCTCAACTTGGCATTGTGTGCGATAGTAACTGCTGTTCTTTTAACTGGAGTCTAACTTCCAAGTTAGTGTGGGCAGAGGACAAAACTTCTGAGAGTTCTACGACACAGGACGTCAAGCTAGGTGAAGCTACAGAAACGAAAGAGAGGGAATTACAGTATATCGGAGCAAGAGGTTTTACATACCTGTCACTCCGTATTACCCAACACCAACAGGAATTAAATGGTCAAGGAAGATTTTAGATAGTGAGAGACCAAGGACCTGGGGAGAAATATCTTGTTGGGGCAATCAGACCCTGGACAATATTATCCGAAGAGAGTATAATGACCAAATAGTCCTTGTCGTTAATAGGCATGAGGAAAGCGAGGGATATGAGCAGATGAAGGCTTATTTACAGGCTAGGTTAGGCCCTAATTTAGTTCATGAGACAAATATACACCAATGTCTGTGGCAGAGTGGTGGAAGTACAGGACATTCCTATGGTGTGTTGGTGTCGGATGTGGGGGTAACCCATGTAAGCCCACTCCAGGGTATCCCGAAAACCAAGGCCATAGTCTTTACTGGGACAGGAAATAGAGGAATAATTGTGACAGAAGCGGAGGGATGCCTCGCCTATAAATTAAGAAAATGGGTGATAGACTCATTAGAGAATGATACCACTCCACTGTGTAGAGTTATACAGGGAATAGTGCGTAGTGTGGGAAAGACAGTTGTCTGTGCTGAGTGGAAGGACTACTATGAGGATAAGCTCAACATGGAGGACTCTAGCAGGGTGATCATAACCGTTGCTGAAATAGTTTTACAATTTCAGACTTTAATAGCCACATATAATCCATTGACATACCTCCCAGAGAACTGGGACCAAGACACGGTAACAGAAATTTGTAGAGGGATTGCGGAAAAACAATTAGGGTTTTCACAGGGGGGTGGGTATGCTGTGGGATGAGAGATGTGATCCAGATCTGAGTAATGGTAATTATTACTCGCCAGTCCCTACTGTAGCACAACATAAGGAGGCAATAGATAAGCTGGTCAGAAAAAGGTTAGGAGAGGACTGGGGAAAAGGCAGAGAATATCACAAACTCAATCATAGATCTAACGGCAAAGCCAGTGATGAAAGTTACTGACAGTGACAGAGTTAAAGCTGTAACAATACTTACTGCTGTTACATTGGGAGTAATAACAAAATAGACTTAAGGTTGTGGAAGGTGCTGTAGGAACAGCATGGTATTGGACTATTGATCAAATAAGGTGGATGTTGGAATATGCGGCATGGGCAGTGTTGGCAGTTACGGGTGTAGCTCTGATGGCATTGTTAGGTTTCCATATAGTAAAGCTTTGTTGTTGAAACGCATCTATAGTGCGGATTTTACACAAGAGGAGGTGAAATTGATTCAGGCTACGGCTTGCATCTTTAGGGCAGCTTTAGGAGGTGAATGCAGTGAGGAGGACGTGGCTGAAAAACATCTCTTGTGACCCTGTAGCCCTTGATGGAAGACTGAGGAAAAGCATAATGGGGATATTTAGAGCCCTACTTTTTGTGGACCTTAGCAGAAAAGCATATCAGTGGGTATAGGGTTCAGGGGTAGCAAGAGATTTTGTCAGTTGGGTCCCTCAAGCTGTGGTCAGAGATTTAGTTTATACATGTATCTACATAGATGCTTGTGATAATCAGTAGAATTTAGGATTGTTTTAACTCAGTGTTTTTTTGTTTTGTGTCTTCTAGTCTTTTCTATATCTATCAAGTCTGTTTCGATCACACTCTCCGGTCTGGAGAAAACCAAAATAATTAAGTCTACAGCTGGCAGTTGAATGATTGTTTAGTGATATTAAACAATAAGAAGTGTTTATGGTTTAATAGGGGGGACTGATGGATTCTGTCAAAATGTAACATGTTTCAAGTTAAACTGTAGTTTGTTTGTATCCTGTTTAGTGAATGACTACTCTGAGTTTAGGCCATGAAACTGTGTGTGTGCTCATTTAGAAAGATTAACCTAATCAGATAAGAGGAAATTGCCAGGATCAGAGAGCAGGGTCAGGCCCAGAACAGAAGATGGACGGGGTGTGATTCTGACATCTGGCTAAACAAAGAGAGGACCATGGACATTCCACAGGGGAAAGGAGGGAAACTCATTGGGGTCATAAAATGTATGGCTGGGGAGGTGACACCTACAAGGAGGGAAGAGTATAAGATGTTTTGTGAACTTTCTAAATATATGCCCTCAGCTGACTGTATTAAACACTTGAAACTTCAAGCTTTTGGTCTCAATTCCTTATTGCAAAGAGGTTGCAATAGCATTTTTTCTTTTAACATTACTTTAAAAAAAATCCATTGTATTTTCCACTTTGATTCCACGTCACAATATGTTGACAAATTCATTTGAAACACTTGATTCAACCAGTTTCTGCCCAGTTGGATGTTGCCTTTTCTCTCACATACAGCATGACTATAGGTCGAGTAGTGCAGCATGCTATTGCACAGAATGAGTATGACGTTGCATCTTGGTGCAGACAGATCCCTCTTCAAACCCTGCATCAGCTCCCATTTGACAGCATGACACCCGGTTGTAGTGAACACATTTCTGAATGCACAGCTCATTGTTGTTTGGCACTATGGCCAATGAAATGAACAACTGTCAAACAACTTTTTGCTTGTTTAGTGGTGAAGTCTTGAATCAGGCCAGCCCCTGATAAGGACACACCCTTTTCTATTTAAACACTTGGTTCTCTGCTAGGAAGCACAGTTCTGTTACTCTAACTGTGTATACTGTTCTGTCTATCCTACAGTGTGACTGTACTGTACTGCTGTGTTATGGCTGGAGGAGGGGTATGGTTGAGGGGAGCAGCAGCAGGCCTGGTCCTCTCTCTGTGTCTGGTGGTGTCCTGCCGGGCCGGTAAACTCCTGGTGATCCCAGCCGACGGCAGCCATTGGACGGGCATGAAACCATTGGTGGAGGAGCTGGGTCGTCGCGGAAACCAGGTGGTGGTGGTGATTCCAGAGGTAAGTGGCTCTCTGGGTCCATCGGAACACACCATCACACTGACCTACCCCGTGCCCTACACCCGGACCCAGCTCCAGACCATTCAGAGGGCCAACCTGGACACCATCATGGCCTCCGACACCTCCAACGACATCAGCAGGATGTGGAGCTACTACCAGACCCTGACGGTTCTCAGGAACTACACCCGTAACAATTGTGACAGCCTGCTATCCAACCAGGACATGATGCAGACTCTGAGGGAGCAGGGGTTTGATGGCATACTGACTGATCCCTTTGAGCCATTGGGCGTGATTGTAGGAGCACTCCTCTCCCTGCCTGCCATCTACATTCAGAATGGCCTGCCTTGTGGAACGGACCTTGAGGCCTCCCAGTGCCCCAGCCCCCCCTCCTACACTCCTGGACGCTTTACTCACTTCACTGATCACATGACCCTGAGGCAGAGGAGCGTCAACTTCCTTTGGGCGTTGCTCCGCCCCCTGGCCTGCAGGTACTTGTACTCTAATGTCAACCCTAACCCTAAAACAGGGGTACTCAAATAGCATTTCAGAAGGTCTGGTCAGACAAATTTCCTAGGTGGCAAAGGTCCGGATGGATATTGGCATTTATCAGTGAAGTAACAAACCCGCTCCTCGCAACCCATGCGATCCCAAACTGTTCACACCCCTCTTGTTGGCAGATAACAAATTGCAGTTTTATTGCTAGTTTCCTGCAATTCTACACATTATGCCATGGATTGAAGGAAAAAAATCCAGACCGAATTCCCTTCACTAAACTGTATATATTTTTTGTTAGGACCCACGGTCCGTTTTGACCCCGTTTTGGGTCTAGATCCAGTCCGCGGTCCGCCTATTGAGTATGGCTGCCCTGACCTCAAACCCTTGTCCTGCAGGTACCTGTACTCTGATGTCAACGTCCTCGCCTCAGAGATCCTGGGGAGAGAGACCACCATCCCAGAGCTGATGAAGAAGGCATCACTGTGGCTGGAGCGCAACGACTTTACCTTCGAGTTCCCCAGGCCTCTGATGCCTAATATGGTGATGATCGGAGGACTGAACTTTGAGGAGCCAAATGAACTGCCAGAGGTAGCTATAAGCTAAAGACATTTTACATTTGTCATTTATCCAGAGCGACTTCTTATTCAGTGCATGTAACCAAGGGCTCTATTCGATCCGTATCGCAGAAGTTCAGCGCGATTGTAATGTTCCCGCATTCACGTAGACTGCATTCACTGTAAATGCTGCATATGTCGGCACAATCGGAAATGATCTTTCAATTTCAATCGAGCTGAACTTCCGAGGTAAGGATTGAATCGAGCCCTAAGGTCAATAAGACAATAGTCTGAACGGATTATTTTTTGTCACTATAAAAAAGGCCAGTTAATATAATGCTGTCTAGGACTATTGCAGAGGGTGACAGAGTGTGTCCTAAATGGCACCCTATTCCCTACAGGGCTCTGCTCAAAAGTAGTGCACTATATAGGGAATAGGGTGCCATTTGGGACATATTCGCAGTCTATTGATCAGATGAGCCATACTTCTAGCCCTCTTCGCTTCTTCTCAATCATCTATTTCTGTTTGTGTACACACATTAGGAAAAAAAAAACAGACAGAGGCCCAACCTTTAGAACCGTCCAGAATAGAATCTCCAGCCTGGCCTCAGGGCATGGACAGATGTGTGTTCTGAATTAGACTGTTGGTTAATTGCATGTTCTGTGTGGTCTCTCTTAACTCTGTTGAAGAACCATCATCTCAGTGAAAACAGATGGCCATTGGCTGTATTGACTGTTGTATTGTCCCTGGGGGTCTGGCTGTATTCCTCAGCTAGTTGTTTACACTGTAGAGCCCTGATACTCCAGATACACAAACAAACATGGTAACAACAAACAGTAAACTGTCTGATCATATCCAGAATGATGGGCACTGAAAGTAATTTTTATATTTAGCTTCCGTCATTAGAAACCATCATAGTGAGTTAGTTGATCACCTCAACAGTTCCTGTTCAGGGAGTAAATAGAACGTGGTGTAGAGAGGCTCAGTCTGTGGGTGGGACTGTACTCAGGATAACAGTGTTATTATTGATTACAGTCCTTCACATTTAAAATAGTTGATTAGCAATGTATACTGTATTGTATTGTAGTATGTACTGTAATTCAAATATTGTTGATTGCTTAACACTCAGCATTCTTTCAATGCTGATGTATTTTTGTTGATGTTCAAGGAAACCAATCTTTGATTCTTCATTAACATAGGAGGACAAATGTAATGTATTTGTGTCACTGTGATAAAGGTGGTTTGTCAATAGTAATATTAGCTTTAACCGTAGGTGAAATACCGCTCTATATATCATATGTTAGATGTTATCTCCCCCGGACTGGACGTGTGAGTGTTTGTTTCCCAAGACAGCTGCCTTCGCACGCCACTGGTCTTTTTGAGTGTGTGTATGTGTGTTTGAGAAAGTGTGTGAAAGTATGTGAAAAGTATGTCAGTGTTTTGGGTGGGAGGAGAAAGGGGAGGAGCTGAAGTTAATGATCTAGATTCCTCACGAAACATGAGGTAATACTCTGAGCTTTAGGATTAGAATACCACCATGACTCCTCCCATGGTAAGGGTTAACTTTGAATTACATGCTCTGTAATGACCTTTCACACTACTTTTTTTTCATTATCATGCTGCTCAATGGGAAATTAATAAATCGTTTATTTTGTAGAACTAAGAAAACACTTCAAACAAGAAAACAGCCAATTTAAATTAGCCACGTTTACTTTTCTTGTTTCAGTACTTGTTAAAAAAAATCTTAACTGATCATAAGTATCTCTGGTACAGTTTTGCTTTAAAAACTATTGCATTATAAGTCACTAGCTAGCTAATCTCGGCACCTAGAACCAACTCAGCTAACCCACTGTTAAGGTTGTCACAAGAGATTACTGGCGAGCCAATCTTGTACCTCTCTCAGTTGATCTTAAGGAATCATGAACCATTCAGCCTACAGATAAACTTTAGCCCACAGGAAGGACTAACTGGTCTTATATAACAGCCTGCCCGCAGAGGCAGACCGAGAATGAGCAGGGAGACACTCACCAACCCACCCACCCACAGTTTACTCTGAGGTCCAGCCCCCTCTCAGTAGCACTCAGTGCCAGATCTCAGGGAGGTAGTGTCATTCTCACAACAGCTCGCATTACTGAGCTGAAAGGCAGAGAGGCATGGGTTGGGGGGAGAATGTTCCTGTGCTGGGGCTGAGGACGGGGCTGAAGATGGGGCAGTGTCTGCTGTCCCTGCTGTACTGCCTGGCCCTGTGTCCGGGGACCGTCCAGGGGGACAAGGTCTTGGTGATGCCTGTAGATGGGAGCCACTGGCTGAGCATGAAGCTGCTGGTGAAGGAGCTGGCGGCCAGGGGCCATGAGATGGTGGTGCTGGTCCCTGAGACATCCATCCTCATCCAGGGCTCTGACTACTACAGGACTGAGACTTTTAGGGTCCCTTACAGCAAGGCCCAGCTGGACGAGAGCGTCAACAAACTGAAGGACGGCGTGTTTCTCAAGATGCCGGAGGTAATGGATATATTTGTGAACGTGCAGCGGCTGGTTGACTTCACCACCATGCAGGTGAAAGGCTGTGAGGGTCTGCTGTATGATGAACCCCTGATGCAGCGCCTCAGAGGAGAAGGGTTCCAGCTGATGTTGACGGATCCCTTCCTACCCTGTGGATCCATCATTGCTGACTCCTTCAACATCCCAGCAGTGTACTTCCTGAGGGGGATCCCCTGTGGGCTGGATGACAGGGCTGCCCAGTGCCCTACTCCCCCCTCCTATGTACCACGCTTCCACTCAGGCAACACTGACCACATGGACTTCCTAGGGAGGTTGAAGAACATGATGATGTACAGTCTGGAGAGCTACCTGTGTACCTTAATGTTTGTCAGCTTTGACAAGCTGACCAGTAGGTATCTGGAGAAGGACATGACATACAGGGAGCTGCTGGGTCACGGTGCTATTTGGTTGCTGAGGTATGACTACTCCTTTGAATATCCCAAACCCAGGATGCCCAACATGGTCAACATAGGAGGCATCAACTGTGGTAAAAGAGCTCCACTGCCACCGGTGAGTCTCTTGTAAAAATGTTTTAAAACAAACAACTGTGCAGAAACTTCCACTGTGCGGAGTTGTGCACCTTATATGTTGTATTGATCCAGGTCCAGAAACCTTAAAGGAAAACTCCACCCAAAAACTATTTTGGTATTTGTTTCATTAGTCCATTGTTGATATAGTCCCAAATTTCTTTGCATGTAAGCAATCACATTTTCAAGATATATAACTTTCATAATACAGAAATACAGCCGATATGCGCGTTTTGCATCATATGACGTTAAATGCCTCAGACCAGCTGTATTTCTGTATTTTGAAAGTTATACATCTTGAAAACTTGATTGCTGACATGCAAATCATTTTGGGGACTATATCAACAAGAAATAACTAAGTACAGTTTTAGGGTAGAATTTTCCTTTAAGGGATAGATTCAATGCAGTGGCAGTTAGACCACAGCAATGATTCCTCTGGATAAAATACAGCAAACTTTCAACTTGTTTACATATTTCAAGATATCAAATTCTTATTTGGGACATCCCTTTTCAAGATCTTTATGTTCTAACGTGTTCTCTGAATCACTTTTTTTGTTCTTAAAGAGACAGTCAGTGTTGGGTGTTGTCAGACACTCAATTAGAGACCGGCTGTAACCTGATCTGTGTTTCCTCCATGAGGACTGACTCGACATAGCTCAATGTTTATCTACCATGTTCAGCTCCTCCTCACGTTATACAACATGCATTCCAACCTAATTTGCCTTGAAATCTGTTAACCGATCTAGAAACATAGTGTAGACTAGAGAACCAGCTACTTTCCTGTCAATTCTAAGTATCATGCGTTGGGGAGAGTGGAGTAAGTTGAGCCACCCTTTTCCTCCCAAACACACACACAAAATTAAGCATTTTACCAAATATTTAGGAAAGAGGTCATCATTTAATGAATCTGAAGGAAGAAACCACATGGAAAAAGTGGTCCAAAAAAATGAATTTTCCCCAAGCCAATTGAATTTATTGTGTTAGAGGTTTCATGATGCCTGTATCTAAACCAAAGTAGATTATTTTAAGATTGTTCTATACATCAGTTGGGGTCTCTATAATATTCAATGTGAGGAGCTTATAGACCTAGCATGAAAGTACATCCTTGTAACTTGGGGTAAGTTGAGCCAATGGTTGAGCCAATGGCAGGTTGAACAAATTGATGTGTTTTCTTCCCAGGCATAATGCAAGGCATTATTGCTGGGATAAGAGGTAACAGGGCCTGGCCTATGTTAAAAGTGGTCAAAAAAGTGCAAAGTGTTTGTTAGGTGTTAAGCCTGTATTAATAGATGCTTAAAATGATTAAACGACAAAAAAGCGTTTGTGATTGCAATGTTGTGTTTGGGAAAGGTAGTGATAATATTTCATTCAGTACAGAAATTTGTGGGCAACTTAACTTACCCTGTCCTGCAGTTCAACTTACCCCATACCCGGGGTAAGTTGTGCCAAGAGACCACCTTTTTTGGACAAGCTATGTTTTCAAATTTGTAATTAATTCTGATTATTTCCCGATATACACAACATAGTTAGAAAGAATAGTTAGAAAGAATAGTATATTTCCCTTGACAGAGTGATGCTGAATCTGAGAAATGGCTCAACTTACCCCACTCTCTCCCATTGATAATGGATTTTTTTATTTAACCTTTATTTAACTATAGAAATAATGCCAAACATAAGTTATCCTGACAATGTTTTAAGGCGTAAAAGAATCAACGCACCAATAGAAATTCTGCGTAATTACACTTTCAAATTGAGTTTCTGAAAACAGTTCTAGTTTAATTGAGATGTGTTTTTCTAACCCAATCATTGAGCTTGGAGAAGGCAAAAATGACAAAGCAGATGTGCAGGGAAAGCATTGGTGTGGTTCTTCATATTTTGTAGAAAGAAGTATTGCTCAACATTAGTGTTGGGAGAGT
Source organism: Salvelinus namaycush (assembly GCF_016432855.1). Lineage (NCBI taxonomy): Eukaryota > Metazoa > Chordata > Actinopteri > Salmoniformes > Salmonidae > Salvelinus > Salvelinus namaycush. Next base: position 25,397,011 of record NC_052309.1, on the reverse strand, counting down.
ATTCCTCGCTCTTCTCTAAACATTCTGGTTGTATCCCAAATGGCACCATTTTCCCGATATAGTGCACAACTTTTGACCGGGTCCATATTCTCTAATCAAAAGTAGTGCACTATATAGGGAATGGGGTGCCATGTGGGACACTGGCTCTGTGCAGCCAGTGAAACCTGAGCCAGGAACAGCAGTTCTTTCCTCCTGGACTGTGGCCATTATAATCTAACAGAGGAACTGAGGGGCCCTATGGTGTTCTTCCAACCCTACAAGCCTCAGGAAGGGAAACAACTCTGCAGGGATATTTCTGTAGGGTTGGGGGTTGGGGTTTAGTATGCCTTTATCTTGTATGACTACAGGGTGTGCTTTCAAAGCATGGCCTCCTTTCATAACCTCACTCTTCTTCAGCCAATGTTTTACTAACCAGACCAACTACTGTTGTAACACTGATGTATGGAAGTTAAGACATATTGTCCAATGTCAACTATATAATTTAGTCCCCTACATGTTTTATTTTGTCCAATGTGAAATGTTGATGGCTACTATGAGCGAACGTTTCAGAGTAAGAGTACACACCAGTTGCTGTCCGTTTTCTGCCCGTGTACATACAATTCCATTGCATAGTGTGAAGATATTTCAAAGGATCTACTAGCATAACTATGATATGTGGTTGTACTTTCCCACTAAACTTAGTGGCAAGAAAAAGTATGTGAACCCTTTGGAATTACCTGGATTTCTGCATAAATTGGTCATCAAATTTGATTTGATCTTCATCTAAGTCACAACAATAGACAAACAGTCTGCTTAAAATAATAAACAATTATACGTTTTCATGTGTTTATTGAACACACCATGTAAACATTCACAGTGTAGGGTGGAAAAAGTATGTGAACCCTTGGATTTAATAACTAGTTGACCCTCCTTTGGCAGCAATAAACTCAACCAAATGTTTTCTGTAGTTGCGGATCAGACCTGCACAACGGTCAGGCGGAATTTTGGACCATTCATCTTTACAAAAATGTTTCAGTTCAGCAATATTCTTAGGATGTCTGGTGTGAACCGCTCTCGAGGTCATGCCACAGCATTTTAAAATCGGGTTGAGGTCAGGACTCTGTCTGGGCCACTCCAGAAGGTGTATTTTCTTCTGTTCAAGCCATTCTGTGGTTGATTTACTTCTGTCTTTTGGGTTGTTGTCCTGTTGCATCACCCAACTTCTATTGAGCTTCAATTGGCGGACAGATAGCCTTACATTCTCCTGCAAAATGTCTTGATAAACTTGGGAATTCATTTTTCCGTCGATGATAGCAAGCTGTCCAGGCCCTGACGAAGCAAAACAGCCCCAAACCATGATGCTCCCTCCACCATACTTTACAGTTGGGATGAGGTTTATGTGCTGTGCCTTTTTTTCTCCACACATAGTGTTGTGTGTTCCTTCTAAACAACCCAACTTTAGTTTAATCTGTCAACAGAATATTTTGCCAGAAGATCTGTGGAACATCCAGGTGCTCTTTTGCGAACTTAAGACATGCAGCAATGTTTTTTTTGGACAGCAGTGGCTTCTTCTGTGGTGTCCTCCCATGAACAGCATTCTTGTTTAGTGTTTTACATATCGTAAACTCGTCAACAGAGATGTTAGCATGTTCCAGAGATTTCTGTTAGTCTTTAGCTGACACTCAACGAATCTTCTTAACCTCATTGAGCATTCTGTGCTGTGCTCTTGCAGTCATCTTTGCAGGACGGCCACTCCTAGGGAGAGTAGCTACAGTGCTGAACTTTCTCCATTTATAGACAATTTGTCTTACCGTGGACTGATGAACATCAAGGATTTTAGAGATACTTTTGTCACCCTTTCCAGCTTTATGCAAGTCAACAATTCTTAATCTTAGGTCTTCTGAGATATTTTGTTCGAGGCATGGTTCACATCAGGCAATGCTTCTGGTGAATAGCAAACTCAAATTTGATTTTATAGTGTTTTTTAGAGGGCAGCTTTATCCAACATTTCCAATCTCGTCTCATTGATTGGACTCCATGTTATCTGACTCCAATTAGCTTTTGGAAAATTAGCCTAGGGGATAACATAGTTTTTCCAACCTACACTGTGAATGTTTAAATTATGTATTCAATATAGACAATAAAAAAACAATAATTTGTGTGTTATTAGTTTAAGCACATTGTGTTTGTCTATTGTTGTGACTAAGCTGAAGATCAGATCAAATTTTATGACTAATTTATGCAGAAATCCAGGTAATTCTAAAGGGTTCACATAGTTTCTCTTGCCACTGTAGTTGAATGCAATGACTAAGTCACTGGATAAGCGCATCTGCTAGATGACTAAAATGTTAAATGTAAAATGTCCTTGTTAACTAACCATTCCCTCCCCCGTGCCTCTTCAGGACCTGCAGGAGTTTGTGGATGAGTCAGGAGAGGATGGCTTCGTGGTCTTCACCCTGGGCTCTTTGGTCTCCCAGATGCCAGAGGAGAGAGCCAAGCAGTTCTTTGATGCCTTCAGCAGGATCCCTCAGAGGGTAAGGACACCGCAAATACATCCCAAATGGTACCCTATTTTCTACATAGTGCACGACTTTTGACCAGAACTGGCCAAAAGTAGTGCACTGTCGTTCTACAGAAGTGGTGTAAATTGGGGGTCTCCCAAACTTTCAGCACACATCTTCCAACATACAGTCAGGTAGACATATATACTACTGACACAATCTGTATTGCATATTTGAAATATTTACCTGAATTCCTTTCCACCCCACTAAATGTGTCACTACTGAAACATACTGAACATTTTGCAATAAAGGGAGAACCATGCACAGTAGTGATAATTTTGATTAACCTTCTATTAGATTAATTTTAATGATTTTATTTGCATAACAAAATAGTAAAAAACATGATTTTTAACCTGATTTTAAAAACCTTTAAATCGAATGTATTGTTTTCTGTGAAATGTTCAATGTTGATTGAATTACTTATGCATCTAATTAATTGTTGTTAGATGTTTAAAATATCACTTATATATATATACCCATATATATACCCATCTTTATTTTGGCAAAACAAACTGCCGTTTCAGTCTTAAGTGTCAATCATAGAGATGAAAGAGAACACTAGATGGAAATAACTTGTTCTGTTGTAGACATTTCCATTGAGGGCTTCCACCATTTAAAGGGGAACTGCCTCCTAGAACCAACTTCCCTGGTTATAAATGGCCTATGGGGCATCGATAGGAATCAGAAACATTCATTATAGTGTCAAAATTTACTACAATGTGTAAAGAGGATAATTTTGGTCATAAAGTGAGTCTCGTCCAAAACGAGATTTGGAAGTCAGTGCGTCACAACGAGTATGGATGGGTTGGGTATAGATTACTTACATGCCCATTTTTGCCAATGATGTCCAATTGCCCAGAGACAGCAAGGTGTGGTCCGCCCCCAGCTGCAATGTGTTGTGGACATATTATGTCCGCAACGCATGCACACTTGTAAACTTCTAATGCATTCAACAATATTGCAAGGAATGGATTACATAGGAAAAGATGACTGTGACGTGTGTGGTGAGTAGCTAGCTAGCTATGATACTGTGATGTAACTAGCTAAATACATATCCTCTCCCTTATGTGTAATGTCATAGAGAAATATTTGCATAGTTGCACCTGACAGTACAATTTGATGGGATGTGTAACAGTCGGCTAGCTATCGATAAGGTTTCAATTTGAACTGGCTAGTTAAGCTCCCTATTAGCTAATTAATTTAAATTAGGATAAAGATATAACTAACCTGGATTTGCAAGTTATGTAACTAGCAACTTTTTTGAGAACAGGAATGTTATTTGGGTTTTCTCTTGATAACTCTGGCCCAGGCGGCATTCTGCCTTTACTGTAATGGAACTCGGAGTTATGATCAATGGCTAGGTTAGTTAGCTAGCATTCGGGGGCTTCGTCTGCTACTAGTGCTAAAACAACATGCCTGTTCTCATAGAAGTATATTGTGCATTTTCTAGGGCAATAATAAATTGATTATATTTGTCTAGCCTGAGTACCAGTCTTTTTAGCGAACATGCTACAAATACGTGTCAGCAAGCATTCAGCAATGTAACGTTACACACCTGGTTGCATAGGAACGACGTCAACATCACTGGCCTGAATCTATTCTGTACTTAGTCACTCTATTTGTATAATTACTTCCAAACTAGAGAAATTTAATTTTTCCTCGCTGTATGTTTATTGAGTGATAATATTTTAATTCAATTCACAGGCTACTTACAAAACCTGGTGGATTTGTTGTTCAGCAGTGTTATGGGAACCCCCTTGCCATATCAGGAGCAGAAGGCCCGAGGCATTAGGAGGATTTATTGTACATGAAACTGTTACACTTGAAAGTTATCAAAACACTTTGTTTAGAATATCTGTAGTGCCTTCATAAAGTATTCATACCCCTTGATTTATTTCACATTTTGTTTTACAGCCTGAATTCAAAATATATTTTTTCTTAGCTATCTACACACAATACCCCATAATGACAGTGAAAACAAGATTTAGAAATGTTAGCTAAATTTATTTAAAGTTAAAGACAGAAATATCTAATTTATCTAAGTATTCACACCCCTGAGTCAATACATTTCAGAATCACCTTTGGCAGCGATTACAGTCTTTTGGGGTAAGTCTCTAAGAGCTTTGCATACATGGATTGTTCAATATTTGCCCATTGTTCTTTTCAAAATTCTTCAAGCTCTGTCAAATTGGTTGTTAAATCATTGCTAGTCTTGCCGAGCAGATTGTAGTCAAAAATATAACTCGACCACTCAGGAACATTTTATTTGCTTTATTAGGATCCCCATTAGCTGGCGCCATGGCAACAGCTAGTCTTACTGGGGTCCAACATATAATGAAAGACATTACAGACAAAATACTTTACATACATTTAAAACATTGACATTTAGTGTGTGTGTGCACGCATTTATCAGTTACACATACATGTCAGTACAAACACACAACAAGTAGGTCACATGGGGGAGAGGCCTTGTGCCGTGAGGTGTTGCTTTATTAGTGTTTTGAAACCAGGTTTGCTGTTCACTTGCGCTGTATAAGATGGAAGGGCGTTCCATGCACTCATGGCTCTGTATAATACTGTACGTTTCCTTGAAATTGTTCTGGACCTGGGGACTGAAAAGACCCCTGGTGGCATGTCTGGTGGGATAAGTGTTGTCAGTGCTGTGTGTAAGTTGGACATTCCAAATTGTTTGCATAGTCAACACGTTTCTTATAAAAAACAGGTGACGCAGTCAGTCTTCCCTCAACTCTTAGCCAAGACAGACTGGCATGCATAGTACTAATATTAGCCCTCTGATTACATTGAAGAGCAAGATGTGCCGCTCTGCTCTGGGCCAGCTGCAGCTTCATTAGGTCTTTTTTCTCAGCATTTGACTATATGACTGGACAATAATCAAGATAAGATAAAACTAGAGCCTGCAGGACTTGCTTTGTGGATTGTGGTGTCAAAAAAAGCAGAGCATCTCTTTATTACAGACAGACCTCTCCCCATATTTACAGCCATTGAATCTATATGTTTTCACCATGACAGTTTATAATCTAAGATGGCACCAAGTCATTTAGTCTCAACTTGTTCAGCAGCCACATTCATTACTAGATTCAGCTGAGGTCTAGAACTTTGGGAATGATTTCTACTAGAGGTGGACCGATTATGATTTTTCAACACCGATACCGATTATTGGAGGACAAAAAAAGCCGATACCGATTAATCGGCCGATTTATAAGAATAAATGTTTTATATATATATATATATCATACTCACACACACATTTTTGTAATAATGACAATTGCAACAATACTGAATGAACAATGAACACTTTTATTTTAATTTAATATAATACATAAATACACACACACACAGCTCTGAAGTGACAATGATACTGAAGAGTCTGCTTAGGAGACAAATACTCTCAACTGTTTGAATAAAAATAGAGTTTAAATTACCTGTGATGAATGTTGAAAACAAAAACTGTAATTTCTATATGCAGGAAATCCTATTTTAATAATGGGCATGGTAAGAATTGACGACCAAAGTGCGAGTCATAATTCCCATGACAACTTCTAGCAAAATCTGAAAAGCGGTTCCTTCATTTATTCCATAGGATATTTTTAGATTCACTTAAAATAAGGTCTGTGTTTCGTGTAGGCTTACACCACCTTGCCAATTTTATAACTGTGTAGATATCCATAGGACAAGGTAACTCTGATCAATATTGGCTAAATATAAGCGAAGATCATTTTTTTTGTAGAGTGGATTTATGAAAATATGTTGACAAACGTTACCTTATCCTAGTGAGATTTACACGGGTATCAAAACGTCGAGGCGGTTTAAGCCTGCACGAAACACAGACCTTATTTGAAGTAGATCAAGACATTCTCTATGGAAGACATGAACGGTAAAATAACGAAGGAACCCCTTTCAAGTTCAGCCGCAAGTTATTACAGGAATTATAACGCGTCAACTATTTCTCTCTAAACCATATACCTTTGACTAATCCGCCCCTGAACGAGGCAGAACGTTCCTAGGCCGCCATTGAAAATAAGAATGTGTTAACTGACTTGCCTAGTTAAATAAAGATTAAATAAAGGTGTAAAATTTCAAAAAATAATAATAATCGGCAAATCGGCGCCCCAAAATACCGATTTCCGATTGTTATGAAAACTTGAAATCGGACCGATTTAATCGGCCATTCCGATTAATCGGTCGACCTCTAATTTCTACCAAATACTACCAAATACAACCAAAACAGACTGAACTCTTTTTAAGGGTTTCATTTACTTCATTAGCTGTGGCTGCTGATGCGTATATGGTTGAATCATTAGCATACATGGACACACATGCTTTGTTTAATGCTAGTGGCAGGTCATTGGTCAAAAAATTAAATGAGTAAAGGGCCTAGAGAGCTAACAGTACAGCTCCCACAATTTCTTTCAACCAATCAGTAATTTGTGTCAGTGCAGTACATGTTGAGTGCCCTTCTCTATAAGCATGCTGAAAGTCTGTTGTTAATTTATTTACAGAGAAGTAGCATTGTATTTGGTCAAACAGTTTGCTAAGAGCTAGCAGCAAGCTGATAGGTCTGCTGTTAGAACCAGTAAAGGCCGCTTTACCACTCTTGGGTAGCGGAATGACTTTGGCTTCCCTCCAGGCCTAAGGTCAAAGAATTTCCTCTAGACTTAAAGATTAAGGTAAGACAGATAAGAGTAGCTATAGAGTCAGCTACCATCCTCAGTAGCTTTCCATCTAAGTTGTCAATGCCAGGAGTTTTGTCATTATTAAAAAATAAAAATTATACATGAGTACGATGGCTCATTGTTGGCATTTCCTGCCTAAGTTTGCCCACTTTGCCAATGAAGTAATCATTAAAATAATTGGCAACATCAAAATGATTTTGTGATGAATAAGCCATCTGATTCGATGAAAGATGGAGTTGAATGTCTTTCTGCCCATAATTTAATTTAAAGTACTATAATTTTTTCCATCATTCTTTATATCATTGATCTTGACTTCATAATATACTTTATTCTTTTTGTTGAGTTTAGTCACATAATTCCTCAATCTGCAGTAAATCAGCCAGTCAGATTAGCCACTCCTTTTGCCCCATCTCTTTCAACCATACAGTTATTCAATTCCTCAATCTATGGAGCCTTAACAGTTTTACCAGTCAGTTTCTTAACAGGTGCATGTTTATCAATAATTGAAGAAGCAATTTCATAAATTCATCAAGTGCAGCATCTGGATGCTCCTTATTAAATCACATCAGACCAACAAATATTTTTAACATCACAGCTAAATCTTTTGTATGATATCTTACACTATTTTAGGCCCAGGTTTTTATTTTTTTACTTTGGCTTTCCTGGATATTGCCACTGCATCTAATGGGTACAGATACAGCTTTTAAACAAAGTTCTACAGTATTTGTAAAAATGTGATCAATACATGTGGATGACATTCACTGCCTTCTTGGTAAGCAACTAGTGTAGAATTGGCCTTTTTGTTTTAGGTTATTGTCCTGCTGAAAGGTGAATTCATCTCCTAGTGTCTGGTGGAAAGCAAACAACCAGGTTTTTGCCTGTGCTTAAATTCCATTCTGTTTTATTTTTTATCCTGAAAAACTCCCCAGTCCCTAATGATTACAAGTTAGGTTCTTATTTTTCAGAGTAAATAACTCACGGACACTAGAGAAGCTTTAACCAAGTGTAATTATTCCTAAAGGTTCTGTACAGCTGTAATCAGACAGCAAAACATTTCTTTCTTCACAGTTATATACATCCTACTTAAAACACTCCTCCTCCAATCCTTACAGTTTATGGCTCCACAGGAAGCTAATAAAGAGGGTAACAGGATGACAAACCTTTATTACTACCTTAAAAGAATCTGTCCTCACCTCCTGACCTCAACACATTCCTTCATCTAATCCATAGATGTCCATTGTTTTTCATCAGAGAACCATTCACTTCTGACATAACCCAGTCTCTTTCATTTCCTATCTCAATGATCAAAGTTTAGCCGATTCCAACACAAGCATACCCATAACATGATGCAGCCTCCAGTATGCTTGAAAATATGGAGAGTGGTACTCAGCAATGTATTGGATTTGCCCATAACATAACACTTTGTATTCAGGACAAAAATGTAATTGCTTTGCCACATGTTTTGCAGTATTACTTTAGTGCCTTGTTGCAAACAGGATGCATGTTTTTAAATATTTTTATTCTGCACAGAATTTTTTCTTTTCACTCTGTCAATTCGGTTAGTTTTGTGGAGTAACTACAATGTTGGTGATCCATCCTCAGTTTTCTCCTATCACAGCCATTAAACTCTGCAACTTTTAAAGTCACCATTGGCCTCATGGTGAAATCTGAGCGGTTTCCTTCATCTCTGGCAACCGAGTTAGCAAGGACGCCTGTATCTTTGTAGTAACTGGGTGTATTACATTTACATTTACATTTAAGTCATTTAGCAGACGCTCTTATCCAGAGCAACTTACAAATTGGTGCATTCACCTTATGATATCCAGTGGAACAGCCATTTACAATAGTGCATCTAAATCTTTTAAGGGGGGGGGGAGGGGGGTTAGAAGGATTACTTTATCCTATCCTAGGTAATCCTTAAAGAGGTGGGGTTTCAGGTGTCTCCGGAAGGTGGTGATTGACTCCGCTGACCTGGCGTCGTGAGGGAGTTTGTTCCACCATTGGGGTGCCAGAGCAGCGAACAGTTTTGACTGGGCTGAGCGGGAACTGTACTTCCTCAGAGGTAGGGAGGCGAGCAGGCCAGAGGTGGATGAACGCAGTGCCCTTGTTTGGGTGTAGGGCCTGATCAGAGCCTGAAGGTACGGAGGTGCCGTTCCCCTCACAGCTCCGTAGGCAAGCACCATGGTCTTGTAGCGGATGCGAGCTTCAACTGGAAGCCAGTGGAGAGAGCGGAGGAGCGGGGTGACGTGAGAGAACTTGGGAAGGTTGAACACCAGACGGGCTGCGGCGTTCTGGATGAGTTGTAGGGGTTTAATGGCACAGGCAGGGAGCCCAGCCAACAGCGAGTTGCAGTAATCCAGACGGGAGATGACAAGTGCCTGGATTAGGACCTGCGCCGCTTCCTGTGTGAGGCAGGGCGTACTCTGCGAATGTTGTAGAGCATGAACCTACAGGAACAGGCCACCGCCTTGATGTTAGTTGAGAACGACAGGGTGTTGTCCAGGATCACGCCAAGGTTCTTAGCGCTCTGGGAGGAGGACACAATGGAGTTGGCAACCATGATGGCGAGATCATGGAACGGGCAGTCCTTCCCCGGGAGGAAGAGCAGCTCCGTCTTGCCGAGGTTCAGCTTGAGGTGGTGATCCGTCATCCACACTGATATGTCTGCCAGACATGCAGAGATGCGATTCGCCACCTGGTTATCAGAAGGGGGAAAGGAGAAGATTAATTGTGTGTCGTCTGCATAGCAATGATAGGAGAGACCATGTGAGGTTATGACAGAGCCAAGTGACTTGGTGTATAGCGAGAATAGGAGAGGGCCTAGAACAGAGCCCTGGGGGACACCAGTGGTGAGAGCACGTGGTGAGGAGACAGATTCTCGCCACGCCACCTGGTAGGAGCGACCTGTCAGGTAGGACGCAATCCAAGCGTGGGCCGCGCCGGAGATGCCCAACTCGGAGAGGGTGGAGAGGAGGATCTGATGGTTCACAGTATCAAAGGCAGCCGATAGGTCTAGAAGGATGAGAGCAGAGGAGAGAGAGTTAGCTTTAGCAGTGCGGAGCGCCTCCGTGACACAGAGAAGAGCAGTCTCAGTTGAATGACTAGTCTTGAAACCTGACTGATTTGGATCAAGAAGGTCATTCTGAGAGAGCTAGCAGGAGAGCTGGCCAAGGACGGCACGTTCAAGAGTTTTGGAGAGAAAAGAAAGAAGGGATACTGGTCTGTAGTTGTTGACATCGGAGGGATCGAGTGTAGGTTTTTTCAGAAGGGGTGCAACTCTCGCTCTCTTGAAGACGGAAGGGACGTAGCCAGCGGTCAAGGATGAGTTGATGAGCGAGGTGAGGTAAGGGAGAAGGTCTCCGGAAATGGTCTGGAGAAGAGAGGAGGGGATAGGGTCAAGCGGGCAGGTTGTTGGGCGGCCGGCCGTCACAAGACGCGAGATTTCATCTGGGGAGAGAGGGGAGAAAGAGGTCAAAGCACAGGGTAGGGCAGTGTGAGCAGAACCAGCGGTGTCGTTTGACTTAGCAAACGAGGATCGGATGTCGTCAACCTTCTTTTCAAAATGGTTGACGAAGTCATCCGCGGAGAGGGAGGAGGGGGGGGGGAGGGGGAGGAGGATTCAGGAGGGAGGAGAAGGTGGCAAAGAGCTTCCTAGGGTTAGAGGCAGATGCTTGGAATTTAGAGTGGTAGAAAGTGGCTTTAGCAGCAGAGACAGAAGAGGAAAATGTAGAGAGGAGGGAGTGAAAGGATGCCAGGTCCGCAGGGAGGCGAGTTCTCCTCCATTTCCGCTCGGCTGCCCGGAGCCCTGTTCTGTGAGCTCGCAATGAGTCGTCGAGCCACGGAGCAGGAGGGGAGGACCGAGCCGGCCTGGAGGATAGGGGACATAGAGAGTCAAAGGATGCAGAAAGGGAGGAGAGGAGGGTTGAGGAGGCAGAATCAGGAGATAGGTTGGAGAAGGTTTGAGCAGAGGGAAGAGATGATAGGATGGAAGAGGAGAGAGTAGCGGGGGAGAGAGAGCGAAGGTTGGGACGGCGCGATACCATCCGAGTAGGGGCAGAGTGGGAAGTGTTGGATGAGAGCGAGAGGGAAAAGGATACAAGGTAGTGGTCGGAGACTTGGAGGGGAGTTGCAATGAGATTAGTGGAAGAACAGCATCTAGTAAAGATGAGGTCAAGCGTATTGCCTGCCTTGTGAGTAGGGGGGGAAGGTGAGAGGGTGAGGTCAAAAGAGGAGAGGAGTGGAAAGAGGGAGGCAGAGAGGAATGAGTCAAAGGTAGACGTGGGGAGGTTAAAGTCACCCAGAACTGTGAGAGGTGAGCCATCCTCAGGGAAGGAACTTATCAAGGCGTCAAGCTCATTGATGAACTCTCCAAGGGAACCTGGAGGGCGATAAATGATAAGGATGTTAAGCTTGAAAGGGCTGGTAACTGTGACAGCATGGAATTCAAAGGAGGCGATAGACAGATGGGTCAGGGGAGAAAGAGAGAATGTCCACTTGGGAGAGATGAGGATCCCAGTGCCACCACCCCGCTGACCAGAAGCTCTCGGGGTGTGCGAGAACACGTGGGCAGACGAGGAGAGAGCAGTAGGAGTAGCAGTGTTATCTGTGGTAATCCATGTTTCTGTCAGTGCCAAGAAGTCGAGGGACTGGAGGGAAGCATAGGCTGAGATGAACTCTGCCTTGTTGGCCGCAGATCGGCAGTTCCAGAGGCTGCCGGAGACCTGGAACTCCACGTGGGTCGTGCGCGCTGGGACCACCAGGTTAGGGTGGCAGCGGCCACGCGGTGTGAAGCGTTTGTATGGTCTGTGCAGAGAGGAGAGAACAGGGATAGACAGACACATAGTTGACAGGCTACAGAAGAGGCTACGCTAATGCAAAGGAGATTGGAATGACAAGTGGACTACACGTCTCGAATGTTCAGAAAGTCAAGCTTATGTTGCAAAAATCTCATTGACTAAAATGATTAAAATGATGCTGTACTGCTGGCTGGTGAAGTAGGCTAGCTAGCAGTGGCTGCGTTGTTGACTTTGTTTGAAAGTGTTGCTGGCTAGGTAGCCTCGATAACTGGCTAGGTAACCTCGATAACTGGCTAGATAACTGGCTAGATAATTACTCTAAACTACACAATTATCTTAGATACAAAGACAGCAAAGACAACTATGTAGCTAGCTAACACTACACTAATCAAATCGTTCCATTGTACTGTTTCGGTAGAAGTTGGCTAGCTGGCTAGCTGGCTAGCTAGCAGTGTTGACAACGTTAGGACGGCGAAAATAGCTGGCTAGCTGACTTTGTTTGAAAGTGGAGCTGGCTAGGTAACCTCGATAACTGGCTAAATAATTACACAATTATCTTAGATACAAAGACAACTATATAGCTAGCTAACACTACACTAATCAAATCGTTCCGTTGTAATGATTCGGTAGAAGTTGGCTAGCTGGCTAGCTAGCAGTGTTGACAACGTTAGAAGATTCGATAATTCGATAATAATCTAAACTACACAATTATCTTTGATACAAAGACGGCTATGTAGCTAGCTAAGAAGAAAGTGCTAAGATCAAACAAATCAAACCGTTGTACTGTAATGAAATTAAATTAAATGTAATACTACCTGTGGAGCGAAGCGAAATGCGACTACTCGCTCCAACCCGGAAGTGCCGGAAGTATTGATACACCATCCAAAGTGCAATTAATAACTTCACCATGTTCAAAGAGATATTCACTGTCTTTTTTAAAATTTTGACCTATCTACCAATAGGTGCCCTTTGTATTTATTAGGGATCCCCATTTGCTGCTGCTAAGACAGCAGCTACTCTTCTTGGGGTCCAAATACAGTAAAGCACTTACATTACATATACAGTACCAGTCAAAAGTTTGGACACCTACTCATTCCAGGGGTTTTCTTTATTTTACAATTTTCTACATTGTAGAATAACAGTGAAAACATCAACACTATGAAATAACACAGTAAACAAAAAAAGCTTTATAAAATAGTTTGATTTGTTTTTGAGATTCTTCAAAGTAGCCACCCTTTGCCTTGATGATAGCTTTGCACACTCTTGGCGTTCTCTCAACCAACTTCATGAGGTAGTGACCTGGAATGCATTTCAATTAACAGGTGTGCCTTGTTAAGGTAATTTGTGGAATTTCTTTCCTACTAAATGCATTTGAGCCAATCAGTTGTGTTTTGACAATGTAGGGGGGTATACAGAAGATAGCCCTATTTGGTGAAAGACCAAGTCCATATTATGGCAAGAACAGCTCAAATAAGCAAAGGGAAACGAAAGTCCATCTTTACTTTAAGACAATCCGGAAAATGTCAAGAACTTTGAACGTTTCTTCAAGCGCTATGATGAAACTGGCTCTGGTGAGGACTGCCACAGGAAAGGAAGATCCAGACTTAACTCTGCTGCAGAGTTAACTGTACCTCAGATTGCAGTCCAAATGAATGCTTCAAAGTTCAAGTTGCAGACATCTCAAAATCAACTGTTCATTGGAGACTGCGTGAATCAGGCCATCATGGTGAAATTGCTGCAAGGAAATCACTACTAAACGACACCAATAAGACGACACTTGCTTGGGCCAAGAAACACGAGCAATGGACATTAGACGGGTGGAAATCTGTCCTTTTGGTCTGATGAGTCCAAATTTGAGATTTTTGGTTCCAACTGCCAGGTCTTTGTGAGACACAGAGTAGCTGAACGGATGATTTCCGCGTGTGTGCTTCCCACCGTGAAGCATGGAGGTGGTGTGATGGTGCTTTGCTGGTGACATGGTCAGTGATTTATTTAGAATTCAAGGCACACTTAACCAGCATGGCTACCATAGCATTCTGCAGTGATACGCCATCCCATCTGGTTTGGGCTTAGTGGGACTGTCATTTTGTTTTTCAACAGGACAATGACCCAAAACACCTCCAGGCTGTGTACGTGCTATTTGATCAAGAAGGAGAGTGATGGAATGCTGCATCAGATGAGCTGGCCTCCATAATCACTCGACCTCAACCCAATTGAGATGGTTTGGGATGAGTTGGACCGCAGAGCGAAGGAAAAGCAGCCAACAAGTACCCAGCATATGTGGGAACGCCTTCAGGACTGTTGGAAAAGCATTCCAGGTGAAGCTGGTTGAGAGAATGCCAAGAGTGTGAAAATCTGGCTACTTTGAGGAATCAAAAATATTATTTTGATTTGTTTAACACTTTTGGTTACTACATGATTCCATGTGTTATTTCATAGTTTTGATGTCGTCACTATTATTCTATAATGTAGAAAATAGTAACAATTTAAGAAAGACCCTTGAATGAGTAGGTGTCCAAGCTTTTGACTCGTACTGTGTGTTTAATATACTATCTAGATACAAAAGTGTCTGATCACAGAACATTCCATAGAACTCTAGAAAAATACCACCATTACTAAAACATTTAACTCATTCATAGTAAAAGCTATTAGTATTCTGATTTCAGATGATCAATCCTTGCAAAATAAGGAAGGCTCAATATGCTCCATCTTCATTAGGGAGTTGTGTTAATGGCAGTTTGGGAAGAAAGCGTGTAAGACACACTGTTTCTGTTATTGTCTCCCCCCACCTCCAGGTGTCACCTGTTTTCCTCATTAGTCCCTGGGTATTTATTCCTGTGTTCCCTGTTTGTCTGTTGCCAGTTCGTCTGGTCAAGTCAACCAGCGTGTTTTTCCGTGCTCCTGTTTTTCCCCTTCTCTGTTTTTGCAAGTCCTCCCGGTTTTGACCCCTGCCTGCCTCTACTCTGAACCCGTCTGCCTGACCGTACTGCCTGTCCTGACCTCGAGCCTGCCTGTCCACGACCCTTCTCTTGCCTGCCTTTTGGATTATAATTAATATCAGAGACTCAAACCATCTACCTCCCATGTCTGCGTCTGGGTCTCGCCCTGTGCCCTTATAGTCTCATAGTAATGAATGTCTCGGGACGAGATGGGCAAGGCAACGTAACCCTAATGAATTACCTTCCAGTGCATGCATTATAACATTGGCTGAAATAGTACTCACACATAACTATTTCATGTTTCTAAATGATTTCTTTATTCAGACGAAGGGTACTGCTATGGGATCCCCCATGGCTTCTTACTATGCTAATTTGAATGTGGGTTACATGGAGAAACAGTCTATTTTCAATCCTCTCAAAACTGTTTTCTTGCCTATCATCATTATTTGGAAACGGTATATTGATGATATTTTTGTTCTATGGAAGGGTGATGTAAAACAGCTCCAGGCGTTCCATGCTTTTCTTAACTCCTGTTCTGAGCATCTGAGATTTACTATGCAATCTGATAGACATCAAATTAGTGTTCTTGATCTTGTGTGAAGATAATGTTCTATACACTGACCTTTACAGGAAACCTACTGATCGTAGCAGTTTGTTGAGGGCTGATAGCTGTCACCCACTTCCCTTGAAAAACAGTTTGCCCTACAGCCAATTCTGTCGAATCAAAAGAATTTGTAAAAAACAGATTGACAGAAATATGGCTGAGACGCAAAGAAAATTCAAGGAGAGAGGGTACAAAAATGGTCAGATTAATACTGCCACTGAGAAAGTTCTAAACAAAACGAGACATGAACTTTCAAGGTCAGTCTCGCAAAAATAAGCATCCTTGCGTTCTAACTACCCGCTATTCAAAGTGCTCTGAGCAAATGAAGGGAATCGTTCAAACATTGGCACATTCTAAGATCCGATGATAGTATTGGTAATGTGTTTTCGGACCTTCCCTTGGTCGTATTCTCGCGGGGCAGAAATATCAGAGAAACTGAAACTCTGATTTACCACCCCAAGATTTCCCTGCACAACGTGTATTTGCGCCCCTACTGGATGGCAACTACAAGTGTAGTGGCTATGCTCAATGCAATGGCACTTATAAATGTAGGTCCTTCAAACACCCCCAAACAGGGAAACAGATCACAAATCAAAAGGTGTTATCACGTGCTCCACTAAGGCAGTTATTTATCTTATAACTTGTCCTTGTGGTAAAAATCTGGGTAAAACAAAGCGCAAATTAAAAGTACTAATCTCGGAGCATCATTAGATGCAAAAACTCGATTTACCCAGTTGCGGCACACTTTTTGGAAGCAAACCACTCGATTTTGTCTCTACGTTATATTGGCATCGAACATGTCACCCTCCCTAGGAGTTGGGGTGACCTTGACAATTTATTGTTAAAACGAGAGGCTGCCTGGATCTTTAATTTAAAGACCCTTGCTCCCTTCGGTCTTAACGTAGACTTTGATCTGAAGCCATTCTTGTGATTGTGATTTTGCTATTGTAAATGTTTGTAGGCTTCTGTAGGCAAATTGTATCTATGATCGTACACTATCCATTTGTTTTTTGTATGCTATTTTAATGAGAATTAACTAATGATATCAGGCCACACCCGGCCATGATTACAGACAACTGTGTGTGTCTTGACACACATATATATATATATATATATATATATATATATATATATATATACACTGCTCAAAAAAATAAAGGGAACACTTAAACAACACAATGTAACTCCAAGTCAATCACACTTCTGTGAAATCAAACTGTCCACTTAGGAAGCAACACTGATTGACAATAAATTTCACATGCTGTTGTGCAAATGGAATAGACAAAAGGTGGAAATTATAGGCAATTAGCAAGACACCCCCAATAAAGGAGTGATTCTGCAGGTGGTGACCACAGACCACTTCTCAGTTCCTATGCTTCCTGGCTGATGTTTTGGTCACTTTTGAATGCTGGCGGTGCTCTCACTCTAGTGGTAGCATGAGACGGAGTCTACAACCCACACAAGTGGCTCAGGTAGTGCAGCTCATCCAGGATGGCACATCAATGTGAGCTGTGGCAAGAAGGTTTGCTGTGTCTGTCAGCATAGTGTCCAGAGCATGGAGGCGCTACCAGGAGACATGCCAGTACATCAGGAGACGTGGAGGAGGCCGTAGGAGGGCAACAACCCAGCAGCAGGACCGCTACCTCCGCCTTTGTGCAAGGAGGAGCACTGCCAGAGCCCTGCAAAATGACCTCCAGCAGGCCACAAATGTGCATGTGTCTGCTCAAACGGTCAGAAACAGACTCCATGAGGGTGGTATGAGGGCCCGACGTCCACAGGTGGGTCAGTCATGGTCAGACTGGCTGAGTTTCTCAGCCAGTCGAAATCATGAATCAGCTGGCATTTTTATGGATATATACAAAGAAATGTAAATTGAAAAAATGTTAAACGAAGTGCATCTAGTTTGGTGTCTTTCCAGCTTCAGTTTGAAGTGATTGTGTTAGCTGTGTTGTTGGCTAGCTCCTCTAAACAACAGTGTACTGACGTGAGCACATTTTCTATGCCAGGTGAAATCGTGCCTCATTAGCTCATTGTTATGGATGTATCCAAATAAATGTCACTAGAAAACAGCTTAAACAAATGTAAATGCAGCTACTTTGTTATTTTGGTTGCACTGTTTGACGTGACTGTAAGATAGCCGTAGTTGGCTGGCTAGCAAGCAAGGGATAAGAACGTTGCCAGCCAGCATGGCAATAGAACATTTAGAATGAACGACTGGCTCGCGTCCATGGATACAGAACAAAAAGACAACTACTGGGTCGCATCTCTGGCAACCGAACCGATATAACCCTAGATGTGTGTCGGGACTATATCTCGTGGACGGATGAAATATTATGAATGAATTCATCAAAATGTTAATGAAAATGTTGGTAACCCGTTGTATAAAAATGATGATGCACTCAACAGGTTGTATTTAAGTGAATGCGTCGAAGCCGGTGTTGAGGATATATTGGTATGGTTATAGCGTGCCAATATATCCTCCAAACACCGGCTTCGAGGGCATTATCACTTAAATAGAACATCTTAAGTTCTATTATTACATTGAAAGATACTGATCTAATTATTAGTTAACATCTTTCTCTGAAAAATGCTGTCCCCACTAAGTCAGCAACGAAACACACACTTTAAAAGACTATATAATTAATGTGCCACAATCCTACAAATATCACTAGGTAGACACTTTAAAACATTAGTGCTGTGAAAAGCACCAGAAATGGACGGCTTTCCCATAGAATTATATTTACAATTTTGGGACAAAGTAAAGCCCTTTTTACACAAATGACAACATGTCACTCAATTCAGTGCTTCCTAGTTTCATGTATCAAACAATTATTTCAGTTATATTACTATCAGGAAAATCTGGAGAGTCCCCTGCTAATTACAGAACCATACATTGAATAAACTGACAAAAACAAAGCTCATAAGCAATACAGTGGCAAAAGTCTTACCAGACTTGATACATAATCAAACAGGGTTTATTAAAAATAAACACTAACAAACACATACAAGAACATGTTCCAGCTGAAATACATGTATTACAAATATTATATACATGTCATAAAGCAAAAATATATACAAATACATTATCTGATAAAATTGCTTTAGAAAGGGGCACAAGAGAGGGATGTCTTCTCTTTCTCCCCCAATTCTGTTTGCTCTGGCAATTGAACCGCTTGCAGAAATAATTAGACTGGACCCAAACGTAACAGGTCTCGGTATAGGTTGACATGAATATAAACTGAATTTATTTGCAGATAATCTTCTGATATACCTGAC
Organism: Salvelinus namaycush; assembly: GCF_016432855.1. Lineage (NCBI taxonomy): Eukaryota > Metazoa > Chordata > Actinopteri > Salmoniformes > Salmonidae > Salvelinus > Salvelinus namaycush. Next base: position 25,378,162 of record NC_052309.1, on the reverse strand, counting down.
CAATATTGAAAACTCAATGCTCCCCTTGCTAAAATATTTTTTTCAGAATACTAAAATCTCTGGATATAAAATGAACGTGGAAAGAAAACACAATGGCAATAAAAAAATAACTCATGATCTACAACAATCATTTAAGTGGACCAGAAAAAAAAAAAGACTTAGGATGCTTAATAATTGACAAAATAAATATAACTGTAACCCATTAACAATATAAAAGCAGATCCCATAAATCCACCATGCTGCCTTGTTGACAAAATGACAGTGGCACAGATTACTGTTTGATTTGAGAATAGCACTCCTCCCTGCCCGATGACGTGATGGTCCTTTGCCTGGCTCTGCATCTCAGCATAATCAAATCCACACAATGATCATAAGAGCAGCTCCTCACCACTTTGACAGCTCGAACGCAGTTACCAGTGATTTTACACCCCAGACACTGCCAAAACAACAGATATGCGGGTGTCGTCTGTTGCCGGTTAACACTTGATCTCATTGAATCTAAGCCTTGATTAGCTAAATAAACTGTTCTCTCTGTTTCAGGTTGTATGGAGGTACACAGGGGTGGTGCCTGAGAATGCTCCAGCCAACGTCAGAGTGATGAAGTGGCTTCCTCAGAATGATTTGCTGGGTTGGTTTAATCTCTAATCAGTTATAGTGTTATATATTTATAATAGACCATTTAGGGGAAGTTACAGAAGGGCACTATTCTCAGTGAAACCAACACACTACTGTTGTTTATGTTGTTGCAAGATAAATACTTAATCTTCTCCTTTATTTTAATGTCAACACCCTCGTGGTGAATGTTCTGTGTTCATAAGATTTTATGTTCTATGTCCGGTTCTAGGCCACCCCAAGGTCAAGGCCTTCATCACCCATGGAGGAACCCACGGTATTTACGAGGGGATCTGTAACGGCGTTCCCATGGTGATGCTGCCATTGTTTGGTGACCAGGGTGACAACGTACACCGCATGGCAGTGAGGGGAGTAGGGGAGGTGCTCAGTGTGTTCGACGTCACCTCAGACAAACTGGTGGAGGCCCTCAACAAGGTCATCAATGACAAGAGGTCAGACATCATGCTAACATAATACTAGGATGTAATAATGTTACAAGGACATCATGTTATAGGTAATTCCATGGTAACGGAATTACGCTTTGACTCAGATTTTTCACTTTAAAATGTATGCCAAACGATAACCATCGATTTTAAAAGTTTAACAAACCATACAGCTCTATGCACAAGGATTACTTTGAACAATTTACACAGAAAATTTCACAAAAGCACATTTACTGGAAGAACTTTGCAGATACAATGTTTGGTAACATAATTACGGTAAAATCTCCCTCTAGTGTGTTCTACTGTACTCTGTGATGTCTAAACTTGTAAAACATAGAAGTCCATGATTGGTTCAGATTTGGTCAGGCCAGGGCAGACTGACCAAATTTCAACTACTTTTCAAAGTCCAGTAAGAGCCGGGAGAGGTGACATTAATTGGAGAGAGAGAGAAGAGATGGTGCGGGGTTGTCCAGACTATTTTCACAGTGTTGCTTTAACCATCAGACGACAGAAAGAAAACATTTGAGCTGAACAAAGTATGCCAGTGAAAGGGAGGACAGTAGCAGGTGACCCAACTGTGGTTTGTGACTATCATGATTTTGCATGGTAGCCAATTTGAGATTTTTTCTGTAATTCCGTTACCGATTTGGAAACAGAATTACGAGTTTTAATCACTTAATTATTCATAAAAAGTTGATATCACTAAAAACACTAACTAATTGGTAAGTCTACCTTTACTTGTTACTTCTATGAATTCATTATCCTCCCTCAGGAGGTTTTCTGAAAAGGAATTAAGGCACAAGGCAATGTTTCTTAAACGTACCGAAGCCAAATAATTTCTCAAATGAAATCATCAAATCAAATGTATTTATATAGCCTTTCTTACATCAGCTGATGTCACAAAGTGCTGTACAGAAACCCAGCCTAAAACCCCAAACAGCAAGCAATGCAGGTGTAGAAGCACGGTGGCTAGGAAAAACTCCCTCGAAAGGCCAAAACATAGGAAGAAACCTAGGGAGGAACCAGGCTATGAGGGGTGGCCAGTTCTCTTCTGGCTGTGCCGGGTGGAGATTACAACAGAACATGGCCAAGATGTTCAAATGTTCATAAATTACCAGCATGGTCAAATAATAGTAATCACAGTGAACAGGTCAGGGTTCCATAGCCGCAGGTAGAACAGTTGAAACTGGAGCAGCAGCACGGCCAGGTGGACTGGGGACAACAAGGAGTCATCATGCCAGGTAGTCCTGAGGCATGGTCCTAGGGCTCAGGTCCTCCGAGAGAGAGAAAGAAAGAGAGCATACTTAAATTCACACAGGACACCGGATAAGACAGGAGAAATACTCCAGATATAACAGACTGATCCTAGCCCCCCCAACCCACTCAAATAAGTGTTGATATTGGCAGGGTTCTTTAATTCAACATTGTGTTTTGATGTATTTCTAGTACCTTTTAAGACTTTTTCTGGTAGATGATGTCTAAGACCCCTTTTCCATCTGTTTGACCAGAAATAAGTGTTTGCTTATTCCTAATTATTTGGATGGAAAATGGTTGAAAAATGTATATATGCCTTGATAACAAAACAAAAAATTACGCTTAGCTTTCATTTGACATGCTCCTATGAACTTCACATGTTGGTGGTCATGTGTCCTTTTATATGGAAATGTATTTATATAATAATAGGAGATACTGTAAACTCAAGATGCAGTGCAAACAGTACAGAGACCAAATCCTAACTTAAAATCCACACACATTGAGTTTCAGTACAAATATATGGTCAGCAATCCATTATTGGAGGTGACAGTCGGAGTTCCTCGTTAGAGGAACCTACTTCCTTCACTGGTACAGTATTAGCAGCCATGAGTTGTCTATGAGGAGATGGCAACCTTGATGCATTCCTCATGTTCTCTATCCTTCCTCCTCAGTTACAAGGAGAAGATGCTAAAGCTGTCAACGGTGCATAAGGACCGTCCCATTGAGCCGCTGGACCTAGCCGTGTTCTGGACAGAGTTCGTGATGCGCCACGGAGGAGCCGACCACCTGAGACCCGCTGCTCACGACCTGAACTGGATCCAGTACCACAGTCTGGACGTGTTTGCTCTGCTACTTACTATAGTTCTCACTGTTGTCATGGTCACCGTTAAATGCTGCAAAGTCTGCTTCCGCAAGTGCTGTGGAATGATTTGGACAATGAAGATGAAGAGTGAGTGAATGTCCTTCCTGTGGCTTAGGCTGGGATTCAATCCGAGGCTGGTTGTAGTGCGCTGTCAACAATAATGTGCCTTTTACAGGCAATGTTTCCACGTTTGCTGTGATCGCATTCACATTACACGCTGCAGATGTCAGCTCAATCAACTCAAATTACCTTCAAATGTTAAGCGTGCTATAACGCTATGGATTGAATCTACAAATACATTTTCATAAAAAGTTTTGTCCCTTTTCATTGCCGTTGGAGTGAGAGGAAATAACTTTCCAATGAGCACTTGAACACAGCAAAATAGAGAACTACATTACCCATGAGATGAGAAACCGGAAATAACCAGTAGGCTATAGTAAAATAAAATATCATACCACTTTTTGTTACCGTTAGATCTCTGCAGGAGACTTGCTAACTGTACATTTACGTAGTTTAGCCAACACTTATCCAGTGCGACTTACATTTTTTATACTGGTGCCCCGTGGGAAACAAACCCACAATCCTGGTGTTGCAAGCACCAGCCAACAGTTTTGATTGTTAGAAAGTTTATGATTCTACCAGGATGCATCAGGAGGATAAAGATGACAACTCCACCCGAGGAGTTTATTAGCTTGACTGACTTCACGAGCTGTGGTAGCGACCAAACCTTCTGATTGATTTTATCAAGTAGTGTAGTAGAGTTAACCATTGAAAGAAGTTGTCACAGTTCTAGTCAGCTTAAGGGGTGGCTGTCCTGTAAGCACCAATGGTCTGGTCTACTTAGTTCATTGACCGTATATGAACCAGAAAAAAAGAGGAAGTGGGATGTCTCACTTCCTCTTCTGCTATTGATCCTGCCACAAAATAAAAAACTGTTACAAAACCCATAACTAGCCTACGGATATTGTTGCACTTGGTTTGCTCGCCCAGACCTTGTTCTGGGTGTAGCAGGAATATCCATGATTACTTTTGGTGTTGGTGGTTCTGGCAATGCGGTGTGTCATTTTGGGGTATTGTGTGTAGATTGACAAGGATTTTTTTTTATTGAATACATTTTAGAATAAGTCTGTAACATAACAAAATGTGGAAAAAGTCAAGGGGTCTGAATACTTTTGAAATTCACTGTGTTACGCTAAGCGTGAAGACACTTGAATCTTCACCTGCATAGCGTTGTTGTTCTCGGGTCCATTCATAGGGATGATGTGATGTCTGTTCCTGCGGACAGACCCGTGGGAAACTTCCACCATGTAGGATTGTGGTGCTGCATGTTCCCTCAGCACTGTTCCTGTGACTTTTGAGTCAGTCACACACACCTGTTTTCCAGGTGGGAGTCTGCTGAGATTGCTAACTCTGTGACGCTTGTTGAAGCGTTATTGTTCCGCACTCCTTCTCTCCTTTTCCTTTGAGCTGACCGTAGCTGTGTTTAAGAGTGATGGGTCTAGCAGCGATGGGAGTGTTGGCACTGTGGTATGAAGCTGTCAAGCTGAAGCCATTCTAGAGTGGAGTTGACCGATAGGCCAGCAAAGCAAGTGCGGTCTGCCTCTCCGTTGCTTTGCGGGAACTTTGGACTACTGGTGACATTGCAAAATCCATACTCTTCAGCAGAGGGGTCTTCCGGAGAACGGAAAGGGGTCTTCCGGAGAACTGAGGCCAATTGTCCGTAACCAGGACCTCAGGTACCCCATGGCAGGCGAAGATGGACTTCAGATGAACTATGACTTCCGCAGACTTTGTTAGTGACAGGTTTGTGATTTTCAGAGTGAACAAGTCTGTTCCCAGTCTTTGACAGGGTCTCTCAGGAAGTTGTGATGGTATGAGTGGGTGTGGATATCAGCTCCTCCTTCAGCTCTTTGAAGGCTCTGACTTGGTCGGCCCCCCAGTACCAGTGATTTTTCTTTGAGAGTAGGTCTCTGAGAGGTTTGTCATTTTCTGCTAACTGGGGGATGAACTTTCCCAGTTGGTTCACCATTCCTCAAACTCTGCAGCTCGCTGATGTTGGATGGCTTCGCCTTCTCCTTGGCAGCCTCTCTTTGCCGGGTCGGGCTGTCCTTCTTTGTCCGAGATGTGACTCAGGAACTTCACTTCCTCCTTTGACAGGTCACATTAGTCCATGTTCAGAGTTCAACCGGCTTTTTCCATCTTCTGAAATGCGGCATGAAGTCTTGTCATATCATGTCTTATCATGCTAAGACTTATTAAGTCTTATCATGCTCCTCCTGTGTTTGGCCCAAGACCAACACATCGTCCATGTGACAGACCACACCTTCCAGGCCTTCAGTGACCTCTTTCACCATTCTGTTCTGGAAGTGTTCAGGTGCTGAAGCGATGCCAAAAGGCAGACGGTTGAAGTACTAATGTCCGAAAGGTGTGATGAAGGTTGTTAGCTTAACTGACTCCTCGGCTAGCGGGATCTGCGAGAAGCCCATGTTCGCGTCGAACTCACTGAAGATCTTCGCCCCGGCTAGTGAGCCATGGGTCTGTTCGACAGTGGGAAGTATGTATTCTTCTCTACACAATGACTCATTGAGACTGGTGAAATTGACACATCCGCACGTCTCCGTTCTTCTTAAGGACAACCACCATGCCGGCGCACTAGTCCGTGGGCTCCTTTACTCAAGTGACAATCTTGAACCCTTGAACATGTGCTATCTTGACTTGTGGCAGCAATGTCAGAGGAATCTGTCGTGGAGTGAGTAGGGCTATGCGCCAGGTTTCAGCTTGATGGTATATGGTTGTTCTACTGTGCCAAGACCACTGCATAGCTTAGGATAGCGTTCTTTCAGTGTCTGTAAATCAATGCTGTTGAGTCGAGCAACTAGCTAAAGTTTTGTGATCGCTGGTCTGCCTAGTAAAGCTGTGTGTAGATCTCTGATGACATACACCTCCTCCAGTGTCTCCTTTTCTCCCTTTCCTAGATCCACACTTGTGTCACGCCGATCACGTCCAGCGGCACTCTTCCTGGTCCTAGCAGAGGTTTTGTTGGTTTTTGTAGAGCTGGCTTGCTGGTTCCTGCAAAAATGTGATTGAACACATTGTCTGGGATAACAGTCACATCGGCACCAGTGTCTATTTAGAAATTCACATTTCTAAATGTGATCCCAGACAATGTGTTCATGAGCCGTAAACAACATTTATTCTCGTTTACGGCTCATGATGACATACACACATGTTGGTAATGTCCATTTTTCCCACAGGAGTGACACACTACTTCATTAGCTGTACACTGTGCTCTTGGATGTGCACTTTGACTGCCTTTTGTCATTAGCATTTTCATGGCTAGCTTTCTCACGCTGGAATTTCAGTTTCCACTTGCTGCCTTTCCACCTCGCAGGCAACCTTGCTGCTTTTTCACTTCTTCAATTTGCCTTGCCATCTCTAATTAGTTCATCTCTAATTAGTTCATCAACAGTCCATAGTTGCAATACTCTGCTATGCCATAGAAGAAAAGATTCCACTGTTTAATTTTCATGGTAAAGCGTGCTCTCATAGATCACGTTCTTTTTTACAATAAAGAATCCATGAAATCCGTCTCTTATTTGTCATACTGTTTTTGCTCGAGTTCATTTAGGTTTAGACCCCTCAAAACATAATCTGCTTCGTCGCCCATACAGTACGAGAGTATTTATCTGGTTCTCCTCGGTAGATGTGTGAAGATTACTCACATTACGAAAGTGCTCAAACCTCCTAATCCATTTGGTCCATTCGGTCCATTCTTGAGGTTTACAAAAATCGAACCGCTTCGGCGGCTGTATGCTAAATGTAACACTTGGACCTGTATGCGCTTGTATCTGTGCCCCTCCTGCTACACCTTGCACGGGTGGCTAGCCTCTTCCAGGCACTGCTCCTGGTGGCTGCTGCACTTCTCCCGCGACGTCTTCCATGCTGATTAGCCTCCTCGATTTTCTTCCCCAAACTTTTCAACCCGGTACTGTAAGCTAAACTCTGTTAGCAAATCCACTCATTCTCGTCCACTTCTGACACCATGTCATGTAATCAAACTTTTCTGTACATGAGTAAAATAACTACTAACGGTGTGTCTTTACGAAGGCACATTTATTGCTAACTTGACGTTGCTTCACATTACAAGGCACATGAGAGAGAGAGATGCTTTCCTCTTGGACTCCTACATTCCCACAGGCCCTCATTAGCATATGGCCAATCAGGATGCAATATGCAAATAACACTACAGACAGTGGCGGATGTTTAACTTTTTTTTTGTAAATATGTGAACATATTTGTTGTGTATTGTTTCTTGTTCTAGATCAACCAACCTGCGCTTCGCTTAGCCTAATACAGTGCATTTGGAAAGTACTTAGACCCCTTGACTTTTTCCACATTTTAATGTTACAGCCTTATTCTAAAATGGATTAAATACATTTTTTCGTCATCAATCTACACACAATACCCCGTAATGACAAAGCGAAAAGATGTTTTAGATTTTTTTGGCAAATGTATAAAAAATGTAATACTTTATTTACATAAGTTTTAATACCCTTTGCTATGAGATTCGAAATTGCGCTCAGGTGCATGCATCCTGTTTCCATTGATCATCCTTAAGATGTTTCTACAACCTGATTAGGGTCTACCTGTGGTAAATTCAATTGATTAGACATGATTTGGAAAGGCACCACCTGTCTATATAAGGTTCGACTGTTATCAGTGCATGTCAGATCAAAAACCAAGACATGAGGTCGAAAGAATTGTCCGTAGAGCTCCGAGAGAGTATTGTGTTGAGGCACAGATCTGGGGAAGGGTACCAAAAAATGTCTGTAACATTGAAGGTCCCCAAGAACACAGTGGCCTCCATCATTCTTAAATGGAAGAAGTTTAGAAGCACCAAGACTCTTCCTAGAGCTGGCAGCCCGGCCAAACTGAGTGTAACAGTTTTTAGCTTCCGTCCCTCTCCTCGTCCCTTCCTGGGCTCGAACCAGAGACCCTCTGATATGCTCAGCCTAATCTGCCTAATCCAAGCCAATTTGGCTACGTACACCCTGTGAGTGTACTTACTTGGGGCATGCCCTATCATGTTAAAGTACGTACAGTCCATGATGAGACCGGAAGTGGTATATATTAATAACCCCAAGAAAAAGTTTGTTTACAATGTAAGGGTAAGAATCCAAGCCTAAAAAGACTAAAGGAGCCACAGGTCAAGGAGGGAGTGTCGCAAATGAGCCTGGTCAATATGACCTGATGAGTCCTCCAGCCCGCAGTCAGGACTCTGGTAACAAGGAAGAATAAGAAGGACAAGAAGAACACCCAACCACAAGCAGCTAGAGAGCAGCATAAACGCAGGGAGGTGATGGGTGCAAGTAGACTGTATGAAGATGTTCCTCTGCTGGAGGGAGGAGGTTCATCTTATATGGCAACACCCCTGTCGAACTCAGGCCCTGGGATAGAGCTGGTGGAGCTGCCGAATGGCACATGGGCCATGAACAGATGACACCGTGGATTGCCGTAACATATGAAGGAAACAATGTGTTACAAAAATCTGTGTAGATATCACGTGTAAAGGAGACAATGTGTTATGTAACTTTGCTTAAATGTCATGTGCAAGGGGGAGGATGTGTTGTGTGGCTGTAGTCAAGGGCTTGGACAAAATGTATAAATACCAATGTAAAAGATAGGGAAAGAGCAGAAGCTGATTGATGTATTAGAAGAGTGAAGACTTTGGGGCGAGCATAGTGCTTCATTACTATTGTTAGAAGAAACTGTGGAGTGCAATTGCTATAAAAAATTCGATAAAATCCATCAACTGTAAAGCTGGGGAACCAAAAAGAGATGTGTTACTGGTTTTCATTTACTAGTTTACTAGTTTACTTAATTTATTTGTTGAATAATGTGTTAAGAAGTAAAGTAACATAACAACTATAGGCTTAGGGGGTTCACCTTAGGTGCCCTCCTGCCAGACAATATTGTGGGCTAGAGCAGGAAACCAAAGGGGAGCTTGAGGGTAACTGTGTCAAAGGTACATTAATGGAGTACTGGGAGTCTAGCCTATAGGGCCTTTGTCTACCCAAAGTGCTGAACCCCTGCCTTCAGCTAGAGGATTTAGTTGAAACCCTATACCTGGGACTTAGCGAGCGTGACTCATCTGTGAGGGTGCTGTCCGGTCAATTAGAAAGGAAGGACCAGCCGCTAGCAGGAGTATCTGAGCTTATAATAAATAGTGTAACCCCGTTGTGGAACGTAACTTCCGTCTACAGTGAGAAGGAAGTAGTAAGAGCCGTGCCACTAATGAAAATAGTACAGAGTGGGCTATACATAAATATTGGATTGCTCATTGGTGCTATACACAAACATAGCCCTGGCTGACGGATTGTATACCGTGTCACAAACTACCTGTGAAGTGTAATCAGTAGGAAGGTGTGAGCTAACCTCTGTAGCAAGCAGGGATAGACCAAGAGGGATGACCAGTTGTTAAAGTGGAGTTTAGGGCTCTACTGTTAAAAACAGTTTAGGGTAGGAAGACAGGGAGACCGACTCCCCTGGAAAGAGGCTCATACCACGGGATAATCCAGGCCTACGTGTGGTGGGAGTTGACCCACCCTGTGAGGTCAAGAGAAGATCCACAGGCAAAGACTACCCACACGTGAGTGAACCTAGTAGGATCGCCAGGGAGGCCCGTACTAGTCACCTCGACACTAGCTAACAAAACATACAGTACAGATAAATTCTTTAAATTCATTATCTTACACAATATTTTATCACAGCACTGGCAAACCATGGTTGGCGAACACTCTGACCTTTGTCCCGTCATAAGGTTTATGTCCATTCTAATATTCTAAATCCTAATTTATAATTCTATACCCATGTGGCTGTGGGTAGAGCATGGCGCTAGCAATGCCAGGGTTGTGAGTTTGATTCCCACAGGGTACCAGTATGAAAATGTATCCACTTGCTACTGTAAATTGCTCCTCTGCTACATACCAGAATTTTATTGGTCTTTTTTAAATGTATGCTGGGTATCCTCTCTTTTGTCTTTACTGATCTAAATATAGACAAGGTGATCCAATGTGGTGGATGTCTACCAGGCAGGAATTTGCCTTCACCTGTCCCCTTCTGTCGGTGCAGATGGACCACTTTCAACCATTGAGATGCAGCCGTAGTTTGGTAACATCAGGTGTACTCTGGGAACTGTAGTCCTCGTAATCCAGCAAATCACAAAGGTGTTTTTGATTTTGTAAAAAAAAAAATGTTGAAGACAAAAAAACACAGTTCATCAGACTTTGCTGTAGGCAAGAAGTCATTATACATTCCCTTAAACTGATACGCAAAGAAAATGTAAAGAGTGTAATGATGCTGTTTCTGGTGTGTGATCACCATCCTGACCTGTCCCCACTAACTGAGTTGACCCTGCCTGTTAAGTGCATCCATGTACATGGATGAAATGTCGCTTTTCATTTGCACTAAAATGGTTTGAGATGTTTCCTTTATCTTTCAATAAAAGCCCTCAATGTCTTGTCTTTCTGCTATTTTATATGAGGGGGTGGGGGGAGATTAGACAGTTTGGAATGAAAATTCAATGCTGCCTTGCATAACGATCTGGAGTATTTATACACATAATTGTGTTATTCAAAGGCTGTCACATTCCTAGGAAATCAGGGCAGCAAAGTTATACAAACAATATAATTACTTGTTGAGTCAGATGAGCATCATTTAATTTATAACTTGAGTTGATCACAGAGCCAAAGCAAAGTAGCAGTTACTGGAATTATCACTCAAAGATAAAGTGTTTTACAGAAAGTAAGCATAGGAAACATACAAGACATTGATTCACACCAACTGACATAACAGTAGCTTTTGCAATTGCCATATCAACAGAGTTGACTGGAATTTGTTTCAGTTTATACAAACAAAAACAGTATCACACAAAAAAAATCCATAAAATTATTAATATTTAATCAATACTCTAGATCGAGGGCCACTGTACATACTAGTGACAACTGCTAACCAGAATAGTACTATCCTCACTAAAGTGCCTGTGAGAGGAAGCTAAGACTATTGAGACGCAGCCACAGTGTGTGTCCTCAAGGAGAGGTGGTGTTGAAGGTGCCCCCCCCCCCCGGGCGTCGGCGGGAGGCAAAGTGGAGAAGTCCTTGCGAGTGAGCATGATGACGTTACTCAGTTTTCGTAGTAACAGGAACTGCAAGAAGTCGGCCACCATAGCGCAGGAATCCAGGTGCTGCAGCAGGTACAAAGAATAACTCATGTAACAACTGTAACACAAACATCAGGTTATGTTGGAAACGTAGGGGTTGTGGTTTAAAAATAAAAGTAAGGGGCTAGGGTGAAAGTAGGGGGTAAGGTTAAGGTTTAGGAACTTGGAGTTCATCTGCATGTCCTCATCCCACACCAGACGCTTCTTCTCAAACCCTGGCGTATCATCCCTCACCTAGACACAACACACAAACATGTAAATAGGGGAACACTCATAAGTGTGTATGCGTGTGTACCCACACAGTGAGCAGCAGGAAGCTCATGCTGACGGGAGAACCCATCTGCACTCAGCTGGCTTAAACAGGAACAGGATATGACATCACACAGGGGGATAGAGATTGCAGGAGCAGTATGTCCCAGGTTTCTCTGTTGTAGGCCGGGTTACTGTAAACTGGGACAACCGTCTGCACCCAGGATCCTTCTGATCCCAGATAAACCACACACACACACACACACTTATGAGTAGGGCAGACTAAAACAACTGACATATACACTCCACACACATGCAAGCACACACTCACATATGTGGAGGTTGGGCCAAAGGAGAGAAAGATCATGTTTTCCAGGATGTTCTTCCTCAGAGGGAGCAGCCTCAGAAGCAGCAGGTTAGAGCCCTCACACACTAACCCCTTCAGAGGACAGAGGGTAAGACAGTCTGCCTCCTCACCTCGCGCACACACACGTTATATACCTGAAGGCTGTAACAGAGCACATCGGGAAACACACACTCTTCCCCCTTTCTTACAGTAGTGACTTCATTCCCCACCAGCTTTCGTCACTCTGGACCATGTGACACTTCCTGTCCAATCGGTGTTCCTGAAGCTGAGAGGAGAGGACTGATGGGAATGTAACTTTGTAGAGTTTGATGTTTTAGTCTACTAATGTTTTGTAAGATGATCTAGACTGGTCTAGCCTGTGTGAACCAGTTCTGTCTGGTTCAGACTGGCTTACCTTGACATACTCATGGTGGTTCTGCTCCAGTGTCCCCAGATTCATAGGCAGGTAGAGAAACAGAAACAGTAAAAAAGACTTAAAGTCCAAGTCTCAGACCCGATCTCAAACTTCCTTCTCCACCTGTGTCTCGCATCTCCCTCCCCGTCTTACCAGTGATGGCTGTACAACAGGGTGTGTTGTCGATAGCTCAATGGCTGTGTGCGTGCAGCAGTTTGCTCCCCGAGACGGGCCCTATCCAGTCACCTTGAACTCTTCCAACTCTTGCCCCCCTTGGACACAGAAAGTCTTCAAACACACACACACTGCAGTGCTGCGGTCCATACACAGAGCACGCACTATTCAAGTAGCTATCAAGCAAACACATCCTCACATGACTAGCTAGTAGCCTATAAGTAAGTAGCCTGTGTATAAATGGTTAGCTAGCTAGACACACAATACAATATCAAGTAGTTACTTAGCTAGCTAGCTTAAAATGCTAACTAGAGATTGTAGTTGTCACGTGAACAGCCGCTAGGTAACATTAGTTGGCTACAGAATTACAATTATCAAGTCACTCAACTAACATTTGTAATGATTTGACCAAGAACAAAAATTACACTCAACAGAGACTATGTGGCTAGCTACTGTAGCTGTACTAGGAACAATAAATGCACCCAGTTCGGCAACACCCTCCCTTTTCCCCGCCTACCTTGATAATGCTTGTTTTTCCGATATCCGAAGTGAAGAAAGCAGAACGAAAAAGGCAGATTTCTGTCAATTTCGCACAACTTCAAATAACAGATAACAAGCGGTGAAATGATTCTGTCATGCTGCTTAATGAAGGATAACCATTGGCCACAATATACACTGACCTAATTCAGTAGTCATTTCAACATCGTCTTCTCTCTCCTAGTAGGTCCTGTAGCTAGCTACATGTCAGAGCTGTGCCTATACCCGACAACCCTCGTCTCACTGCCTTGACCTGTTGCTGCGACTCTTCCTAGTCTCTATGAATGAGTAATTACAAATGTTGTTACAACCAGCAGCACATACTGAGTGTCTGTCTCTCTCGGTCTTGTCTGCAGAGCAGACACTAACCTAGACCAGTGTGCAAAATTAAATAATTAAATGTAGTGTTGAAAGCAATTCACCCAAACCAAGCCACGTTGAATCTGACCCAGAACGCAGTTCCACCTCGAAATTCCAGCCCTGGGTTTACCATCACCTTGGTGATCATGGTGCTTTACCTCCTCTGATGAATAACCCTGTTCTGAAGCAGTACTCTAAAATCAGTATAATCTCTGTGACATACCAGTCTGTTGTCTTTCAGATCACATCTTTTGGACTGGCTGGAGGAATGACCACCAAGGAGACTGTGTGCAGAACACTAACAAAACTCCTGACAAATGCCATGAACTGGAGAGGGGCCAATGGGAAGGAGGCATTCGAACCACTTGCCCTGGGTGGCACTGTTTTTGTCACACGTATGGGTCTCTCTCTCTGGGTTTGAATTAAACTAGTGCTTCTATTTAATGATTTTACCTACCATACTGACTGTCCAAGCTCAGTGTTGAGGCAAAATACAAAACCTCTCTTTTGGAAACAAAATGATCAAGTGATATGATTATATTCATATACAGGTTTAAGCTCATGATCTTATTGAGTTGATGCAAAAGGGACAAACTGACTTTTCCATAACAAATAGAAGAAGAAAAAACATTCTGGATTCAATAACCAACAGTGGGAATAGATTAATACTCCTTTAAAAGTGCCTTCCCAGTAAAACAATCTTGAATCATCCCTCTGTTGTCTCTGTTTTCTGCAGGTGCCAACATCAATGCTCAGATATCAGTAATCAGTGATGGTCTGTCTCGTCTAACATGTGTTGATTCATACTGCTTTTTAAAAATAACTTTGCATGGGTGAGTTGGATGGATGGATTCAATGGAGTCAATGGATGGATGGTCCATTGTGTGTCTACAACTGTCTCCACACTGACAGGAAAAGACATGCACTGCTGTGAAGGATCCTGACTGACGCTTCAAATGGCACAGTTACTTAAGAGACTGTCTGTTTGACAGGCATTTATCAAAAGGAAACACCCAGAACACTATCCCTAAACACAGTGAATAAAGTAATTGTTTGATTGAACCTGTTTTATCATAAACTAATTACATGTTGACTACATATTTTGTTACCCTTTCCTGATATAATTTCATAAATCCTGACTGCTAGCTCTAGTTTTGTCACGCCCTGACCTTAGAGAGCCTTTTTTATGTCTCTATTTGGTTTGGTCAGGGTGTGACTTGGGTGGGTATTCTATGTTCTTTATTTCTATGATTTGTGTTTCTATGTTTTGGCGGGGTTATGGTTCTCAATCAGGGACAGCTGTCTATCGTTGTCTCTGATTGGGAATCATACTTAGGCAGCATGTTTTGCCACCTTAGGTTGTGGGATGTTGTTTTTTGTTAGCTCTGTGTAGCCTTCAAGACGTGTCGTTTGTTGTTCTTTTGTTGTTCTTTTGTTGTTTTGTTTGGTGTTCGGTTTTAATAAAGAAGCATGAACACGTACCACGCTGCACCTTGGTCTCATCCTTCCGACGAGCGTTACAGAACATCCCACCACAAACGGACCAAGCAGCGTGGTAAGGAGGACTGGACATGGGAGGACATCATGGACGGCAAAGGATCCTGGACGTGGGAGGAGATCCTGGCCGGAAGGGATCGCCTCCCATGGGAACAGGTGGAAGCAGCTAGGAAGGCGGAGGCAGCTAGAAAGTGGGCCCAGCGTTACGAGGGGACACGGCTAGCACGGAGCCCGAGAAGCCACTCCCCCAACATTTTGGGGGAGGGCACACGAGGAGATTGGCTGAGTCTTGTTGGAGACCTGAGCCAACTCCTCGTGCTTACCGTGGGGAGAGTGTGAGTAGTCAGGGCTAGGGTGAGCATCCAGCCAGGAAGGGTGGTGCCAACTCTACGCTCAAGACCTCCAGTGCGCCTCCTAGGCCCAGTATATCCTGCGCCGGCTCTACGCACAGTGTCTCTGGTGCGCTCTCACAGCCCAGTGCATCCTTGTGCCAACGTCCCGCAGTTACCGGGCTAGGGTGAGCATCCAGCCAGGAAGGGTGGTGCCAGCTCTACACTCCAGACCTCCAGTGCGCCTCCTCGGCCCAGTATATCCTGCACCGGCTCTACGCACAGTGTCTCCGGTGCGCTCTCACAGCCCAGTGCGTTCTGTGCCAACGCCCTGCAGTTGCCGGGCTAGGGTGAGCATCCAGCCAGGACGGGTTGTGCCAGCTCTGCTCTCCAGACCTCCAGTGCGTCTCCACGGCCCAGTGATGATCCATGACACGAAGCCTCCAGTGATGATCCATAGCACAAAGCCTCCAGTGATGATCCATGGCACAAAGCCTCCAGTGATGATCCATGGCACAAAGCCTCCAGTGATGATCCATGGCACGAAGCCTCCAGTGATGATCCATGGCACGGAGCCTCCAGCGACGGCCTCCAATCCGGAGCCTCCAGCGACGGTCCCCAGTCCGTGGCCCGCAGCGAGGGTCCCCAGTCCGGGGTCGGCGACGAGTGTCCCCGCATCAGAGGCGTCACAAGTGGGGTGAGCCAGAGGTGGAGCGGGGTCTACGTCCCGCACCAGAGCCGCCACCGCAGATAGATGCCCACCCAGACCCTCCCCTATAGGTTCAGGTTTTGCGGCCGGAGTCCGCACCTTGGGGGGGTAACTGTCACGCCCTGACCTTAGAGCCTTTTTTATGTCTCTATTTGGTTTGGTCAGGTGTGATTTGGGTGGGCATTCTATGTTCTTTATTTCTATGATTTGTGTTTCTATGTTTTGGCCTGGTATGGTTCTCAATCAGGGACAGCTGTCTATCGTTGTCTCTGATTGGGAATCATACTTAAGCAGCATGTTTTGCCACCTTAGGTTGTGGGATGTTGTTTTTTGTTAGCTCTGTGTAGCCTTCAAGACGTGACGTTCGTTGTTCTTTTGTTGTTTTGTTTGGTGTTCGGTTTTAATAAAGAAGCATGAACACGTACCACCCTGCACCTTGGTCTCATCCTTCCGACGAGCGTTACAAGTTTAGTATTTTCTGGCACAAACACTTGTAGCTGAATGCATTGCTAATACCGCCATTCCCATCCTGTTTAATTTGATGTATCTCATGAATAATTTACATCAACGTCTGTGTGTGCTGCATTGTGGTATTTTGTTCCTGTGTTGACAGTTGTAATGGTCAAAATAATAAGCATTAGAAATGTATTTATCCATTTTCTTTCTTTGATTTTTGTCTAGGTGCCAGTTCCCACATCATAAGTTGTGTACTCTGCAGTTTGTACTCTTTATATAATATTACTTGTTGATGAAAAGGACATCATAGGATGTAAAACAAGGATCATCAACTAGATTCCGCTGCGCGACAATTTTTTATTGAGCGGATGGTCGGAACATAATAAAAATATTTTTAGAATGCATATTGACCGCAAGAAGCCTAAACAGATAATATTTGACTAAAACATAACATTTTCAAACCTTGATTACATTGCCCTGTGAAGGGTGCTGTCTTTCGGATGGGACGTTAAAACGGGTGTCCTGACTCTGAGGAGGTGGTTGTCCTTCTGGAAGGTTCTCCCATCTCTGCAGCACTCCACCAATAAGGCCTTTGTGATAGAGTGGCCAGACAGAAGACACTCAGTAAAAGGCACATGACAGCCCGCTTGGTTTGACAAAGGCACCCAAAGGACAATTGACCATGAGAAACAAGATTCTCTGGTGTGATGAAACCAAGATTAAACTCTTTGGCCTGAATGCCAAGCATCACGTCTGGAGGAAACCTGGCACCATCCCTATTGTGAAGCATGGTGGTGGCAGCATCATGCTGTGGGGATGTTTTTCAGTGGCAGGGACTGGTAGACCAGTCAGGATCAAGTGAAAGATGAACGGAGCAAAGTACAAACCTGCTGGACCTCAGACTGGAGCGAAGGTTCACCTTCCAACAGGACAACGACCCTAAGCAGACAGCCAAGACAACGCAGGAGTGGCTTCAGGACAAGTCTCTGAATGCCCTTGAGTGGCCCAGCCAGAGCCTGGATTTGAACCCGATCGAACATCTCTGGAGAGACCTGAAAATAGCTGTGCAGCGACGCTCCCCATCCAACCTGACAGAGCTTGAGAGGATCTGCAGAGAAGAATGGGAGAAACTACCAAAACACAGGTGTGCCAAGTCTGTAGTGTCATACCCAGGAAGACTCGAGGCTGCCAAAGTACTGAGTAAAGGGTCTGAATACTTATGTAAATGTGAAATTTCCTTTGTTTTTACATCAAACAATGTTTCCGAAAACTTGGGGGGGCAAATAAAACCACCCGTGTGCCAAATTCTGCCAGCCAGTTGGGGAACCCTGATGTAAAATGTACTTACATATGTAGCTGTAGAGGGATAAGTGTTTCGATGACCTATGCCACCCCAAGTTTAAACAAGAGCATGTGGAGCATTGCCTAGTAATACAGGCTCTTAGATTTGGTGGGAGTCACTGTTTTCACCCAGGGAAGAGGCAGGGACATAAATAACTTCCTGGAATTTATTTCAGACAATGCCATTTTTAAAAGGTAGAGTCAGAGATATGACAGATGCAGACGTAGATGTGTCCTTTCTGGTCAGAGGCAACCTAACATGAGTTTGGCTAAGATAAATGAAGGGGTGGGTTAACAGCATGACATTGTGTTTACATTTTTTATGACATTCCCCCTGGGGTTTTATATTACTTTTGAAATGAAATAAAATATACATGACAAAGTGTGGGACTCTTAGGCCTAGATTCAATCAGTTCAAGCATTAACCGGCGATAGCCATGAAGCCACACCGCCCCACTCACGTTAGAAGTTCAGAACGAGAAAGTGTAGGCTATATAGAAATAATTCCGCTTAAATTGAAAAATCATGAAACTAAATAATGAGGATTTCAAATCAAATTGTATTTGTCAGATGCGCCGAATACAGCAGGTGTAGACATTACAGTGAAATGCTTACTTACAAGCCCTTAACCAACAAAGCGTTTAATAAAAATAAGTGTTAAGTAAAAAATAAAAATAACAAAGTGCAGCAGTAAAATAACAGTAGCAAGGCTATATACAGGGGGTGCCAGTACAGAGTCAATGTACAGAGTCTAGCATCCTAATTGAGGTATAGATTACATCTCATATTCCAAGTGTTCAAACTTGCCAATGGCAATGTCCACTTTAGGTATAATGCAGGAGCCGCTTGTGAATGAGAATGGCGCTGGAATGTATAGCGAATGTTTTACGGGCTCTTGACCAATTCTGCTATTTATTTTTTTGCGCTGATCGTAACTTTAAAAAAATGTTTTTACATAATGTTATTGCAATAGTTTCCTATGACCGAAAATAGCTTCTGGACAACAGAACAGTGATCACTAACCTCGATTTGGATGAAGATTTCTACTTCAACTAATTGGCTGTGCAGGACATACTGTTCACCCCGGACCAGGCCCTAATGCCCGACACTCAGAATTCTTTATGTATTTTTTTAACCTTTATTTAACTAGGCAAGTCAGTTAAAGTACAAATTCTTATTTACAATGACGGCCTGCCCCGGCCAAACCCGGACGACGCTGGGCCAATTGTGCACCACCCTCCCAATCACGGCCGGATGTGATACAGCCTGGATTCGAACCAGGGACTGTAGTGATGCCTCTTGCACTGAGATGCAGTGCCTTAGACCGCTGTGTCCGTGTGTGTGTTAACTATTTAACTGTAGTAGAATGTTTAAAAGGCCGCATTTTTTTATATCGGTTAATGGTATCGTTTTTTTTGGCAAGGAAGATATTGGATATCGGTATCGGCCAAAAATGTCATATCGGTGCATCACAGTAATAACTACATGTATATACGACTTGTATCCTTGGCACAAAGTTATATTATATTCTACTCAATCCATAGGCTTCATTAATGTCATTCAGACTGTTTTGAAGTTGATACAACTGGCTATGATAGCTGAGGTTCATAGCTAGGTACTGAACTAATATGTATACCAAGCGTTTTAGGGTCCATACACAGATCGGCTACATAGCTAGCTACACATCCATAGGCATACAGATATTTTTATCATCCACTGCACAATAAGCAAGAAAATAGTTAGCTAGCTACGTTATTCCATATATCTGCATTGCATGGCAAATATCAACAAGGCAAGCTTACAAAATTGTACATTCAATTTGCAATAAATGCTTTAGCTAGCTAGATTATTTACATCCACTGTTCACAAGATGACAGCCTGGTTTGCTGGTTGTTTCAGGAGTCCCTAAAATATTATACAATTTCATACTCATGTCATAACACCCATAAAGCAACCAGCTAACGTAAACTCACCCCATTCTATACACATGTGCGCAACCGCGACATTCAAACGAGGCTACAAAGAAAACTAATGGGACTGTAGCGACTGTGTTGACTTCAAAATCTGGGGTGTGAACTACGTTTCTATTCAAGCGTTGATCGGCATGGTAATTGGTCTATAGCATTGGAGAAAAGTTGAAAAAAACTGACCCTCCGTTACATCTTGACGTGTCATGTCGTAACGCACAGCACGCATAAAGCAACTATTTCTATCTTACAATCTCTCTTCACCAGGTGTAGCACTTCTCTCATCATTTAAAAACAAGAAATTGACAGTGACAGGGGTAAGGGGGGATACCTAGTCCTTTTTTGCATCATCACTGTAAGCGATCATGACTCTCAAAGCCGCTGTTTACTTCTAAAGATCACTTTAGCACTGCCCTAAAAACCCGATTCAAATTCGACACAAACCTTCAAATAGGTATGTAATGACACATTATATAAACTCTTTATAGTGTTTTATTGATATTTTAGAGGCGATAAGGTGATAAGTTGGACAGATCGAGTGAAAAAAAGCAATTTTCCCACACATCTCCTCTCCTTCTCACTATCACGCATTAGTTTCACTTCCCCACCCGACATTTAAAAAAAGACCCGACGGAGCTCATTGCCTTCTTGAATTATGCAGAAACGGGCAGTGTGGAGGTCATGCCATTAATTTTGTTGGAAAGGGGAGAAATTGTGCTTTACAATGGTATTGACATTACAGTTGATCTGGAAGTATTACGTTTTTGGGGAGCTAAAATAAGGTCAATTGTACGGACCTGTCACGTTCTGACCTTTATTTTCCTTTGTTTTGTCTTTAGTTAGTATGGTCAGGGCGTGAGTTGGGGTGGGCAGTTCTATGTTGTCTGTTTCTATGTGGGGTTTTCTAGTTTGGCCTGATATGGTTCTCAATCAGAGGCAGGTGTTTTGTGTTGTCTCTGATTGGGAACCATATTTAGGTAGTATGTTTTGTATTGTGGGTTGTGGGTTATTGTCTATGTCTATATGTAAGTTGCCTGTGTCTGCACTTGTCATTTTATAGCTTCACGGTCGTCGTTTATTGTTTTGTATAGTTTGTAAAGTGTTCTTCGTTTTTGTTATAATAAATAGAGAAGAATGCATTCACGTCACGCTGCGCCTTGGTCCTCCTCTCTTCCACGTTATGACGATCGTGACAGAATAACCCACCAAAATCGGACCAAGCAGCGTGAAAGAGAAGAACAGCGTGTTGTGGATTTCTGGACATGGGAGCGTGATCTGGACTATAATACTTGGGAAGAGATAGACAGATGGGCGGTCGACCCAGGGAGAGTGCCGGAGCCCGCCTGGGATTCGCTGGAGCAGTGCGAGGAGGGATACAGGAGAATGGAGTTGGCGAAACGAGCACGGCGGCGCGGTAGGAAGCCCGAGAGGCAGCCCAAAAGATTTATTGTGGGGGGGGGGGCTAAAGGGGAGTGTGGCGAAGTCAGGTAGGAGACCTGCGCCAACTTCCCGGGCTTACCGTGGAGAGCGAGAGTACGGGCAGACACCGTGTTATGCGGAAGAGCGCACGGTGTCTCCTGTACGTGTGCATAGCCCGGTGCGGTACATCCCAGCTCCTCGTATCGGCCGGGCTAGAGTGGGCATCGAGCCAGGTGCCATGAAGCCGGCTCAACGCATCTGGTCTCCAGTGCGTCTCCTCGGGCCGGTGTACATGGCACCAGCCCTACGCATGGTGTCCCCGGTTCGCCAGCACAGCCCAGTGCGGGCTATTCCACCTCGCCGCACTGGCCTGGCTACGGGGAGCATTCAGCCAGGTAGGGTTGGGCAGGCTCGGTGCTCAAGAGCTCCAGTACGCCTTCACGGTCCGGTCTATCCGGTGCCACCTCCACACACCAGCCCTCCGGTGGCAGCCCCTCGCACCAGCCCAGTACCACCAGTTCCGGCACCACGCACCAGGCCTACTGTGCGCCTCCAGGGTCCAGTATGCCCTGTTCCTCCTCCCCGCACTAGCCTTGAGGTGCGTGTCCCCAGCCCTGTACCACCAGTTCCGGCACCATGCATCAGGCCTACAGTGCGCCTCGGCAAGCCTGAGCTGCCCGTCTGCCCAGCGCCATCTGAGCTGCCCGTCTGCCCAGCGCCGCCTGAGCTGCCCGTCTGCCCAGCGCCGCCTGAGCTGCCCGTCTGTACAGCACCGCCTGAGCTGCCCGTCTGTCCAGCGCCGTCAGAGCCGCCCGTCTGTCCTGAGCCGCTAGAGCCGTCCGTCAGTCAGGAGCCGCCAGAGCCTCCCGCCAGTCAGGAGCCGCCAGAGCCGCCCGTCTGTCCTGAGCCGCTAGAGCCGTCCGTCAGTCAGGAGCCGCCAGAGCCGCCTGCCAGTCAGGAGCCGCCAGAGCCGCCCGTCAGTCAGGAGCCGCCAGAGCCGCCCGCCAGTCAGGAGCCGCCAGAGCCGCCCGCCAGTCAGGAGCTCCTGACTGGCGGGCGGCTCTGGCGGCTCCTGACTGGCAGGCGGCTCTGGCGGCTCCTGACTGACGGACGGCTCTAGCGGCTCAGGACAGACGGGCGGCTCTGGCGGCTCCTGACTGGCGGGAGGCTCTGGCGGCTCCTGACTGACGGACGGCTCTAGCGGCTCAGGACAGACGGGCGGCTCTGACGGCGCTGGACAGACGGGCAGCTCAGGCGCCGCCCGCCAGTCAGGAGCCGCCAGAGCCGCCCGCCAGTCAGGAGCCGCCAGAGCCGCCCGCCAGTCAGTAGCCGCCAGAGCCGCCCGCCAGTCAGGAGCAGTCCAGAGCCGCCCGCCGCCAGAGCCGCCCGCCAGTCAGGAGCCGCCAGAGCCGCCCGCCAGTCAGGAGCTGCCAGAGCCGCCCCTCAGTCCAGAGGCGCCCCTCAGTCCAGTGGGGCCATTTAGGAGGGTCGCCGTTCCTAGGAGGCCACAGAAGCGGACTAAAACTATGGTGGAGTGGGGGCCACGTCCAGCGCCAGAGCCGCCACCGCGGACAGATGCCCACCCAGACCCTCCCCTATAGGTTCAGGTTTTGCGGCCGGAGTCCGCACCTTGGGGGGGGGGGGGGGTACTGTCACGTTCTGACCTTTATTTTCCTTTGTTTTGTCTTTAGTTAGTATGGTCAGGGCGTGAGTTGGGGTGGGCAGTTCTATGTTGTCTGTTTCTATGTGGGGTTTACAAAAGTGAGTGAGTTTACGTTAGCTGGCTAATGTTAGCTAGTCAGCTAGCTTGCTAAATTGCAATTTTCATAAATTAACTTTATGATTTAAAAAAAATATGCATAATCGTTTGTCTCTACACTAACTAACATATTATTCTCAACTGTACATTTTTTGCATGATTTGTTATGATTTTATAATCACTTACATTTGCTTCCATCCTAGTATTTCTGTCAGCCATCTTTGCGTTGGGTTGCATTGCATCAAATTCGTAATGGGAACCACTCTATATGATTGGTCATTGTCCAGCAGTCGCTGCTGGTGATTTGCATAAAGTTGGATAAAGTTTATTTTTCACCACCTCCCACCGCCCAAAGGTCCCTCGCCGCTTTTCTTCCATTGGAAATAAATGGGAAGCGGTGTTTCACCGCGCGGCATCTTCTGCTAGTGTACACCGGGCATTAGCTAGCTATAGCAAGCAGCTTCGGCCGTTTCCATATGAATTACATCGGTTGATACAATACAAAACAACCAATTCATTAGGTGACTATACACAGCTAAAAACCAACTATTTCCATGAGATATAGAGCAATCATAAGAGATCCACCGCTGATGTGCCCGCCTGTACCAACCAAGTTATGACATTACTTGCTAATCTTTGAGCTATTATCCAAATTTCAGTCAGCATCAAACATCGACAGCACCAAACACATATCTGCGGTTTACTTATTTCACTCACATCGACATCATCGCTTTTCAAAGTGCAAGGACGTGTGCGAATCCGTATCACCAACCAACATAGATAAAAGCCTCTTTCACAGTGAAAAGTCAATGTCTGCTTCGATGCTGTCATTTTGAGGAATTAATTTTTAAAAAACGTTGAAAAGACAAATGACAGCATACTCTGTTTCAGGTTGATGACAACAGACACGGGAATACGACTACAGGTTGTTAGCAAGTTCATTTTGCGATATTGACACACATATTATTGTTAGAAAAACAAGGTCGTTCGCGGCTGCTATAGTAATGTAACGACAGTAATTTAAAGAAAGACCGTCAACGGCCGCTATTGGTTCTAAATTAAGGAAGTCTGGAGGTTCTGCTCGTCTGAGTTCGAATACTTCATCCCTTAGGATTTTTTTTTGCAGTCATTGTGCAGTTTAACTGCAGTATGCTGCAAATACTGCGTCCAGAATAACATTTTTTTTTTACTGCAGTAATTTTGCAATTACTGCATCCAAAATACCACAGTGGACTGCAATTACTGCACTTTTACAGTTTCTGCAATCATTTTTTGTAAGGGATGATAAGCTGTAGAGCTGTAGAGCATACTATTCACTAAGAGAGTTTATCTATATTTTTCGTAGCTGTCTATTTAACACCAAAACCCAATGCTGGCACTACCGCACTCATCTTCTTCTTCTGTGGGTTTTATGGCAGACTACACTGCCGCCACCAACTAGACGATTTGAACCCCCCCCCCCCAAAAAAAAACTAATAAATAAATGTATCCATTCGTAATAGTGAAACTAACTTAATCGACCCTAATAAAAATAGTACATTGTCAAAACAAACAAAACTCCCACTTCTTCTTTCTTTTAGTTCTCCATATCTCCCTTCTCTGGCTCTAGGACCTGAGAGGGTGGTACGGCTTGTGCCAATATTGCATGTAACTCCTTCGCTGAGAAATCTTTCAGCCCCAGGAACCACTATGATTTCTATATTCCTGGACTTTCTCTCCACCTTGGCAGTGCCACTAATTACCATAGCTATAAATGCCACAAAGTCCACTTTCTTACCTTTGAAATGTCAGGATCCTGCTGGTGAAAGGCAACCCCTGCATCCTGCAGTGAAGGCCTACCCACTACCATGGACTCTTCTGGTGCACCATTCAAACCCTCAACCCTTTTCACAGCTGCTGCATATGAAATGCTCTGTACAACCCTGACTTTGGCCACATCATTCTCTTTCACCCTTGTGGGGCATTCGGAAGACGTGGAGTCATGGTTCCCACTGCAATTGCAACATGTCACATATTCATCACTTTTATAACACATAATATGATCCTTTCCATAACTTGGACCTCCTGGCTTCTCACTTCTGCAAACACTTGCTACATTACCTAAATCTTTACAATGATCACACTGCATTGGTCTTGGGATAAATGCTCTGACTATGTAGTTAATATACCTTAACTGCACTTGAGTAGGGAGAGACTCCATATCAAAAAACAAAAGAACAGATAGACTCTTCACTTGTTCACAATTCACCACACGATTCATCTGACGTGCTTCAATCACTCCAGGAATATTTTTTAATCTCTTCAAATTCAACTTCCCACCAGACGCCAGATATAACCCCCTTGAAGGGTGCCCTGTTCCGAAGAGCCACGCACGACACTTCAAACTTATCAAATCCGTTAAGACATAATGCACATTCCTTCTGATCCGTAGAAGCACAAAAAATCAAAACAAGCCTGCCTCTCGTGATCCTCACAGCCTTCACTTTAACCAGCACTCTCTCCACCAGTTTGGATAACTCATATGGTTTCTTCAAGATTGGTACTCTGCTCAGCTGCTCCTCATTAACAAACCGTACTCCTACTAGATACAAAAGGTAATTCTCATCACTGTACACTACTTTGCTCCGGACAATATTCCGATTCTCCTTGATTCTACCGCCATTGTATTCAGAATCCACTTCATCATCCGCTTCCGCCATCTTTCGTTCTCCTCAAGACCGCACTCAACAAGCTGTGTAGCGCCATAAGCAAAATATTATGCTCATCCAGAAGCAGCGCTCCTAGTGGTTGGTTATTTTAATGCAGGAAAACTGAAATCCGTTTTACCTTATTTATACCAACATGTCACCCCAGTTTTGAAAGTGCAGTAACTGCAGTTGACTGTGGTATTTTGGACACAGTAATTGCAGAATAACTGCAGTGTACTGTAGTTGAACTGCAGTTATACTGCATGGTAACTGCAGTCACACTGCAAAATTACTGCAGTAAAAAAAAACATATTTTGGATGCAGTATTTGCAACATACTGCAGTTATACTGCACTCTAACTACAGTTATACTACAGTGTACTGCAGTTATACTGCACTCTGACTGCAATCTTTTTTCATAAGGGACCTATGCAACTAGAGGTGAAAAAAACTCTAGATCACGTTTACTCCACACACAGAGACACATACAAAGCTCTCCCTCTACTAAATAAAATGTGGTGGCACACTGACACACCTATTGATGAAGATGAAGCCATAAACTACTCATGGTTATGGCCGATGCGCTGGCCGTGGCAATAGCCTATTTCAAGATGATCTGCTTTGAAAAACAGTGCTATTGTTAGCTACAAATTGGGAGTTGTTGATTTTAAAAAAATTATATTGATTCTTCTGTTTTCAGCAGTAGGCATTTGCTTTCCAATCTCTACGTTTTCCCGCAATTGTATTTTGAAATCTGCAATAGGCAAACCGACAGCCGCAACCAACCATATAAATATAATCCATTGATGGTAGTTCTCATTCGAATCGGGACTGTCATCCATTTCTAGTGTACCCTACGAGTTTAACAGTCAAATTGCCAGAGTAAAAGGTTACAAACCCTTCTATAGATTATATATCTATGGCCACAATGTGAGGCTGTTTACATTTTAGAAGTAAGCCATTGGCTGCCTTCATCCCTAGGGATATGTACGGGAGTTCTGATTGGTTCCAAGTTCAGCAGTTCGTGAATTTGCCTCAGCAGACAGTGTTGAAATATACTTTTTCTGACAAAATGCGCAAGAATTGAAGGTGCCAACTCATTTTACAGTATTCATAATAATATTTAATTGTCATATACAAAAAATCAGCTCCTCCATCGACGTAGATTGATCAACTTCACTGTTTTCGGCGTCAGCCCACCACCTATCACTCATACACCTTTGAATCACGTGCGAATAAAAACTTAAAGAGGAAGAAGATGATAACGAGTCACGCCCTAATGAAAGTTTTGTTTCATACATGGCAAGGCAGGAAACGAAACCACTTTGTTATTCCTATGCTGGCAGGGCAGACCAAGATAAAATAGGCGTTTCATTTCGCCTGAGGAGGAAATGTTGGTCAACTGAAACACTAGAATAATGAAGAGTCAGTAGAGGACATAAAACCATTAGTCTACTAAGAATATTTATTCTGATGACATAGGTGGCTTCAGATTGCTCCATCGCACTCCATGATCACAAAGAAATGATTGAGGTAAATTGATCAATTTATGTACAGTATCTTAAATACAACAAAAGTCTTCTTATCATGATTATTATTATAAGTTATTATTAATACTAGGCTAGGCCTACTTGATCCTTGAATACTACATTTCTAAACTATAAGGACATTTTTGTTTGCAGTCTGATTAGTACAGTTAAATTCGCTATCAAGCCATATAACCATAATTATAACTAATTCATTGGTTCTTGTAGAATCCTACCAATGTGGAAGGATGGGTGAGAGGAATGCACGGTGAGGAGATCATTTTAATCAGTTGAACATTCTAACCAGTAGAACATTTTAACCAGTTGCTTGGAACGTATGTGTGTTCTCCTATAGCTGCATGATGCTATACCTTGCTAATACTATACATGCTTGACCTGGTTAACACTATACATTGTTTAATTAACTGGAGATCATTTCCTGTTTCTATATAAAGCTATAAAATCTATAAAAATTGAACCAAATGTCAGTTTTATGTTTAGCAAATGTATAGAATTTAAACATAACTTCTTCCTGCTTTTAGTAGATAGAAGGTATAGATTGAGAAGAATGTGGTTTAATTTCCAACCATATTGTGAAAACTAAACCACAGTTTCTAAACCCAAAGGCGCAACATTGCAACACTTCCCGGGATGCTTGCGAAACAGACCAAACAGACCAGGCCAGGGTTTGGGGTTTGAGAAGTGAACAATTCTTCCTTAGTTGTTAATTTTCTTGAAATCTAAAGGCACAGCCTAGATTTGAGCCAACGTCTTAAAAGTTGAAGATGTTATTACTCCAACCTCATTAAAGTGTCAAACTGACCCATTTTTATTTTAGTCAAAAAACTACTTTATATCAAAGGAATGTCTTTGATGGCGTGCACATGCACAGTTCTGTGCGAGACGATGAACGTTAGACCCAAGATGTGTTTCTACGCATGAGCTTAGCTAGCCAACGTCGCCATGACATCGTCTACAAGTGTGATCAGGGATTTCTATTGGAGAAACAGTTTTAGCCTATCTTCATACTGTAATGTCTTTGACTAATCTATCCAACTTCTTCACTTCTTATTGTTGTTTAGAAATGTATTTGCTGCAACAGCGCCCCCTTTCATTGATTGCCTGAAGGACATCCTGCGGAGGTACCCTGATGGAGGACAGATATTAAAGGTGAGTTTGATAATCAATCAATCATGTAGTCATCTGTTCACTCTGTACAGTTACCGTAAATGCCATTAAAGCCACTACATTTAAAGAAGTAGTGTGAACATCTTGCATTGTATAAATTTGCCATAGCCTAATGTACTATCCAAGTTAAAGGAACCAATGTAAACGTCCCTACCCCATCTGTGCTGTGACCAGGAGCTTATCCAGAATGCTGATGATGCCGGGGCGTCGGAGGTGGTGTTCCTCCATGATGAGAGATGCTACGGCAGCCAGAGCCTCAAGACTGAAGGTCTGGGAAAGTACCAAGGTAGGGTTGTTTCATATTTGTGGAAGATTGAAGGTCATTCCATATCTGCACACATTTTGATTTGAACGAAACCTTTCATACATGTTTGCGCATGGTGGAAGTGGTCAGAAAGTGACATTTTGGACCTGAATGCCAAAACAAAGTTGACCTGTTTTCCCTAGCCCACCCTACCATGAGACCTCCATGTCTTCATCACTGAAAAAGATAAAAGTTTGAGTTTGATATCGTTTGAAGGTTTACAAACAGGGTTGTCAAACTATTCTACGATTTCTTGCAAAACAGTTTTACATTTTTAAAAAATGTCATTTTTTAAAGCTTTAACGTCAATAATCTACAAACGCGTAAACTAAGATTTTTCACATTTTCACAAATGTTGTAGCTTGGACTCTTTTTAACATCATTTGAAAATGTTTGTGTTGTGCCTGTCATGAATACAGGGTGAGTGTCATTTCAATCATATAAATAGAATTAATAGAAAATACCTATCTCTTCAGATCCCTGTAATTCAGCAAGTACACCATTGACATTTAAATTGAATTAAAACTTTAACTTCCAATTATAATCAGAAAGATGGCAACCGGTCCACCCACCGTCAAATGTCAACTTGAATGGGAATGTCTATTCTATTATTTTACATTTTAGTCATTTAGCAGATGCCCTTATCCAGAGCGCATTCATCTTAAGATAGCTAGGTGGGAGAACCACCTAACACAGTCATAGTGTAACGGCTTTCTTCCTGGGGTGAAGGAGAGGACCAAAATGCAGCGCGGCTAGTGTTCAACATGATTTAATAAAGAAGAGACAATAACGTGAACACTATACAAAATAACAAATGTGAAAACCGAGACAGTCCTATCTGGTGCAGAACACAAAGACAGAAGACAACCACCCACAATCCCCAACACAAAACAAGCCACCTATATATGATTCTCAATCAGGGACAACGATTGACAGCTGCCTCTGATTGAGAACCATATTAGGCTGAACACAGAAACAGACAAACTAGACACACAACATAGAATGCCCACCCAGCTCACGTCCTGACCAACACTAAAACAAGCAACACACATAAGAACTATGGTCAGGACGTGACACATAGTCAGTACATTTATCCTCAATAAAGTAGCTATCAGCAAAGTCAGAGCTAAATCAAATCAAATTTTATTTGTCACATACACATGGTTAGCAGATGTTAATGCGAGTGTAGCGAAATGCTTGTACTTCTAGTTCCGACCATGCAGTAATATCTAACAAGTAATCTAACCTAACAATTTCACAACAACTACCTTATACACACAAGTGTAACGGAATGAATAAGAATTTGTACATAAAAATATATGAATGAGTGATGGCCGAACGGCATAGGCAAGATGCAGTAGATGGTATAGAGTACAGTATATACATATGAGATGAGTAATGTAGGGTATGTAAACATTAGTGGCATTGATTAAAGTGGCTAGGGTTACATTTATTTTTTTGGGGGGGGGGGGGTGCTGACGGATTATTTAAGATACTCTTTGAAGAGGTAGGGTTTCAGATGTATTCGGAAGATGGGCAGGGACTCTGCTGTCCTAGGTTCAGGGGGAAGCTGGTTGCAACATTGGGTGCCAGAACAGAGAACAGCTTGAACTGGGATGAACGGGAGCTGCCCTTCCGTAGGGGGTGAGGGCCAAGAGACCAGCAGTGGCATAACAAATTACTATTTTTGGGGTGTGGGGTTTGATGAGGAGGATCTGATGGTTCACGGTGTCGGAGGCAGTGGATAGATCTAGGAGGATGAGAATAGAGGAGAGATGGTCAGAGAGCCTCCGTTACACAGAGAAGAGCAGTCTCGGTTGAGTGACCAGCTCTCTCTGTGAGGCTCACGGTGCTCTGAGCCTCTGGCTTCCGGCCAGCCGAACCGATTGAGTGTGCTCACATGCTCCCTAAAAAGACATTAGCTTGAATAATGAAGACAAAAATAACGGGAAAGCGGCGGTATTACCCCGGGACAGTAGAGGGCAATGAGTTAGTAATAGCCATCTATGACCAAACAAGGAAGTGACGACACACCCAGACAAGGAACAGACGGGCGGGAGAATACAATTGTATACACAGAGAGAAACTTGACTGGGAGGGGAAGATGGCGAAAGTGGATGCTGAGTTCGAATTTATCAGCGTGTCGTGTACATTTGGTGGAGACGAATGTTTGAATGGACAACAGTAATATTGAAAACTGTAACAAAAAGGAAATTGTCTAAAATTGGAGTGGACGATACGTGTGTATATGATAAAGAATCGCTTCTTGTTGAGATGCGTTTGTTGAGTAAGGCTGCATATGAGAAACCTGTTTGAGGTGTGGAAAATGGTGAAGTGTGTGCTTGGAAAAGGGGAGTCTGTCAGAGTGACCAGGAGTGGTCTTATTTTGATTAATTGTATTTCTGAAGAGTAGAGGAAGATTGCAGTGGGCCTCAAAAGAATCTGGACAACAGAAGTTTTGTGTTTTGAACTTTGGAGTAGAGCACCCGTCAAAGGAGTCATCTCAGGGGTGACAATGGGTGTTCAGGTTGAATACCTGAATTGAATTCGTAGTGTGGTTGGTGCCCAGCGTCTGACCCGCTGGGTGAATGGAGAAAAATAAGAAAGTCTGTCGGTCCTGTTGTTTTTTGATAAAGAGCAAATACTATGGGTGTTTTCTGTTAAGAGAATGTGTTTCTTGTTAAAAGGCTAAATAGCACTAAAGGGGGTAAGCAAAGGCACTATGTGTAATCATGGGATTAAGTGTATTTTTTGGTATAATTCTATAATGGCCTATACTTATCTGTACTTAATCCTATAATGGCCCATAGTAATATTATAGTCCGATAATGGCATGTAGCAATCTTATAATTGCCTATATTAATCTGTACTTATTATTTTCTTGGAAATAATGTATAGGCGCGCCACCAATATAATTGATCCAAGGAACTAGAGGGGAGCGGAAACAACTGTAAGGGAGTGCGTAACTGGCGGCAAGGAAGTCAGTCGCAAGAGAGAAAAACTGGGTAATCAACGGAGCAGTTTTAATCATAAAACCCACCGGGAACCAGAACAACAAACAAATGAGTAACAAAACCCTTCGCACATCAGAGAAAACGTGCACATGCACTTACAATAAACAATTCCGCACAAAGACATGGGGGGAACAGAGGGTTAAATACACAACATGTAATGAGGGAAATTGAGACCAGGTGTGTGAGAAGACAAGACAAAAACAAATGGAAAATGAAAAGTGGATCAATGATGGCTAGAAGACCGGTGACGCCGACCGCCGAGCGCCGCCCGAACAAGGAGAGGAACCGACTTCGGTGGAAGTCGTGACAGTAACTTAGATTTGGAAACAATGGTGGAGTAAAGCCGAGGGGATATGGTTATTAGTGTAAAGTGGAGGGACTATGAAACTTTTATAAGCACGAAACTGTATTAAAGGAGTGGACTGAGAATAAGTCCGGCAGTTGGTCCATGGGCCAGCTCGGCTTGTTACTTTGTAATAAAGTCTATTTCAATTCCCAAGTTCCGGTATCTGAGAAATAGGATTGAGCGAATATTTCCACGACAATACCTACGGATGTGAAGCTTGGTTATGTAAGATACGCCGTAAGAACTTTCGTCCCCAAACCCCTGCAGTGCAAGAATTGTAAAGGATTTGGCCATGTTTCAAGTGTGTGCAGACGAACAGAGTATACTGAAGGAAGGTGTGTAGAATAACGACTGTGTTTCAATTGTGGTGGGGATCATGATCCTGAGTTCCTAGAGTGCCCTGTAAGGGTGAAGGAAATTGAGGTGGCAAGTTAGAGCGGTCAATCGAATCTCCTATGCGGAGGCGATTGAAATAATTGAGAAAACGTGATGCTAGTGAAGAGATGGTAGTGGATACACCACAGCCTGTAGTAAATGTTTGCTGTCAGACAAAAGATACTGTCACGTTCGTTTAGAGATGGATTAGACCAAGGTGTAGCGTGGTAAGCGTACATCTTTCTTTTATTTGATGACACCGAAAAAAATATATATATATATAAAACGAACGTAAAGCTACATGCAGTGCAGAAAGTAACTACATACAAACAAGATCCCACAAACTAAAGGTGGAAAAAAATCTGCCTACATATGATCCCCAATCAGAGACAACGATAGACAGCTGCCTCTGATTGGGAACCATACCCGGCCAACAAAGAAATATAAAAACTAGAATGCACACCCAAATCACACCCCGACCTAACCAAATAGAGAAATGAAAAGGCTCTCTAAGGTCAGGGCGTGACAGTACCCCCCCCCCCCCCCAAAGGTGCGGACTCCGGCCGCAAAACCTGACTCCATGGGGGAGGGTCCGGGTGGGCATCTAGCCTCGGTGGCGGCTCCGGTTCAGCTGCAACAGAAAAGTTTTTGGGACTCATGGATTTTACATCGGCTCTGGAAGATCTGCCCTCCCAGGTTCCCCTTGAGCCTGTGTAGGGATCATATCTGTTTTATTAATTTATTTATTTATCACAGGTGTCCATCTCAATGAACCTGGGCGTACCTACAACTACTGCCACTCTTGTTGTCGGAGAGTCATAGAGAATGCATTCAGTATCATGGCTGCGAGGATGAGGATTCTTGGTCGTCCAATTGAGTGTACACCTGAAAAGGCTAAGGACATTGTGAAGACATGTGTGGCCCACAACTTCTTGTCCTCCACAGATGAAGCTCATGAGCCGAACACAAGATACTTGCCTCCCGCTTTTTCCCTCCCTTATGACAACTACCAACCTGGAGAGTGGAGAAGGGTTGTGGCAGGCGACAACAATCTCCAAGAGGCAAGGAGACTCTCTCGTGCCAGGGCGACACGGCTTGCAAGTGAAACAAGAAACAAGCTTAGGGACTTTTTCCTCTCCCCCCTGGACGTGTGCCATGGCAGGAAGACATAGTTAGGCGAGGACAACTCAACCCAAGGCCAGCAAATCATGTAGAATAGGCCTTTATTTGGACTGCTCACGCACACCTTGATGGATGCATATAGACTCAGTTATTTGTGTGCACTCTGAGACAAAGTACTAAAATGTACCGTTTTCATCTTAATAAAATTAAACCTGATTCTATGATGTCTTGAGTACATGAATTTAGATTGAACTATACCACACAAGTAGAAGAAAGCCACACATCTACATTGTGCACGTGAAACACCTTTTATTGAGATGAAGAAATGACAACAGCTTTTTCAGCACACACACATTTATCTTGCTTCTGAAAGTAAATCACAATGCACCTAGTGTCTATGAGCAGACATGTAAATAACAAGTGTCAGGAATAAATTGAGTCAGTGTAGATACAAATATTTATCAATAGAAATTAAAAATATTACAAGTGTCTGCAACTTTGCTCCGTTTGTCTTTTCCTCGATCCTGACTAGTCTCCTAGTCCCTGCCGCTGAAAAACATCCCCACAGCATGATGCTGCCACCTCCATGCTTCACCATAGGGATGGTGCCAGGTTTCCACCAGACTTGACGTTTGACATTCAGGCCAAAGAGTTCAATCTTGGTTTCATCAGACCAGAGAATCTTGTTTCTCATGGTCTGACATGAGATGCCTTTTGGCAAACTCCAAGCGAGCTGTCATGTGCCATTTACTGAGGAGTGGCTTCCGTCTGTCCACTCTACCATAAAGGCCTGATTGGTTGAGTGCCGTAAAGATGGGAGAACATTCCAGAATGACAACCATCTCCACAGAGGAACTCTGGAGCTCTGTCAGAGTGAACATCGGGTTCTTGGTCGACTCCCTGACCAAGGCCGTTCTGACCCGATTGCTTAGCTTGGCCGGGAGTCCAGCTCTAGGAAGAGTCTTGGTAGTTCCAAACTTCTTCTATTTAAGAATGATGGAGGCCACTGTGTTCTTGGAGACTTTCAAAGCTGCAGAAATGTTTTGGTTCCCTTCTCCAGATCTGTGCCTCGACACAATCCTGTCTTGGAGCTCTACGGTCAATTCCTTTGACCTCATGGCTTGGTTTATGCTCTGACATGGACTGTCAACTTATATAGACAGGTGTGTGCCTTTCCAAATCATGTCCAATCAATTGAATTTACCACATGTGGAATCAAGTTGTAGAAACATGGATGATCAATGGAAACAGGATGCACCTGAGCTCAATTTCGAGTGTCATAGCAAAGGGTCTGAATACTTATGTAAATAAGGTATCTGTTTTTTATTTTTAATACATTTGCAAAAATTTCTAAACCTGTTTTTGCTTTGTCATTATGGGGTATTGTGTGTAGATTGAGGAATATTTTTTTTGTTCATCCATTTTAGAATAAGGTTGTAACGTAACAAAATGTGGAAAAAGGTAAGGGGTCTGAATACCAAATGCACTGTATGTATGAAAGGTTTCTTTAAAATCACAACGGATGTAGTCAGAAAGTGATTGAAATCATATGGAACGACCCAAAATAAATAACTTATAATTGAACCTTACATTAGAAGGGCTCACTGTTGATTAGACAGCCAACATGCTGAATTTGATCTTTGACAGTGGTTTATGAAATGTCCATTTTACTTCAACATTACACTACAACACTAATGAATACATCAGAAATGAATAAATTCAGGAAAAGCTATTTGTCTGAGGCTGACTTGGTCTCATTGCATGCTGACTGCTAGGCAGCAAATGCAGTAAGGGCTTTCTACCACAACATTCGATTAACAGCAGGGCAACATGCCCAGATTAATGTGTATAATACTATGCAAGCTAGATCTACTCATGGTTTTTAAAGCTAGCCAGCTTCAGTTAGCTTCACATTCCAGCTTAGGCTTCATCCATGTTATGAAGGTGGATATTGATTGTGCACCCACCGCTTACTCAAGCCTGGGCAGTAACTGCTCGTTCATGTCGCACGTGACTAGTCGAATGCCAAACTCTAAATTGAGACAATGCTGAAACATCAATTCATGGCTGAGTCAGTGCCACTTTTTCATTTGTGCTGAAATCAAAATGAAAAAAAGTTATCTTGAAGATTCAGCTATGGTGTGAAATAGACTGTTAGAAGTGCCTTCTTTCTTTTATTACATATTGTTAATGCTGTCTTTTTTGTTAGCTTTGGTGTGCTTATCAATGCACGAGCACCTTTTTTCACACTCCTATCGATAAAATAATTCTATTAATTCATACAAAGTAGTACTGTGCTTAAGTTTCAAATGCATTCTGTCATTACTAAATGTGTAATTTGATAGGTATTTTAACATGACTATTTTTTAACACAAAAAAACATTACAATATTTTGTCAGTCGTCTTCCTCAAATGAAGGGGATGATGACGCAATCCTTGCGAGAGGGAGGGAATGGGATTTCAATGGTCCTTCATTCAGGATAAATGGAGTTAGCCCTTAGTTAGCCTGCCTTGGAGCAGGTTAGTTCTGAAAGATTTGTTGCCATAGAAATGTACCTGGTTAAAAGTTGAGCCACTGGTTATCCTGAGTTGAACTTAGAGTGGACCAAAGTTATCTCGCTAATTCGTCAAATCTCATTTGTACGTAGTATATGATTTATAATTTTAATCATCATGCTGGAATGCAGAAATATAAGTGGTCACTTGCTTTGAGCATCAGGAAACATTCTCTCTCTGGCTCACACAGTGCTGCCAGCAAATGTGTGGCAAGCTGGCATTAGCAAAAACAAGTACCACACTTTATATGCTCCCAACAATGTAATGCTGTCACGTTCTGACCGTAGTTCTTTTGTGTTTTCGTTGTTTTAGTGTTGGTCAGGACGTGAGCTGAGTGGGCATTCTATGTTGTGTGTCTAGTTTTTCCGTTTCTATGTTTGGCCTGATATGGTTCTCAATCAGAGGCAGGTGTTTGTCATTATCTCTGATTGGGAACCATATTTAGGTAGCCTGTTTTGTGTTGGGTTTTGTTGGGTTGTTGTCTTCTGTCTTTGTGTTCATTGCACCAGATAGGACTGTTTCGGTTAGATTCACTTTTGTTATTTTGTATTGTGTCTTGTTCAGTTGTTTATTATTAAAACATGGACACTAACTACGCTGTGTCTTGGTCCGATCCCTGCTACACCTCCTCTTCAGACGAAGAGGAGGAAATCTGCCGTTACAGAACCACCCACCAAAAAAGGACTAAGCAGCGTGGTAAGGGACAGCAGCAGCAGCGACCAAGTACACAGGACTCCTGGACATGGGAGGAAATTCTGGACGGTAAGGGACCCTGGGTTCAAGCTGGAGAATATCGCGGCCCTCGTGAAGAGCTGGAGGCAGCTAAAGCCGAGAGGCGGTGGTATGAGGAGGCAGCACGGAGGCGTGGCTGGAAGCCAGAGAGGCAGCCCCAAAAATGTATTGGGGCGGGGCTAAAGGGGAGTGTGGCGAAGTCAGGTAGGAGACCTGCGCCAACTTCCCGGGCTTACCGTGGAGAGCGAGAGTACGGGCAGACACCGTGTTATGCGGAAGAGCGCACGGTGTCTCCTGTACGTGTGCATAGCCCGGTGCGGTACATCCCAGCTCCTCGTATCGGCCGGGCTAGAGTGGGCATCGAGCCAGGTGCTATGAAGCCGGCTCAACGCATCTGGTCTCCAGTGCGTCTCCTCGGGCCAGTGTACATGGAACCAGCCTTACGCATGGTGTCCCCCATTCGCCAGCACAGCCCAGTGCAGGTTATTCCACCTCACCCCACTGGCCGGGCTAAGGGGAGTATTCAACCAGGTAAGGTTGGGCAGGCTCGGTGCTCAAGAGCTCCAGTACGCCTTCACGGTCCGGTATATCCGGTGCCACCTCCTCGCACCAGCCCAGTACCACCAGTGCCTACACCACGCACCAGGCTTCCTGTGCGTCTTCAGAGCCCTGTTCCTCCTCCACGCACTCGCCCTGTGGTGCGTGTCTCCAGCCCGGTACCACCAGTTCCGGCACCACGCACCAAGCCTCCTGTGCGTCTCCAGAGCCCTGTACGCCCTGTTGCTGCTCCCCGCACTAGCCTTGAGGTGCGTGTCCTTAGCCCGGTACCACCAGTTCCGGCACCACGCACCAGGCCTACTGTGCGCCTCAGCAGGCCAGAGTCTGCCGTCTGCCCAGCGTCGCCTGCGCTGCCCGTCTGCCCAGCGCCGCCTGCGCTGCCCGTCTGCCCAGCGCCGTCTGAGCTGCCCGTCTGCCCAGCGCCATCTGAGCTGCCCGTCTGCCCAGCGCCATCTGAGCTGCCCGTCTGCCCAGCGCCATCTGAGCTGCCTGTCTGCCCAGCGCCATCTGAGCTGCCCGTCTGCCCAGCGCCATCTGAGCTGCCCGTCTGTCCAGCGCCATCTGAGCCGCCCGTCTGTCCTGAGCCGCTAGAGCCGTCCGTCAGTCAGGAGCCGCTAGAGCCGTCCGTCAGTCAGGAGCCGCCAGAGCCGCCCGCCAGTCAGGAGCTGCCCTCCAGTCATGAGCTGCCCTCCAGTCATGAGCTGCCCTCCAGTCATGAGCTGCCCTCCAGTCATGAGCTGCCCTCCAGTCATGAGCTGCCCTTCAGTCATGAGCTGCCCTCCAGTCATGAGCTGCCCTCCAGTCATGAGCTGCCATTCAGTCCGGAGCTGCCATTCAGTCCGGAGCTACCTCTCAGTCATGAGCTACCCCTCAGTCATGAGCTACCCCTCAGTCATGAGCTGCCCCTCAGTCATGAGCTGCCCCTCAGTCATGAGCTGCCCCTCAGTCATGAGCTGCCCCTCAGTCATGAGCTGCCCCTCAGTCCGGAGGAGTTTCCTCAGTCCAGAGGCGCCCCTCAGTCCAGTGGGGCCCTTTATTAGGGTTCCCAGGCCAAGGTCGGCGGCGAGGGTCGCCGCTCAAAGGGGGACACTAAAGCGAACAAAGACTATGGTGGAGTGGGGTCCACGTCCTGCGCCAGAGCCGCCACCGCGGACAGATGCCCACCCAGACCCTCCCCTATAGGTTCAGGTTTTGCGGCCGGAGTCCGCACCTTGGGGGGGGGCGTACTGTCACGTTCTGACCACAGTTCTTTTGTGTTTTCGTTGTTTTAGTGTTGGTCAGGATGTGAGCTGAGTGGGCATTCTATGTTGTGTGTCTAGTTTTTCCGTTTCTATGTTTGGCCTGATATGGTTCTCAATCAGAGGCAGGTGTTTGTCATTATCTCTGATTGGGAACCATATTTAGGTAGCCTGTTTTGTGTTGGGTTTTGTACTTTTCAATCTGGTGTAGCGGTGCCCCGCCACTTTTGATTTGGTTGAATAAAATATATTGGTGCAAAAGTGTTGAAAAGAGGGACAAACTACTGAATGAACTGACTGTTGTCTCTGTGAGCAGGTCTTGTGCTGTATGAATAACTGATTGTTGTCGTGTCTGTCAGCAGGTCCTAATGTATATGTAATGAATACTCAGGGAGAAAAAGGTGTAGATTCACGTGCAGAGCGCGGCAGGTGTTTATTTCGCCTTCGCAGAAGGCAGGAATCGTGGTCATAGGCAGGCAATGGTCATACACAGGTAGGCAAACAGGCAGGTGAATCAAAACAAGGACTGAAGGATTAATAGTTCTCACAAATGAGCTAGGAAAAGGCTTAATAGAGTCAAAACGAACAATACCTCACAAAGGCACAAACAGAATGCATTGAACTAAGGAGCTGATGAGACCAGGTGAGTAACTAACTAACACCGGTGAAATCAATGAACAAAAATGAGAGAGGGCTACGTTCATGAACACAAAGAAACAGAACACAAGGTTGACTAAGAAAATAAATACAGAACATTACAGTATATGAATATCTGACTGTTGTCTTGTCTGTCAGCAGGTCCTAATGTGTATGATTAACTGACTGTAGTTGTGTCTTTGACCAGGTCCTGCACTGTATGCCTTCAACAACGCGGAGTTCACAGCAGAGGACTGGGAGGGAATCACGACCACAGGCCGGAGCATCAAACGCAAAGACCCAAACAAAGTTGGCAGGTTTGGGATGGGATTCAACTCTGTCTACCACATAACAGGTGAATCCCAAAGTATTTTTATCACAACAAAGAATCAAACAATGAGCATGCAATA
This sequence comes from Salvelinus namaycush, assembly GCF_016432855.1. Taxonomy (NCBI): domain Eukaryota; kingdom Metazoa; phylum Chordata; class Actinopteri; order Salmoniformes; family Salmonidae; genus Salvelinus; species Salvelinus namaycush. Next base: position 25,338,524 of record NC_052309.1, on the reverse strand, counting down.
GCTACTGTATTTCACAAGGTGTGGTTGATATGCTAAAATCCATAACACAGCGCATGGATCTACAGTGACAAGAAAAAGTATGTGAACCCTTTGGATTTACCTGGATTTCTGCATTTTTACATAAAATTTGATCTGATCTTCATCTAAGTCACAACAATAGACCAACACAGTGTGCTTAAACTAATAACACAAATTATTGTATTTTTCTTGTCTATATTGAATACATACTTTTTCCAACCTACACTGTGAATGTTTAAATTATGTGAACCACTAGGCTAATGACTTCTCCAAAAGCTAATTGGAGTCATGAGTCAACTAACCTGGAGTCGAATCAATGAGACGAGATTGGAGATTTTGGTTTGAGCTGCCCTGCCCCATAAAAAAACGTACAAAATTTGAGTTTGCTATTCACCAGAAGCATTGCCTGACGTGAACCATGCCTCGAACAAAAGAGATGTCAGAAGAACCTAAGATTAAGAATTGTTGCCTTGCATAAAGCTGGAAAGGGTTACAAAAGTATCTCTAAGAGTCAGTCCATGGTAAGACAAATTGTCTATAAATGGAGAAATTTCAACACTGTTGCTACTCTCCCTAGGAGTGGCCGTCCTGCAAAGATGACTGCAAGAGCACAGCGCAGAATGCTCAATAAGGTTAAGAAGAATCCTAGTGTCAGCTAAAGACTTACAGAAATTTCTGGAACATGCTAACATCTCTGTTGACGAGTCTGCAATACGTAAAACATTAAACAAGAATGGTGTTCATGGGAGGACACCATGGAAGAAGCCACTGCTGTCCAAAAAAAACCATTGCTGCACATCTGAAGTTCGCAAAAGAGCACCTGGATGTTCCACAGCGCTACTGGCAAAATATTCTGTGGACAGATTAAACTAAAGTTGGGTTGTTTGGAAAGAACACACAACACTCTGTGAGCAGAAAAAAAGGCACAGCACACCAACATCAAAACCTCATCCCAACTGTAAACTATGGTGAAGGGAGCATCATGGTTTGGGGCTGCTTTCCTGCCTCAGGGCCTGGACAGCTTGCTATCATCGACGGGAAAATGAATTTCCAAGTTTATCAAGACATTTTGCAGGAGAATGTAAGGCTATCTGTCTACCAATTGAAGCTCAACATAAGTTAGGTGATGCAACAGGACAACAACCCAAAAGACAGAAGTAAATCAACAACAGAATGGCTTGAACAGAAGACTCAGGACTGACTGGAGTGGCCCAGTCAGTCCTGACCTCAACCCAATTTGAGATGCTGTGGCATGACCTCGAGCCGTTCACACCAGACATCCCAAGAATATTGTGGAACTGAAACAGTTTTGGAAACAGGAATAGTCCAAAATTCCTCCTGACCGTTGTGCAGGTCTGATCTGCAACTACAGAAAACGTTTGGTTGAGGTTATTGCTGCCAAAGGAGGGTCAACCTGTTCAAATCAAATTGTATTAGTAACATACACATGGTTAGCAGATGTTAATGCGAGTGTAGCGAAATGCTTGTGCTTCTAGTTCCGACAGTGCAGTAATATCTAACAAGTAAGTTTTACGGGCAGTTTTACGACCTTACAACCACGTCGTAAATACCACAGAGACTCTCCCTGACCATGCAATTGAGAGAGAGTTTCACAGTAAGACAAGACAAAGGGATTCTCCCACCCAATTCTACTACATCCAAGAATTTGAGAAATGAACAATACTCCTATTTTGGAGAATGTGTAAACGGTTGGTGGAGAAGCCCGCTACGACCCGGTCCATTTTGTTTCATGTTTGTGACCTCATGAAAGACAATACAGCTACATTACCCTAACTCTGTTCATACAGGTCCCTCAGTTATGAGGTTTGCATCTAATTATTGTATAAAATGAATGAGTAAAGATGAAACCATTTGCGAAATGATTTAAAGTGATGTTAACTTTTAATATGAGAAAATCGTCTTCCCTGTAAAGTTTAACTAAGTCAGTAGCCACACCCAAGTGAATAGGCATTGGTTGGAAATTATGAACCAACCCCTTTTCTACATTTCTATAAGAGCCCCAGTGACCCAATTCACGTTGAACTAAGCAAACCCCAGCGTGAGCTGTGGTGGCGAATAGTTGAATATCCACTCGACATAACGAAAAGTCACTCATGTTCCAAATACCGCAAGAATTTGTCCTCACGTTTAAAAGGACTAATTCTAATGTCAACAATACAGGCCAGGAAACGTGGGAGCTTGCTCTACACGTGAAATGGTATGAACTCTGAACTATTGATCACTCAAGAAGAAGTGAGTCCTAGATGACCGCCTAACAGACTGCAGCTGGAAAGGTAGCAAATCTAATACGAGAACACTGACTGACTTGGACGAATCTCCAGAGTGAGATGAACCTCTCAGACCACGTGAACCTCTCACACGACGACCCGGAAGATTCCACAAAGAACATGGTGACATAGACTGGGCAAACCAGAGCCTCACATCACCAACTCAACAATCAAAGCCAGCTTCACGTAATTACAATGTATTGCTTTTACGAATGAGCTATCGTTAGTGGCATATGTATTTATGTAAGAATAGCTTCCCAGGGCCAATAGAGACCCATCTTCCTTAGCCTTCCTTCCAAAACCCCTTCTCTTCTCTGAATCTATCGTGTTATAACCAAACTGTTTTTGTTTAGTCCACTAGGGATGGTATAATGTTATTATGTATTGTATATTCTGTAATTGTTTAATTAGTTAGTAAATAAATAATTGAGCCAATTGGTGTATGGATGATTTATATTAAAGGCTGGGTTTGTGCAGATAACCAACAATTTCCGACGTTCAGATGAGACTGACGAAGGTAATAATAATAATTCATTAATAGAAGACTAATTGATCAGATATTAAAATATCTGAAGAGTTATATTCTGAAAATTCTAACTTTAATCTGAACATTTTCTGTCACGACTTCTGCCGAAGTCGATGCTTCTCCTTGTTCGGGCGGTGCTCGGCGGTCGACGTCGCCGGTCTTCTAGCCATCGCCGATCCATTTTCCATTTGTCTTGTCTTGTTTTCCCACACACCTGGTTCTCATTTCCCTCATTATGTGTTGTGTATTTAACCCTCTGTTTCCCTCATGTCGTTGTGTGGTATTGTTTATTCTGTTTCATGTATTGCGCACGTTAGTCTGTTGCGCTGGGTTATGTTAACCCGTATTGTTATTTCGTGTTCTCTTTGCCGTGTGTTTTTGGTTCGCCAAAATAAAAGGCTCCGTTGGCTACACCATATCTGCTCTCCTGCCCCTGACTCCTTTACAACCATTTACACATATCTGACAATTTTCCGTGGTGCCCCGACTTCCTAGTTAATTAAATTTACATGATTAGTTTAATCAGGTAATGATAATTACAGAGAATTGATTTGATAAAATAACAGTCTTCACATTTAATGATACTAAAAACACGACATGGGTGAATGAGAATATGTACATATAAATATATGGATGAGCGATGGCCGAGCAGCATAGGCAAGGTGCAATAGATATGATATATGATATGAGTAATATGTACATGTAGGTAGAGTTGTTAAAGTGACTATGCATAGATGATAAAAACAGAGAGTAGCAGTTGGTAAAAGCGGAGGGGGGGGGGAAATGCTAATAGTCTGGGCTGTTTCAAAGCTTCTTGGACCTAGACTTGGCGCTCCGGTACCGCTTGTCATGCGGTAGCAGAGAGAACAGTCTATGACTAGGGTGGCTGGAGTCTTTGACACCGGGGGCCTTCCTCTGGGGCCTTCCTCTGACACCGCCTGGTAATAAAGGTCCTGGATGGCAGGAAGCTTGGCCCAGTGATGTACTGGGCCTTACGCACTACCCTCTAGTGCCTTGCGGTCGGAGGCCGAGCAGTTGCCATACCAGGCAGTGATGCAACCAGTCAGGATGCTCTTGATGGTGCAGCTGTAGAACCTCTTGAGGATCTGAGGACCCATGCCAAATCTTTTCAGTCTCCTGAGGGGGAATAGGTTTTGTTGTGCCCTCTTCACGACTGTCTTGGTGTGCTTGGACCATGTTAGTTTGTTGGTGATGTGGACACCAAGGAACTTGAAACTCTCAACCTGCTCCACTACAGCCCCATCGATGAGAATGGGGGCATGCTCGGTCCTCCTTTTCCTGTAGTCCACAATCATCTCCTTTATCTTGATCACGTTCAGGGAGAGGTTGTTGTCCTTGCACCACACGGCCAGGTCTCTGCCCTCCGCCCTATAGGCTGTCTCGTCGTTTTCAGTGATCAGGCCTAACACTGTTGTGTCATCGGGAAACTTAATAATTAAGTTTTGCCGGGCCGTGCAGTCATGCTTGAAAAGGGACTACAGGAGGGGACTAGGCACGCACCCCTGAGGGGCCCCTGTGTTGAGGATCAGCGTGACGGATGTGTTGTTACCTACCCTTACCAACTGGGGGTGGCCCGTCAGGAAGTCCAGAACCCAGTTGCACAGGGTGGGGTTGAGACCCAGGGCCTCAAGCTTAATGATAAGCTTGGAGGGTACTATGGTGTTGAACGCTGAGCTATAGTCAATTAACAGCATTCTTACATAGGTATTCCTCTTGTCCAGATGGGATAGGGCAGTGTTATGGTGATTGAATCATCTGTGGACCTATTGGGGCGGTAAGCAAATTGAAGTGTCTAGGGTAATAGGTAAGGTGGAGGTGATATGATCCTTGACTAGCCTCTCAAATCACTTCTTGATGACAGAAGTGAGTGCTACTGGGCGGTAGTCATTTAGTTCAGTTACTTTTGCCTTCTTGGGTACAGGAACAGTGGCGGCCATCTTGAAGCATGTGGGGACGGCAGACTGGGATAGGGAGAGATTGAATATGTCCGTAAACACTCCAGCCAGCTGGTCAGCGCATGCTATGAGGACGTGACTGGGGATGCCGCCTGAGCCCGCAGCCCTGCGAGCGTTAACCCGTTTAAATGTTTTACTCACGTCAGCCACAGAGAAGGAGGGGGGGGGGGGGGGGGGGGGGGGGTGGCAGTCCTTGTTAGTGGGCCGCGACGGTGGCACTGTAATATCCTCAAAGCGGGCAAAGAAGTTATTTTGTTTGTCTGGACGCCTGAAGTCGGTGTCCGTGACGTGGCTGGTTTTCTTTTTGTAGTCCTTGATTTCCTGTAGACCCTGCCAGAAACGTCTCGTGTCTGAGCCATTGAATTGTGACTCCACTTTGTCCCTGTAGTGGCATTTCGCCTGTTTGATTGCCTTGAGGAGGGAATAACTACACTGTTTATATTCAGCCATATTCCCAGACCTCTTTCCATGGTTAAATGCAGTGGTTCGCGCTTTCAGATTTGCGCGAATGTCGCCATCCATCCGCGGTTTCTGGTTAGGGTAGGTTTTAATAGTCACAGTGGTTACAACATCTCCGATGCACTTCTTTATAAACTCACTCACCGTGTTAGCGTATAGATCGATGTTGTTATCTGAGGCTGACCGGAACATATCCCAGTCCACGTGATCAAAACAATCCTGAAGAGTGGATTCCGATTGGTCAGACCAGCGTTGAATGGTTCTAGTCACTGGTACATCCTGTTTGAGTTTCTGCCTATAAGCATGTAGGAGCAAGATGGCGTCATGGTTGGATTTGCCGACGGGAGGGCTGGGGAGGGCCTTGTATGCATCGCGGAAGTTAGAGTAGCAGTGATCGAGTGAATTACACCCGCATGTTTTTATTTTTTTATTTCACCTTTATTTAACCAGGTAGGCTAGTTGAGAACAAGTTCTCATTTACAACTGCGACCTGGCCAAGATAAAGCAAAGCAGTTCGATACATACAACAACACAGAGTTACACAAGGAATAAACAAACATACAGTCAATTATACAGTAGGAAAAAAAGTATGTGTGTGCAAATGAGGTAAGATAAGGCAATGAAATAGGCCATAGTGGCGAGGTAATTACAATATAGCAATTTAACACTGGAGTGATAGATGTGCAGAAGATTCATGTGCAAGTAGAGATACTGGGGTGCAAAGGAGCAAAATAAATAAATACAGTATGGGGATGAGGTAGTTGGATGGGCTATTTACATGTACAGGTGCAATGATCTGTGAGCTGCTCTGACAGCTGGTGCTTGAAGTTAGTGAGGGAGTTATGAGTCTCCAGCTTCAGTGATTTTTGCAGTTCGTTCCAGTCATTGGCAGCAGAGAATTGGAAGGAAAGGTGGCCACAGAAGGAATTGGCTTTGGGGGTGACCAGTGAAATATACCTGATGGAGCGCATGCTGCGGGTGGGTGCTGCTATGGTGACCAGTGAACTGAGAACGGCTTTACCTAGCAAAGACTTGTAGATGACCTGGAGCCAGTGGGTTTGGCGACGAGTATGAAGCGAGGGCCAGCCAACGAGAGCAGGTCGCAGTGGTGGACAAAACGGATGGCACTGTGATAGACTGCATCCAATTTGTTGAGTAGAGTGTTGGAGGCTATTTTGTAAATGACATCGCCGAAGTCATGAATCGGTAGGATAGTCAGTTTTACGAGGGTATGTTTGGCAGCATGAGTGAAGGATGCTTTGTTGTGAAATAGGAAGCCGATTCTAGATTTCATTTTGGATTGGAGATGCTTAATGTGGGTCTGGAAGGAGAGTTTACAGTCTAACCAGACACCTAGGTATTTGTAGTTGTCCACATATTCTAGGTCAGAACTGTCCAGAGTAGTGATGCTGGACGGGCGGGCAGGTGCGGGCAGCGATCGGTTGAAGAGCATGCATTTAGTTTTACTTGCATTTAAGAGCAGTTGGAGGCCACGGAAGGAGAGTTGTATGGCATTGAAGCTCGTCTAGAGGCTTTGGACCAGAAGTATACAGAATGGTGTCGTCTGCGTAGAGGTGGATCAGAGAATCACCAGCAGCAAGAGCGACATCATTGATGTATACAGAGAAGAGAGTCGGCCCAAGAATTGAACCCTGTGGCACCCCCATAGAGACTGCCAGAGGTCCGGACAACAGGCCCTCCAATTTGACACACTGAACTCTGTCTGAGAAGTAGTTGGTGAACCAGGCGAGGCAGTCGAGTCTGCCGATAAGAATGTGGTGATTGACAGAGTCGAAAGCCTGGGCCAGGTCGATGAATACGGCTGCACAGTATTGTTTCTTATCGATGGCAGTTATGATATCGTTTAGGACCTTGAGCGTGGCTGAGGTGCACCCATGACCAGCTCGGAAGCCAGATTGCATAGCAGAGAAGGTACGGTGGGATTCGAAATGGTCAGTGATCTGTTTGTTAACCTTGCTTTCGAAGACCTTAGAAAGGCAGGGTAGGATGGATATAGATCTGTAGCAGTTTGGGTCTAGAGTGTCTCCCCCTTTGAAGACTGGGATGACCAAGATTGGGCAGCTTTCCAATCTTTGGGGATCTCAGATGATACGAAAGAGAGGTTGAACAGGCTAGTAATAGGGGTTGCAAGAATTTCGGCAGATAATTTTGGAAGTGGGGGTCCAGATTGTCTAGCCCGGCTGATTTTTAGGGGTCCAGATTTTGCAGCTCTTTCAGAACATTAGCTATCTGGATTTGGGTGAAGGAGAAATGGGGGAGGCTTGGGCGAGTTGCTGTGGGGGGTGCAGGGCAGTTGACCGGGGTAGGGGTAGCCAGGTGGAAAGCATGGCCAGCCATTGAAAAATGCTTATTGAAATTCTCAATTATCGTGGATTTATCGTGGTGAGTGTTTCCTAGCCTCAGTGCAGTGGGCAGCTGGGAGGAGGTGCTTTTATTCTCCATGGACTTTACAGTGTCCCAGAACTTTTTTGAGTTTGTGCTACAGGATGCAAATTTCTGTTTGAAAAAGCTAGCCTTAGCTTTCCTAACTGCTTGTGTATATTGGTTCCTAACTTCCCTGAAAAGTTGCATGTCACGGGGGCTGTTTGATGCTAATGCAGTACGCCACAGGATGTTTTTGTGCTGGTCAATGGCAGTCAGGTCTGGAGTGAACCAAGGGCTATATCTGTTCCTGGTTAAAAAAAAATTGGCATGCTTATTTAAGATGGTGAGGAAGGCACTTTTAAAGAATAGCCAGGCATCCTCTACTGACGGGATGAGGTCAATATCCTTCCAGGATACCCGGGCCAGGTCGATTAGAAAGGCCTGCTCGCTGAAGTGTTTTAGGAAGTGTTTGACAGTGATGAGGGGTGGTCGTTTGACCACAGACCCATTACGGATGCAGGCAATAAGGCAGTGATCGCTGAGATTGTTGTTGAAGACAGCAGAGGTGTATTTGGAGGGCAAGTTGGTTAGGATGATATCTATGAAGGTGCCCGTGTTTACGGATTTGGGGTTGTACCTGGTAGGTTCATTGATAATTTGTGTGAGATTGAGGGCATCAAGCTGAAATTGTAGGATGGAAATTGTAGCATTTCCCAGTTTAGGTCACCTAGCAGCATGAGCTCTGAAGATAGGTGGGGGGCAATCAATTCACATATGGTGTCCAGGTCACAGCTGGGGGCAGAGGGTGGTCTATAGCAAGCGGCAACGGTGAGACTTGTTTCTGGAAAGGTGGATTGCATCTCTGCCCCCTTTGGTAGTTCTATCTTGTCGGCAAATGTTATAGTTAGTGATGGAAATTTCAGGGTTTTTGGTGGTCTTCCTAATCCAGGATTCAGACACGGCCAGGACATCTGGGTTGGCAGAGTGTGCTAAGGCAGTGAATAAAACAAACTTGGGGAGGAGGCTTCTAATGTTAACATGAGAGCGCCTGGGGATTGGGAGTGGAGCTAGGCACTGCTGGGCCTGGATTAACCTCTACATCACCAGAGGAACAGAGGAGAAGTAGGATAAGGGTACGGCTAAAGGCTATAAGAACTGGTCGTCTAGTACGTTCGGAACAGAGAGTAAAAGGAGCAGGTTTCTGGGTGCGATAGAATAGATTCAAGGCATAATGTACAGACAAAGGTATGGTAGGATGTAGATACAGTGGAGGTAAACCTAGGCATAGAGTGACGATGAGAGAGATATTGTTTCTAGAAGCATTATTTAAGCCAGGTGATGTCCCTGCATGTGTGGGAGGTGGAACTGAAGGGTTAGCTAATGCATATTGAGCAGGGCTAGAGGCTCTACACTGAAATAAGACAATAATCACTAACCAGAACAGCAATGGACAAGGCATATTGACATTAGGGAGAGGCATGCGTAGCCGAGTGATCATAGGGGTCCAGTGAGTAGTCAAGCTGGCTGGAGACACGGCGATTCAGACAGCTAGCGGGCCGGGGCTAGCAAGCTAGCAGAAGGGCCTTAGAAGTACGTCGCGACGGAATAAGTCTGTTGTAGCCTCCTCGTGCAGAGCCTCCTCGTGCAGAGCCTCCTCGTGCAGAGCCTCCTCGTGATGGATTAGTAGGGTTCCGTGTAGTAAAGGTGCCCAGTCCAATTTGCAAAATAGGTATAGTGGCCCAAGAAATTGGCCGATTGACCTATTCAGCTAACAGTCCGATATGCTCTAGACAGCTTGCGGGCCGCGGCTAGCAGGCTAGCAGATGGGCATTCAGGGGACGTCGCGACGGAGGGGTCTGTTGCAAAAATAACCCTCGGGCAGGTTACGTCGGTAGTCCAGTCGTGGATTAGCAGGGCTTTGTGTAGTAAAAGGGGTCCAAAATAGGTATTGTAGCCCAAGGAGTGGCTGAAGGACCTCTTCAGCTAGCCGGGAGATGGGCCTAGCATGGGCTAGCTCCAGGCTAATTGATGCTTGCTTCGGGACAGAGACGTTAGCCAGGAGTAGCAACTCGGATTGCAGCTAGCTAGCTGCGATGATGCAGGTGAAAAGGTTCAGAGCTTGCGGTAGGAATCCGGGGATATGGAGAGAAAATAAGTCCGGTATGCTCTGGTTTGAATTGCGTTGTGCAAACTGGCGAGAGATTTCCGAGGTAGAGGTTAGCTGATGACCGCTAGCAGTGGTTAGCTGACTACTAGCTAGTAGCTAGTTAGCTGGCTAGCTTCCGATCGGAGGATCCCGGTTCGAAAGTAATGAAAAATACTTTAGAAAATAGCAGATCCATACCACATTGGGTGAGGCGGGTTGCAGGAGGGTATTTTGAAGTTTAGGGGGGGGGGGGGGGGTGGAAGATATGCAAAGAAAAAAGACATAAAAGATATATACACGGGACAAGACGAGGTCAAAGACGTCTGAATGCTAAGCCATCTTGGATTTTCTAGAAGAAAGTAGTGCAATCAATATGCTGATTAGAATTAAGGAATTCTAGGTCAGTGAGCAGAAGGACTTGAGTTCCTGTATATTATCACAATTACACCGTGAGTTGTTAATCATGAAGCATACACCCCCGCCCTTCCTCTTCCCAGAGAGGAGTTTATCTCTGTTGGCGCGATGCATGGAGAAGCCCCGTGGCTGAACCGATTCCGACAAGATATCCCGAGAGAGCCATGTTTCCGTGAAACAGAGAATGTTACAATCTCTGATGTCTCTCTGGAAGGCAACCCTTGCTCTAATTTTATCTACCTTGTTGTCAAGAGACTGGACATTGGCGAGTAGTATACTCTGGAGCGGTGGGCGATGTGCACGTCTACGGAGGCCGCTCCGTCTTCCCCTTCTGCGGCGCTGTTGTTTTGGGTTGGCTTCTGGGATTAGGTCCATTGTCCTGGGTGGTAGTCCTTCGGGAAAGTTCTATTCCTGGTCGTAATGTTGGTAAGTTGACATTGCTCTTATATCCAATAGTTCTTCCCAGCTGTATGTAATAAGACTTAATTTTTCAGAGTAAATATCTCATGGACACTAGAGAAGCTTAAATTAATTTAATTCTTCCCAAAGGGTCGTTACAGCTGTAATTCAGACAAAAGCATGTTCTCACCATCACAAGTATATATACCCCACTTTGGACACTCCTCCTTCTCTCCGTTCCTTACATCGTATGGTTCGACAGGAAGAGGGTAACAGGATCCTAAACCCTTATTACTCCCTTCAGGGGATCTGACCTGACCTCAACCCCTCTTTCGCCTAATCCACAGATGTCCATCCGCTTCCCCTATAGCAATCCTGTGATCTCTCTCCCGTACACCCAGCACATTCCACAGCCACTCTGTCTTTCTACAGATCTCTCCTTTATATACTATGCGTCTGATCTATCATGTCTTTAATATCTCAATGTTCAAAGTTTAGCCCGAATCCAACAAATGTAAGAAATAATACATTATTAAAGACTCGATGCGAGGCGTTCATCTCTGTCGGCGCCATTTCATGTTATTAAATCCAAGGGTTCACATACTTTTTCCAACCTGCACTGTGAATGTTTACACAGTGTGTTCAATAAAGACATGACATGAAATGATAATTGTTTGTGTGTTATTAGTTTAATCAGACTGTGTTTGTCTATTGTTGTGACTTTATTGAAGATCAGATACCAATTTATGCAGAAATCCAGGTAATTCTAAAGGGTTCACATACTTTTTCTTCCCACTGTATCCCGGTATAACGGAAATAGAGACATACCGCCCATTGCTAAATTAAAATGTTCCTTTATATCCAGCTTTTTATTAAATGTCAAATGCAGATGTTTTTATCTCTATCATTTCTGGGTAACAATTAAACACCTCACTGGTAAAAAATAAAATGGTAAAAAATAAACAAAACTAGCTTCTTAGCATAGAGCAATTTCTCAAGCAAGAATTTGTCTAAGACAGTCTGAGTGGGGAAGGGAAAACGTAAAACTAGTTGTTATTGGCAGAGTTTTGGAACTCTTTCTTGTTGGTCTATTAACTAATTTACCACTGGTGATGTCACCAGGCAGGCCAAAACTCCATCCCAGAAAAACAGGCTGAAAATTCAGGTGGTCTTTTCAAACAGCTCTTACACTTAAAGGGAATTATCATTTTCACAATTTCATAGTATTATTCCAACCTCATAGTGTGGAAATCTATATAATACACAGGAAGATTACAGCATTTCATTCATACTCCGACATCTGATCATTTCTAGATGTGCCATCCATATTCAGTTCCAAGTACCTGGGCTTCCTGGACGCCCAGGACAAGCTGTTTGAGGAGTATGGAAGCTTCCGGTGGTCTCTGGAGGACGAGGATGACAAGAAAACTCTCCTGAATCTGCAGGATCAGTTCCAACCATTCAGAGATGTTGTCAAACTAGTCAGTGGCCAGAGATGGAAGGACATCATCCAGGAGGAGCAGCATTTTAAAGGGACACTCTTTAGGTTTCCTCTGCGCAGTGAGGCCTCAGAGATCTCAGATAACCTGTATGACTACCACAAAGTAGTTCAGCTTTTCGACAGCTTCATTGCAGATGCAGACATAATCCCTCTGTTCCTGAGGAACGTGTCATCAGTCTCTTTGAAGCACATTAACACCAAAGGATCCGTCAACACCCGGCTCTCAGTGACCTCCTCCAGTCCCACAGCTGATCCAGGTCTGAAGTCCAGGAGTGAGTCAAACATCAAGGGCTCAACCTGCTTCAAAACCATCACCTCTACCTCCAACAACAAGAAGGAGACAAAGACCAGGTGGCTTGTGACAACATGTTGCATGAAAGACGGAAAAGTACCGAAGCTAGATTCACTTGCCAAGAAGCTAAGTTTCCGCCCTCATGTTGACTTGGCGTTTCCGTGTGGCCCGGAGAATGTCTTGACTGAGGGCAGACTGAGCTGCTTCCTGCCCCTTCCTAACAACGACTCCAACAAGACTGGACTCCCGGTCCATGTGAACGCCTGCTTCGGCCTCTCTGACAACAAAATACACATCAATTGGCAGGAGGAAGACCAGAGGTATGATGAAGCTGCAATGTGGAACGAGCTGCTGGTGAAGGAGGTCCTCCCTCACACATACCTCCTGATGCTGCAGGATGCCACCAACCTAGCCAAGACCTCCACACTCCCCGTCTCAGCTGTGTACAAGATCTGGCCAGACCTCAGTCAGACCAGAGACAAATGGCATGGGATTGCTGAGGACATTCTACAACGTCTATTTAGACAGAACACTGCTGTCTTCTCTCTAGCTGAAGACGAAAGACAGTTTGTTTCTCCTGCCGAGTCTGTGTGTCCATCTAATGACCCCAAGGCATCTGAAATGATGGCTGCCGTGACCAGGACCTTGATTGCAGCAGGAGAAAAGCTTGTCACCTTCCCAGATCATGTCTCCAGAGCTGTCCAGCTGGCCTTCCCAAACCGTGACACTCTGAAATGGGTGACTCCAGCTCTTGTAAGGGATGTTCTCCACAGAGATGCCGTGTCCAACCTCTCCAATGATGACAAACGGTCTCTGCTGCAGTTCATCTTGAGCGATGGGAAATACCACAACCTCAGGGATCTGAAGATGCTGCCTCTCAGCGACGGGACTTTCAAGACTTTCACAAATGAAGAGAAGGACATTGCTCTCATTGACAGTGATTCATTTCCAAGGTAAATTCTTAATAATCTAAATATACAGTGCAGTATTTTTCATATGGATAATCCATGCCTTTTTTTCAATAAACAATTTACAAGTAAGTCTTCTCATCATTCAGAGTGCTGCTGCCAGGTTGCAAAGCCTTGTTTCTGCCGGATGATCTCAGCGACACTAGCATCCACCATTTGAGGCAACTAGCTAAAACAAGTAAGATAATATATTGTTCAATATTGTTTTATATATTTTGAATATCATGTGGAATTGCAAATACCTGCATGTTTTTTACATGGTTATTATTGCCATATCTCTGTAATTCTAGAGAGATTCAAAGTATTCAATGTGGATGCTGACATCGTGGCTACATATGCCAAGAAGAGTCTCCCAAAGGACTGGGAACAGACAGGTGGTCATGTCACCTGGAAGGTAGGGAGTGGCCAGCACCCACCCTTGAGGTGGCTCAGAGAGTTCTGGAAATGTCTCAACACTCACTGGGGATATCTGAGATGCTTTGAAGGTATGCCACTGATACCCATCGAACCTCTTCACGATACTAGCCATTCTGTCATACTTGCAAGACTACAACAGAATCCAACCATAATTTTTCGGGAAAGCAAGCAAACCATCTTACCAGACAAAATCGAGAAAGTGATAAAGAATGTTGGGGGAACAGTGGTGAACAGAGATGAATGCCTGAAGCACCAAGATCTTGACTCGTACATACTACCACCATCGCCTCAGAACATTCTACAGGTGTTCATGAACTTAGCTGCCAGTCAGGTCATCAGTGGAATCAGGTCTGCTCCTCACCATGAGAAAGAGGAACTCAAAGCCTACCTATCTACTCTGAATTCTCTCACAGTCCAGGAGCGAGATCTGCTCTCAAAGATGCCTCTCTTCCAATCAATGGCCGGAGAATACGTTTCCGCCCTATCCAAGCAGGCAGTGGTTCTGAGTTCCACCCCAGCTCTGCCCACAGAGCTCCCCATGCTGGATTCCATTGTCCGGTGTGCAACTGAGGCTGATCGCAGGCTCCTATTGTTGCTCAAGGTTGATCTCCTGGATACCGCCCAGGCGTCCATTTATTTGGTTGATGGAGTTGAGAGGAAGTCTTTCAAGAAACACGAGACTGAGAGAATCATGACCTGGATTTTACAGCATGGCAGTATCCTCTTCTCACAGAATTGGACCTTGTACAGAAAATGTAAGGATTTGAGCTTCATCGAAGTAGATGGAGAATTGAAGAAGACTTCCAGCATTTTTGATCCAAACAATAAAACCTTCCAAGGCCTTTTTGAAAGAGATTTTTTTCCTCCAGCTGTGTTCACCCAGACTCCAGAGATGCTTGACGGCTTAACACGTATTGGATTGCAGACAAAGGAAATGGAAGTCTCAGCAGACAACGTGTTGCATATTGCCACCCATATTGAGAAATCACGTATTCACTCACAAAGGGCTTTCAAAAAAGCAAAAGCACTTAGAAGACTATTGAATGACAATGACCTGCTTTCCCAGTTCTCTCATCAGCAGCTGCAGCACCTCTCACAGCTGCAGTGGGTCCCTTGTGAGAATCCTTGCATCACGAAAGAAAAGAACAAGTGGAAAAGTTTCTACAAGCCAGAGGAGATACGACATTCGGAGTACAAGAGCATTGTAGGGCATGTCATGCCTCTTACTGGAGAATTCAGTCAGAAAGTAAGCAGCAAACTGGGTCTGTTACGCCTCCCTCCTGCTGAGAAGGTTATGGAGAATGTGTCATCGCTGGCAGCTGTGGCCCAGGCAATGACAGATCCAGATAAAGATGTGGAGTTTAAAACCAAGCTGCATAGCATTTACAAATATATGCAAGATCACATTCCTGCGGTCAGGGAAGTGATGAAGAAGAGATGCATACCTTGGCTGTGGATCCACAACCATTTTGTTTTTCCTCATGATGTAGTCTTGGCCTACCCACCTGATTTGGATCTGAGCTCGTACATTGAGAGGGTGACAGATGAATTTCTTCCATACAACACCTTGCTGACAGAGTTTGGAGTGAAGACATCACTGTCAAAAACAGAAATAGAGGACATCCTTCATGGCATCAAACAGACCATTGAAGAAAGGTCCCAACCATTTGGCGAACCCTCAGAGCTGAAAGTGTCAATAGCCATTCTGAACTGGATGTGGAGAGAGAAGAAGACCGTCAGGGTCAATATCCCTGTGCCGGTCATGGCAGGGAGTCAGAGATTTACCCTGCAACCGTTGTCCAAGACGGTGTTTTGTGACATAAGCAGAATCGGTCTGGAGGATATACAGCACGACCAGGAGGAGATTCATATCATCCACGAGGAGATTTCACCGGCGACGGCAGAGTGGCTGAACATCCCGTTCCTTAGCACCCGGATACTGCGTCCAGAGTTAATTGGAATAGAGCAGTGTGGGCAGTCAGAACCCATAACTCTGAGGATCAAGAACATCCTGAAGGAGTATGACGAAGAGAGTGACATCTTCAAAGAGCTCATTCAGAATGCAGAAGATGCTGGAGCAAACACCTGTAAGTTCATGGTGGATTTCAGAGACCACAAAGACCCAGCGGACAGCCTCATAGACCAAGGCATGTCCCTCTGTCAGGGACCATGTCTCTGGGCCTTCAACGATGAGCTCTTCACTGAGGATGACTGGAAAAACATTGTCAAACTCGGATCTGCCTCAAAGGAAAACAAGGTTGAAAAAATAGGGAAGTTTGGGCTTGGATTTAATGCTGTGTACCATGTGACTGATATTCCTTCAATCCTCAGTGGCAAGGGGCTTCTGATACTTGACCCAAATGTTACACACCTGCAAAAGCACATACAAAACAAAGCAAATACTGGAATCAAACTGGACTTATCTCGGGAGCAGCTTCTGCACAGGTTTCCTGGACAATTCAGACCATATGAGCGCATTTTTGATTGCAATCTTTCAAATAAGAGCACTCAGAAATTCTACCAGGGCACGCTCATTAAACTACCTTTCCGAACACGAGAGGAGGCTGTCAAGTCCGAAATCAGTGTAAATGTGTATGACAGCGATGACATAGTGAAATTTCAACAGAAACTGATCAACTCACAAACTCATCTCCTCTTTCTGAAGAACATCAAGACGGTATCTCTTCAAAACCTCCCGAGCGATGCTTCCACTCCTCCTCAAGACGACCAAATTGAGACGCTCTTCACTGTCACCAGAAAAGTTGTGAACACAATCAAGATTCCAGAGGAC
This sequence comes from Salvelinus namaycush, assembly GCF_016432855.1. Classification (NCBI taxonomy): domain Eukaryota; kingdom Metazoa; phylum Chordata; class Actinopteri; order Salmoniformes; family Salmonidae; genus Salvelinus; species Salvelinus namaycush. Next base: position 25,321,944 of record NC_052309.1, on the reverse strand, counting down.
ACTCCTCCAGGAACAATGCAGAATGATGCTCTGAAATCTCTGATGAAGCATTATGCGAAATGCCAAGAGGTCATTGACTGCCATAGCGCCAACATAGCTGAACTAACTCAACAACATTGTGATGGATCTGATGTCCAGTTTTGGCTTCTGTACAATTGCTTTGGGATACAAAATTCTTTACAAATGGTCCAGACAGACAACAAGCATACTGCGTTCTCCTTGCCAATAGGAGGTGTTGCTGTACCATTAAACAAAGAACCACAGACTGGGAAATGGGTCCCGGGAGACACCAAACTAGTTAGCCAGGCTTTCAGCTTCCTCCCCCTCTCTGTTGCCACAGGGCTCCCGGTGAACCTGAATGGATCCTTTGCTGTGACCTCTAATCGGAGAGGTCTGTGGGAGAGTGGAGTGAAATATGACTGGAATAGAGCTCTCCTGCAGGATGCTGTTACAACTGCATATGTCACTACACTACTAGTGTTGAAGAATATGTCCAAAAATGGAGACCTTCAACATTACCAGTACTACACCTTTTGGCCCAATGAAAAGAATGTGAGTAAGACTTTCAAACCCCTGGTTGATGAATTTTACTTCGCCATCACTCAGCACTTCTCTGGCAAAGCTCTGGAGCTCTTCAGTGATGGGGACAACTGGTGCTCAATGTGCAATGCCAGATTTCTGCACCCAACAATTCAAGAGGACAAAGCTGTAGGAGAGCTTGCAATGAAGGTTTGTCAAAGATATCCAAACACATCTTATCATGTTGTCCCACTGCCATCGTGGGTGAGACAGAGCTTCATACAGACCGGCTTTGATACGATTCTAAATCAGAGAACATTTGATTGGGAAACATTTTACCAAAAAGTGGTATTCAACAACCTGAGCACTATGGACCAGAAGAGTAGGAACACTCTTGTTCTGCATGCTATTGACCTAAATGACGATGCAATTGACAATCTACTGAGGAGCTACCCATGCATTCCTACAAAGAAATGTGGACAACTCCAGTTCATCAAAAAACTTGTGAATCCCCCTGGAAAAGTAGCATGCTTGTTTGAGCAAGAGGAAGGACGGTTCCTTGGGGGGACCAAAAATGACTTCTGTTCCTCTAAAAGGATTCAACGTCTGTCAGAACTGGGGATGCTGAGTAACCAGCTCCCTTTGGAGGACATCACAGAGAGAGCAGAGACCATTGCCAGCATTTGGCAAAAAGAAAAAGGGAAAGCATACAAGCATCTTCAGTGCATCCTGGAGCTGATGAGGGACTCCTTACAGGAAAAAGCCTCGCCTCACTGGGAGACTCTGAGAAACACAGAGTTCATTCCAGCATGTGCTCCAGTGAATACATGGGAAGGTAAAGATGGAGCAGTCAGGCTTCAAAAGCCTACTGACATTTACAGTGACCGATGTCGCCATCTAGTTGACATGACACAGTCTGTGGTAGACTCTTCAAATTTGAAAATACACAGTGATGATGCAGTGCTACGCATACTGGGACTTTGTGAAAGCCCCTCACTTGAGACAGTGCTTCAGCAGCTGCAGGAAGCATCCAAGCACACAGAAACATTTGACAAACCGATGCTTTTCAACATCGCCCTTGAATGCTACAGATTTCTGAATGAATGGCTGCATGATGAGAAGGAATCCTCAGCCATGTTTGAGAGGGCACACTCATTCCCCTTTATCCTGGTTGAAGACAGATTTGTGGATGTGAAATCTGTGGCAAAAATTGAGTATTTTGAGGCTAAACCGTATCTTCATGTCCTTCCACCTGCCTTGTCCAGTTTCAAAGAGCTCTGGAAATGTCTAGGCATCCAAAAGCAATTCACACCAGAACAGTTCCATGGTGTACTGCAGAAACTTAGCCAAGCCTATGGTATCAGCCCACTTTCTAATAATGATCTAGAAACTTGCCTGACAATAATCATAAGGGGATTATATAAGGCCAAAGATGAAAACCAAAATGATGGTCTCATACCTGATGAAAACCAAGATGACTGTCTCATACCTGATGGAAGTGGTGTTTTGAAGCCATCTAACCAGCTCTATTTTAATGACAGCCCCTGGATGGAAGTGTCAAAGGATGTCACTTTATGCCATAAAAAGATATCTCGTGCCATTGCACTTTATTTTGGGGTGAACACAACAAGACACCACACACTGCAAAAGCATTCAGTAGAGAACTTCTCACCATTTGCCGAAGAGTTCGGACAACATGAGGAACTGACCGTCCGCATTAAAAACATAATTGCAGCTTATCCCTCAAAGAAGGACATCCTGAAGGAGCTCATCCAAAATGCTGATGATGCAGAGGCCACAGAAATTCACTTTGTTTTGGACAAAAGAAATCACAGCACGGAAAGAACATTTGGAGAGAGATGGCATCCACTGCAGGGCCCTGCACTGTGTGTGTACAACAACCAGGTATTTTCTGAAGCTGATCTGAGAGGCATTCAACAGCTGGGAGAAGGTGGAAAGCACAACATTCCAGGGAAAACTGGAAAATATGGACTTGGATTTAACTCAGTCTACCACCTGACTGACTGTCCTTCGATCCTAACTGGTGACAAATGGCTCTGCATATCTGATCCCAATCTGAAGTATGTTGAAGGTGGATCACGAGAATCACCTGGCCGCAAGTACACTCTGAAGAACGAATTGAAGAACACCTTCATGGATGTTTACAATACATTTCTCCCAAATGAATTCTCTCTTGAAAAAGGCACCATGTTTAGGTTGCCTATCAGGTCGTGTGCCATGGCAAAAACCTCAAAGATATCAAACAATGTCGTCAATGACAGAGATATCGATGAACTGTCTTCAGCTCTCCGTGAAGACCCTGAGGGATTGATTCTATTCTTGAAGAACATCAGGAAAATACAGTTCCATGAAATCAACACAAACACAGGAACGCTTAGAATTACTTTCTCGATTGAAAAAAGTATTTCTGAGAAGAGTCTTGCAGAAAAGGTTTATTTTCAAAACCACGTACAACAGTCCTTGTTGTCCGATGGACCAACAACACCACATGAAACCATTTACAATGTCAAGATTTCATCATCTGATGAAAGGCAAAGCCAGTGGATCATTGCAGAGCAGTTTGGCTCCTTTAAAGGAAACACTGATATGAAAGGAGAGACTGGCAGAGTTCCCCAGGCATCTTTGGCAGCATGTGTAAGCTCTCATTCTAAACAGGATGACTTCAGTGGACAAGTGTTCTGCTCCCTGCCCTTGCCTGGTAAAACTGGACTTCCAGTCCATGTAAACGGAAACTTTCAGGTAGATTCTTCCAGACGGGCGCTCTGGAAAGAGGATGAGAAAAGTTTGAAGACTGATTGGAATGAGTCTCTGAAACGGAACATCATTGCCCCACTGTATGCTGGCCTTCTGAATTACATCTGCAACCTAAAGAAAGTGAAACCCAATTCCATACATCTTATTAATTCAGTCCTGGACAGCTCCTACTTGTCCTTCTTCCCCACAATTACCAAAGACATTGGCCAAGATTGGCATGAAATGATTCATGAAGTGTACAGGTCAGTCAATGAAAAAGAACTCTGTGTTGTTCCAGTACTACACAGATCAACTTGTCAAGTCCAACCCCAGTCAATGACACACCTGGCAAATGTAAAGGAGTACACTGTTGACTGGTCAAGTGTGAGAAAGACAGAACCAACTGACAAACCTCATCTAACAAGCATGGAGAACAGCATCTTCATTTCTATTTTAGAAGATATTGGAATGCAGTTGGTTCCTTCATCCACAAAGATGACAGAAATATGGACCTGCTTCAAAACAGCTGGAGTTGATGTGGAAAGAGTCAGTCCTTTGACGGTGGGAAACTACCTGAGGAAGAAACCACTGAATGATCCAACTCAAACTGAAATGGGTTTACCTCTACCCATTGGGCAGACTTTGATCAGAGACAAAGAGAGATGCTCCAAGCTCTTGGAGTACTGTATCGAAGATGTTGTAGTTAGCAAGAACACTTCCAGTTCAGAGAGCGGACTTCAAATAGCTGCTAACAAAAAGCATTCCAGATCAGTCAGTGGACTTCCACTCCTTCTCATTCAAGATCAGATTCTCAGAGTGTTCGATCCTGAGTCTCCCAAGCTTCTGTCAACATTTTACGGAATGTTCCATGGACATCAAGAGGATTTTGCTGATTACACAACCAACTTCAATCATGTTGAGGTTCTAGAAGATGGGAACTTTCTTAAGAAATTGACAATTCCAGTCACAGCTAAGTATTTGAAACCTATACTTCTGCAACTCCTTCAAAACTGTGAAACTGATCCACAATGCAGGTTACATGTACCAGACAAGACAATGGACTCATGGCTGAAAGCGCTTTGGGAATTCTTTGATGTTCAAGTCAAATTAGCAGCTAAGAAGGGTGAAGGTGATAATCAGGCTCTGAGGGCCATCAAGGAGTTGTTCTCTGACTGCCCTATTTTGCCAGTTGTGTGCCCAAGACTAAACAACAAACATGTTCTCCAAACAATGAGGAAGATGTCCAGTGTGATTTGCGTTGAATCAAAAGAAGACATGTCATCTATACTCCTGAAACTTGGTCTCATGAAAATAAACATTCAATTCTTCAGACATGTGGACCAACTGCTGTATCAACATCTACTCCCTGAGCTCTTGAAGACAAGTGACGGCAGTGCTGTGTTGGACCAAGTCCACCAGCTGAAACATTCAGAGTTTCGGCACCTGTCTAGTGATGAGTTGATTAAACTACTACAGTTTCTGCAGTCTGGGATGTGCTCATCTAAAAACAGACAGGGCTACCAGAGAAAGCTCAAGTCATTGCCATTGTTTGAAACCATACAGGGTAGACGGCAGCGGATTGATGGACAACAAAATGTATTCATCCTCAGAACAGAGTTCAAGGAAAGCTTTCCAGATTTGTACATGGCAGATGACAACAACATCTTCCTCAAATATAACTGTGAAAATGAGAGCTTGTCAGAGAACCTGAGCATTAAAATCTTAAGTGATTTGGAATACTATGTACAGTTTATTCTGCCTTTCCTACACAAGCTAAATGAGAACCAAATTATTCTCTCTGTCCAACTGTTGTTGTTGCTACAATTAAAACCCAACTACAAGTATCATGAAAAAATCATCTCTACAATGAAAAATGTGAAATTCATTCGGAACATCCATGGGAATCTGCAGATGGCCTCTTACTACTTTGATAAGAATGAGAAGTTGTACAAAGTCATGCTGCCACAAGAGAGATTTGTGCCAGAAAGCTTCTGGAAAATATTCCCAGATGGAGGGATCATATCTCACAAGGTTCAAGCAAGGAAACTGCTCAAAGAACTTGAAATGAAGTGCACTGTGTCAGATGAGGAGATAATTGAGTTTGCTCATAAAATTGAATTGGATGCCAAAGTCACTGCCAGCCTCCAAGAGCTGAAACTAAAGTCGTCTACATTGCTTGAAACTATTTTGGAAAGGGATGTCGAAAAGCTAGCACCAAACTTTCTCAAAATTGTTTCTGACATTAAGTTTGTTTTTCCTGTGGAAATTCAAAAGAGGTTGTGCAGCTACCACCAGTCATTTGCTGGAGAGAGGACTGTAGTTTCAATCAGAGGTTGTTTGCTTGGAAAATATCTCCACAAGTCCCTGATTTGGACAACCATGCCAATACTGCACTTAAGAATGTGTATTGAAAAGCATATAACAATGATGAGAGAAGCAGGCGCTGTTGAACAGCCCCCTCCGGAACGTGTGATAGAGAACCTCAGAAACATCTGTCAGTCACCATGCCAAACTCCTGACTTGGTTGCAACCCGAGCTGAAGTGTTCCGGACATCTTACACCTATCTACAAACAATAGAGTTTGACCCCAAGCTGTTGTCTGACCTCCCTGTGGTGCTGGTGGAAGAAGATTCTACTCTTGTAAAGACCAAGCAAACAGCTCTGGTACTGCCTCACGATGTGAAGTTTAGGCCATATTTGTATGGCATTCCTCCAAAGGATGTTAGGTATGCAGAATTCTTCAAGAAAATAGGCGTCAAAGACGAGCCTACTGCAGAGCAGTACTGCAACGTGCTACAAGAAATCCATGCAGATTCCACCGACAAGCAAACCCTTCAACCAAATCAGGAGGAAACTGTCAAGTGTGCTGTAGAGCAGCTTTTTTGTCTGATTAGGAAATTGGAAGAAAATCAGTTGACCTCAGAACTTCCCAAGGCTTTGTATCTACCATCAACAGATGGCAGACTGTACCCTTCAGACTCTCTGTATTTCAACGACACAGTCTTCCAGGGTAGCAGATTGGAGGGTGCTCTTAAAGACTTTAAACTCCTGGAGAAACTGAGCAACTGCCATTTAGGGTTTGACAGGTATGGGCATCATAAAATGCTGCAATTGTTGCCCCTGGAGATACGACCCAAAATGCTCTCCCAGACTGTAGTAGAGAACATGGTGGAATCCAACATGCAACTGTGTGAGTACGGGGAGGGCTGCGAGTTCAGCGGATGGTTTCAGGCACATCTGTCCTCTGCTCCTTTCAGGCATGGTCTGGTTTGTCTCATTAGACAGCAGAAGGAGGGCCAGGTTTCACAAGGCGACGCTGCCACCATGTGTGAGACAACCTTTGGCAGCATTGAGATCACCTGCTGCAAGAGCCTTGAAACGGTGCTTTGGCTTGGCCAGGAGCTACTGAGTGGCACAACTGCTGCCACACAGCTGTATGTCAAAAAGGGCCAGCAAGGTTGCACCTTCTACCTGAAACACAACGACGACACGGCCCACAAAGTGAAGAGTGAGGTCATCATGAGACTGACTTACGAGATTAATGTCCTTCTCAATAACATTCTCGGCTCAAACCTCCTGCTAGTTCTGGGACACCTTCTCTCGTGTGATAGCATGGAGGATGTCAAGATGGCTCTGGAGCAGAACGGTATCCATAACAGTGCCGATACTGGTAGCACCAATACCGAAGAATCCCCGAAAGGACTGCCAGAACCAGGAGGTCCTATTCCTGAAGAGTGGCACGACACCCTGGACATGAGCTACCTCAACAACTATGAAGCTGGGGAATACGTTGGCTATAAGAAGACGGCAGAGGAGGAGCATTGGTGTTATGCAGTTATAGTGGAACAGCTGTGTGTACCAACAGGCCAATCAGGACAGAGTGCCCACAGACACAAAATACAAATTGGGAAAGATAAAGTCATCTTAGTCAGTGCCCTTGATCTGTACCAATTTAAACGGGAAAAGAAGCCTTCTTCCAGTGGTGCAACTTGCATGGAAGTGGTACAACTGGCAGAATCTGTTCCACGGTCATCAACAACAAGGGTCTTGCCACAGTCTTTGGAAGAAGCCAAAAAGGACTTTGAGGATTGTCTGGCAGAGATCTGGACTCTGTCTGCAGATGAGAGACACAAGGCCATCAAGCGCCTCTGGTTGAGGTGGCACCCAGACAAAAATCCAGACTGTCTGCAACTTGCCACAGAGGCATTCAAGTATCTGCAAAACAGAATTGAGGATCTTGAGAACAGCAGGACGGGGAACCAATCATCCCCGCAATGGAACACAAATTTCCGAAACTTCTACGAACAGTGGAACCAGGAAGCTCATCGCCACCGGTGTGGGAGAGAGAGGTTCTCCAGAGCAAGGGGCCACAATACCAGATACAACTTCTATACATATCATGGAAATGTACCACAACCCAATCGAGCAGAGGCTCAGCGCTGGTTCAGTCAGGCCCAGTGTGATCTAGCTGCTGCTCACAACGACACAGGAGGCAGGGCCACAGAGTGGACTCTGTTCAAGGTACATCAGGCCGTGGAGAAGGCTCTCATAGCAGCCGAGTACAGAAGACATGGACAACATTCCAGCAACATTTCCATCTCCATCCTGGCTGAGCGGGTATCTGACTACAGCCCCAACTTACACACTCTACCCAGCATTGTGAGCAAACTGAAACAGCTGGGAGTCGACGCCAAGACCACTCAATACCCAAACTACCACCCCTTACCAAACATTCCCAACAAAATGTTCAAGTGTGAGAATGAAACAGAGGTACTGGACATGGCATCAAAGCTTCTGTGCAAAATAGAAATGTATATTCATTGATTCAAGACATAGCCTGCATATGTTTCCATTGGGCATTGATAGAAAACAAACGGTTGATTATTGCATCCAGATCTTTTAGAAATGCACACAAAAAAATGCTAAATGCTAAATGTATATTTCATGTGAGCTTGTGCTTAGCTGCAGGTGTATTATGATCATTCAAGTGGTTCAGTAATTATTTTTAAGAATACATTAATTTAAAGGAGAAATAGTTTTTGTTATACGTCACAAATACAGTAAAATGTAAATTTTTGCACTTTTTATGTTAAATGTATTCTGTTTTAATAAATGTCAAATATATAGATGTGATTTAATAAAGTAAAGATTGATCATTCTCTCTGCATCCTCTGACACATTACAGTATTTAGTCTCCAAGTAAAACAATGATCAGTCATCTGATAAAAGCATTTTATTTATTAAGAAACCATGAAAATAATGACAATGAACCATAACAGACAAATGCATGTCAACTAACAGAATGTTCTCTGAAAATATCTCCTGTATGAACGATGTCACCACTCATCAGAAAATAACAGTCTGGTAGTGTGTGCTTCGTTGTCTCTCGGCAGTAGCCAGCCCCCAGTGTTTATGCAATACAAAATGTTTTGTTCTGTTGTCTTCATAGAGAAACATGTTTAGTCTGGGGTTTCATTTGAATCATCTTCAGTCTCTTAACACACGTCTTCACCATGACCCTATGGCTGGAGCCTTTATCTGGGATCCAATAATAATAACTTGTATATACAACAGGCTGCTGCCTGGGACCATGCGGTGCACTAAGGATACAGAGGAGTCTTTACATAGCAGATACAGTATGATGGATGGTAGGGGAACAACATGCACTTAGCATTCTGGATTGCTGCAATATACGTGGAAGACTACTGTCGCAGCTGCCCGGAGTGTAAAATGACTGCCCCAAAGGCCCATTTCCGAAACCCACTGGTCCCCCTACCGATCATCGGGGTGCCCATTGAATGCATCTCCATGCACATAGTGAGACCCCTAGTAAAAACAGCACGAGGACACCGGTACAACCTGGTAATAGTAGACTATGCCACCCTGTATCCCGAGGCCAATCCACTATGGGCGGCGGTATCCAAGGGAATCGCCCGGGAGCTGTTCCACCTCTTTAGCCAGGTGGGCATCCCGAACGAGATCCTGATAGACCAAGGTACTGAGTTTATGTCCCGCCTAATGAAAGAGTTGTGTGTTCTCCTGCAGATAAAGCAGATCCGGACCTCCGTCTTTCACCCGCAGACGGATGGGCTCGTCGAGCACTTCAATAAAATGCTCAAACAAATGCTGGGGAAGGTCATTGAGCAGGATGGGAAGAACTGGGACCAGCTACTACCCCACCTAATGTTCTCAATCCGAGAAGTACCCCAGTCCTCCACTGGGTTTTCCCCTTTCGAACTCCTCTACGGAAGGAGGCCACGCAGCCTACTGGACCTCGTCAAGGAGGTGTGGTAGGCCCAACCGACCCCCTTACGCAGCGTGGTAGAGCACATGGAGATGATGAGGGAGCAGATGACCTCCATATGGCCCGTCGTGAGGGAACATATGGAGAAGGCCCAATGCGCCCAAGCCCAGGTCTACAATCGGGGAGCCCAGCCCCGAGAATTCCAGGTGCGAGACAGGGTGTTGGTCTTAATCCCTATGGCTGAAAGTAAGTTTCTGGCAACATGGCACGGGCCATACGAGGTGATCGAGAAGCTGGGACCTGTTAATTACCGCGTACGGCTACTGGGGAGACGGAAACCCCAACAGATTTACTACGTGAACCTGTTGATGAAGTGGCACAAGAGGACAGCTTTGGCCATGTTATGGTCAGGACCCAGGACGCCAACGGTACCAGTGGTGGTCCCGAGCAATGAGGACCTCGACCTGGCCCAGAAGCAAGAGCTCAGGGAGCTCATCGATTGGAACACAGCGGTGTTTTCCGAGAAGCCGGGCCGAACGACCCTCAATGAACACCACATCCGTACCCGACCCGGGGAAATGGTACGAAAGAGGCCATATTGGACTCCGGAGGCCCGAAGGATGGCCGTGAAACAGGAAGTGGAGGCTATGCTGAGGATGGGGGTCATTGAAGAGTCCCACAGTGCATGGTGCAGCCCCATCGTGTTGGTGCCCAAACCAGATGGTAGCCTCCGCATCTGTAATGATTTCCGGGGTGTGAACGACATAAGTTTGTTCGACGCCTACCCCATGCCGAGGGTGGACGAGCTCATCGACCCATTGGGAAAGGCCGGTACATCAGCACCCTTGACCTAACCAAAGGATATTGGCAGGTACCGTTGGCAGCCTCCTCCCGGGAGAAGACGGCGTTTTTCGACACCAGATGGATTATATCAGTCCCGGGTGCTCCCGTTCGGTCTCCAAGGAGCCCGCCCACATTCCAAGTACTTCGACCCCACCAGCAGTACGCAGCGGCCTATTTGGATGATATCATCATCCACAGCCAAGGTTGGGAAGAGCACCTGACGCACCTCCAGGCGGTGCTGGACGCGCTCAGACAAGCCCGATTGACCGTACAGCAGGTCAGCCACCAGGGGGAGACTTGTCGAGGCCTGGTGACAGACGGAGTATACATCACGAGGCGATGGCTCCATCTGCTGGATGTGGCACAAAAATATCTAAAGACACTGAAGCAGCAAACTTTGTGGAAATTAATATTTGTGTCATTCTCAACTTTTGGCCACGACTGTACAGTTGTGGAACAATGGGAAAGTAATTCTGCTTTGAAAGTTGATAAAATTGTAACCCACTTTTGAAGTTTTGGTAAACCAACTGGAGAGCTCTTTGTCTACACCAATTCAGCATCGTTTACACCCTCTTAAGCCTTAGCCCCACCCATCTCTTTAAGGATTCACATGTGAGGCCATGTACTAAATAACCAAAGATTTCAAGACTAAAGGCTGGTTTATACTACGGCAGTATTCGTAAATTCAATCCGGAGTGCCAGAGTTCGTAAACTCAGAGCGTTGTCAACAGGATGGCGCCGGAGGGTAGGGCCGCCGTCTAATCGGCTCTCAACCAATCATGCTATTTTGTTTGTTTTTTCGCGTTGCTCGTAACTTGTTTTGTAAATAATGTTGCTGCTACCGTCTCTTATGACCGAAAAAATCTTCTGGACATCAGAACTGGGATTTGTCGGGTTCACCTAGGGGTCATGAAAAGGGTTGTACCAAAATGTTTGGGGTATTAGAAAAATGGATTATGTTTATGTTTTATTAATAGAAGGGGAGGGGTTATAAGAACCTTACATTTATAGGGTTTTAGACTACGGATTAACAATATATATATTCATTGTAGAAGTTTAGTATTGTTCTACAGTTGTATTTTAGTTTTCTCTCTCTCTCTTTCTGCCTCATTATAAAGAGGCCCCTCTTAGAAATGTGTGACTTAGACAGAACTCTGCAGGGGAGTGAAGGAGATAAGACTAAGCAAACATTCCACAATAAATCAACTTTGGGGGAAGGGGACATTTACTGCTAAGTGTTTAGCTAACAATAAAGGCCCTGTTTATACACCTTTGTAGGCATGGTTTTGGTCCCAGGAGTAGAGGATGATGACCTAGGCAGTGACATCACCAGGGCGCGACTAAGGGTTTAATAAAACAACTGGAGACCTTTTGTTGGATGCAGAACTTACTCAACAACATTCATGCTATGTTCCTGTTTGTCAACTTCTGTCTGCAATTGCATCGTAAAAGGTTTTTGAATGATTTAATTAAAGATATTGTCATAATGCTAATTTCACCTGAGTAACTGATTGATAAGGAAACGAGGAAACGAACCCGAACATTTTACTAACCTCAAATTGGATGAGGAGTTCTTCTTCAATGAGTCAGCCGCGAGGGATATACTGCAGACACCCGACCAGGCCCCGATCCCTGTGATTCGCTGGAGAAGGAAACTGAGATTTTGAGGCAAACGATCCGGGTGCCTTGCGAGGATCAGGCGACGAGTGGCTAATCTGCCCTTGACTTCTATTCTGCTAGCTAACATTCAATCTCTGGAAAATAAATGTGACGAACTGAAAGCATGTATATCCTACCAACGGGACATTAACTGTAATATCTTATGTTTCACTGAGTCGTGGCTGAACGACGACATTAAGAACATACACTGGCGGGTTATACACTCCATCAGCAAGACAGAACAGCAGCCTCTGGTAAGACACGGGCGGGGGCCTATGCATTTATGTAAACAACAGCTGGTGCACGATATCTAAGGAAGTTTCAAAGTTTTGCTCGCCTGAGGTAGAGTATCTCATGATAAGCTGTAGACCACACTATCTACCTAGAGAGTTTTCATCTGTATTTTTCGTAGCTGTCTACATACCACCACAGAGCGAAGTTGGCACTAAAACCGAACTCAATGAGCTGTAAGCAAACAGGAAAACGCTCACCCAGAGGCGGCGCTCCTGGTGGCCGGTGACTAATGCAGGGAAACTTAAATCAGTTTTACCGAATTTCTATCAACATGTTAAATGTGCTACCAGAGGGGGAAAAAATATAGACCACCTTTACTCCACACACAGAGACGCGTACAAAGCTCTCCCTCGCCCTCCATTTGGAAAATCTGACCATAACTCTATCCTCCTGATTCTTGCTTACAAGCAAAAAAACACCAGTGACTCGCTCAGCCTATAAAAAAGTGGCCAGATGAAGCAGATGCTAAACTACAGGACTGTTTAGCTAGCACAGACTGTAATATGTTCTGGGATTTTTCCAATGGCATTGAGGAGTACACCACATCAGTCACTGGCTTTATCAATAAGTGCATCGAGGACGTCATCCTAACAGTGACTGTACGTACATACCCCAACCAGAAGCCATGGGTAAATGAAGAACTGTTTGAAGTTGTGATCATTCTGTGTACTTGGTGACTGTACAGTTTAAAATAAGTATTTTTTACCAAGTTTTTTTTATATCAACATTCACACTCAACATTCACAAGGCCGCTGGGCCAGACGGATTACCAGGACGTATACTTCGAGCATGCGCTGACCAACTGGTAAGTGTCTTCACTGACCTTTTCAACCTGTCCCTGACCAAGTCTGTAATACCAACATGTTTCAAGCAGACCACCATAGTCCCTGTGCCCAAGAACACAAAGGTAACCTGCCTAAATTACTACCGACCCATAGGACTCACGTCTGTAGCCATGAAATGCTTTGAAAGGCTGGTCATGGCTCATATCAACACCATTATCCCAGAAACCTTAGATCCACTTCAATTTGCATACCGCACCAACAGATCCACAGATGCTGCAATGTCTATTGCACTCCAAACTGCCCTTTCCCACCTGGACAAAAGGAACACCTATGTGAGAATGCTATTCATTGACTACAGCTCAGCATTCAACACCATAGTGCCCTCAAAGCTCATCACTAAGCTATGGACCCTGGGACTAAACACCTCCCTCTGCAACTGGATCCTAGACTACCCCCAGGTGGTAAGGGTAGGTAACAACACATCCGCCACGCTGATCCTCAACACGGGAGCCCCTCAGGGGTGCGTGCTCAGTCCCCCTCCTGTACTCACTGTTCACTCATGACTGCACGGCCAGGCACAACTCCAACACCATCACTAAGTTTGCTGATGACACAACAATGGTAGGCCTGATCACCGACAACGATGAGACAGTCTATAGGGAGGTCAGAGACCTGACCGTGTGGTACAAGGACAACAACCTCTCCTCAACGTGATCAAGACAAAGGAGATGATTGTGGACAACAGGAAAAGGAGGACCAAGCACGCCCCCATTCTCATCGATGGTGCTGTAGTGGAGCAGGTTGAGAGCTTCAAGTTCCTTGGCGTCCACATCACCAACAAACTAACATGGTCCAAGCACATCAAGACAGTCGTGAAGAGGGCACGACATAACCTATTCCCCCTCAGGAGACTGAAAGGATTTGGCATGGGTCCTCAGATCCTCAAAAGGTTTTACAGCTTCACCGTCGAGAGCATCCTGACGGGTTGCATCACTGCCTGGTATGGCAACTGCTCAGCCACCGACCGCAAGGCACTACAGAGGGTAGTGCGTACGGCACAGTACATCACCGGTTGCCAAGCTTCCTGCCATCCAGGACCTCTAAACCAGGCGGTGTCAGAGGAAGGCCCATAAAATTGTCAAAGACTCCAGCCACCCTAGTCATAGACTGTTTTCTCTGCTACCGCACGGCAAGCGGTACCGGAGAGCCAAGACTAGGACCAAAAGGCTCCTCAGCTTCTACTCCCAAGCCATAAGACTGCTGAACAATTAATAAAATCGCCACCAGACAATTGACAAATTACCTCAACTAACCTGTACCCCCGCACACTGACTCGGTACCGGTGCCCCCTGTATATAGCCTCGTTATTCTTATTCTTATTGTGTTACTTTTTATTATTACTTTTTATTTTAGTCTACTTGGTAAATATTTTCTTAACTCTTCTTGAACTGCACTGTTGGTTAAGTGCTTGTAAGTAAGAATTTCACGGTAAAGTCTACACTTGTTGTATTCTGCGCATGTGACAAATAAAGTTTGATTAGATTTGAAGACAACACAGGAGTGGCTTCAGTACAAGTCTCTGAATGTCCTTGAGTGGCCCGGCCAGAGCCCGGACTTGAACCCGATCTAATATCTCTGGAGAGACCTGAAAATAGCTGTGCTGTGACGCTCCCCATCCAACCTGACAGAGTTTGAGAGGATATGCAGAGAAGAATAGGAGATACTTCCCAAACACAGGTGTGCCAAGTGTCTTGCTGGTTAAGGGCTTGTAAGTAAGCATTTCACTATTCGGCGCATGTGACAAATAAAATTAGATTAGATTATTTTGAAATCAGAAATGCATCACTTTTGAAATAAAGGTTAAATTAATACAATTTTTAAAAGATGGAGTGCTGTATCATATGACCTGTCCTCCACAATCACCCGACCTCAACCCAATTGAGATGGTTTGGGTTGTGTTGGACCATAGAGTGAAGGAAAGGCAGCCAACAAGTGCTCAGCATATGTGGGAACTCCTTCAAGACTGTTGGAAAAGCATTCCAGGTGAAGCTGGTTGAGAGAATGCCAAGAGCATGCAAAGCTGTCATCAAGACAAAGGGTGGCTACTTTGAATAATCTCAAAACAAAATATATTTTAATTTGTTTAACACTTTTTTGGCTACAACATGATTCCAGATGTGCTATTTCATAGTTTTGATGTCTTCACTATTATTCTACAATGTAGAAAATAGTAAAAATAAAGAAAAACCCTTGAATGAGTAGGTGTGTCCAAACTTTTGACTGGTACTGTATGTAAATGTGATATTTCAGTTTTTAATTTTTAATACATTTGCAAACATTTCTAAAAACCTCATTATGGTGTATTGTGTGTAAGTTGATGAGTTGGAAAAAACTATTCAATCCATTTTAGAATAAAGCGTAACAAAATGTGAAAAAAGTCTGAATACTTTCTGAATGCACTGTATGTCTCTCTATTATGCATGAAAATACTTGGGAACAGATTTCCAAAATGAAAATCTCGTGGAGCTGATTTCCTGGTGTTTTTATGTTTTTTTTAAAATTAGCTTTTCTTTCAAAAACAAGGACATTTCTAAGTGACCCAAACTTTTGAACGGTAGTGTATATATAATTTCATTTTTTTTGCATGTTATTTTGGCATTAATACGTGTCACATATCAGTTTGCAAACAATGTAAAAAATAATTGAGTTAATAAAGCCACATACAAACCTGGTCTCTTTTTTCCTTTATTGAGTGAGGCAGCTCCAAAATGCAGGGGTTTCAGTCTAGATCAGTGCTTTCTGTGGTGGTGGGGCAGCCAGCGGAAAATACAGAGCATAGGGGTTGGTAATGTTCTCTAGTTGCGCCGTGATTGGTTCGGTGTTATGTCACTCATGGGGACACTACATCACCGCTAAATCTACAGGTAGAGCTAGAAAATTCAGGCCCTTTGGGTGCTGCCATAGAGTTACATTTGAAGTGCCCATCCATGAAGGTTCAATGTTGTCATTATCATGAATCAAGTCGCCAATCTACTGGCAAGTCCTTTTCAATCCTTGTCAAATGAAGAGAAATAATGAAGAGAAATTATAGATAAAACATATCGGTGCTCATCGGCCAACACAACAAGTTGGAAATCGCAAATTGAACAATGAGTGGTTTGGAAGGAATCAGTGGCTAACTGCAAGCATTGCAAAGCAATCACTAGCCTGCTATTCAGTTGAGTGGGTATGTGGTCCAAGTCTGGGTTTAAGGGTCTCTTCCAAGCTTAAAAGGATAAACATTCAACATTGGCCATGGTGTCAATCCAGCATGGCTTCTGCCGCACTCAAAACAACTGGAAACTCGCAACTGGGAAATCTGACTTCAGTGAGTTCAAGACAACTGGTAACTCGAAAAAAAAACGAGCTCCGATTGGGAAAATACGTTTTGAACGGTCATCCAACTCGGAATTCCATGTCGGGAACTTGGGTCTCTTTCTAGAGCTCCGACCTGAAGATCACTGACGTCATCATGATTCAACCTATTTTCAGAGTTCCCAGGTGTCTTGAAAGCACCATAAATCCAGAGAATGCCAGACTTTGATGACAAAATTGACAAAAGCCACCGCAACACCTTCCTGTTCAAATGAGCACAGCACAACAAGGTGAGTCCTAAAGTGTCTGCTATGCTGCTGCATACATTTTGTAATATGCCAGGGAGATATCTATACTCAAATTTATTTATAAAGCCCTTCTTACATCAGCTGATATCTCAAAGTGCTGTACAGAAACCCAGCCTAAAACCCTAAACAGCAAGCAATGCAGGTGTAGAAGCACGGTGGCTAGGAAAAACTCCCTAGAAAGGCCAGAATCTAGGAAGAAACCTAGAGAGGAACCAGGCTATGAGGGGTGGCCAGTCCTCTTCTGGCTGTGCCGGGTGGCGATTCTAACAGAACATGGCCAAGATGTTCAAATGTTCATAGATGACCAGCAGGGTCAAATAATAATAATCACAGTGGTTGTCGAGGGTGCAACAGGTCAGCACCTCAGGAGTAAATGTCAGGTGGCTTTTCATAGCCGATCATTATCTCTACCGCTCCTGCTGTCTCTAGAGAGTTGAAAACAGCAGGTCTGGGACAGATAGCACGTCCGGTGAACAGGTCAGGGTTCCATAGGCGCAGGCAGAACAGTTGAAACTGGAGCAGCAGCACGGCCAGGTGGACTGGGGACAGCAAGGAGTCATCAGGCCAGTTAGTCCTGAGGCATGGTCCTAGGGCTCAGGTCCTCCGAGAGAGAGAAAGAAAGAGAGAATTAGAGAGAGCATACTTAAATTCACACAGGACACCGGATAAGACAGGAGAAATACTCCAGATATAACAGACTGACCCTAGCCCCCCGACACATAAACTACTGCAGCATGAATACTGGAGGCTGAGACAGGAGGGGTCGGGAGACACTGTGGCCCCATCCGACGATACCCCCGACAGGGCAAAACAGGCAGGATATAACCCCACCCACTTTGCCAAAGCACAGCCCCCACACCACTAGAGGGATATCTCCAACCACCAACTTACCATCCTGAGACAAGGCCGAGTATAGCCCACAAAGATCTCCGCCACGGCACAACTCAAGGGGGGGCGTCAACCCAGACAGGAAGATCACGTCAGTGACTCAACCCACTCAAATGACGCACCCCTCCTAGGGACGGCATGGAAGAGCACCAGTAAGCCAGTGACTTAGCCCCTGTAATAGGGTTAGAGGCAGAGAAACCCAGTGGGGGGAGGGGAACCGGCCAGGCAGAGACAGCAAGGGTGGTTCGTTGCTCCAGTGCCTTTCCGTTCACCTGTTCACCTTCACACTCCTGGGCCAGAGTACACTCAATCATAGGACCTACTGAAGAGATGAGTCTTCAATAAAGACATAAAGGTTGAGACCGAGTCTGTGTCTCTCACATGGGGAGGCAGACTACTCCATAAAAATGGAGCTCTGTAGGAGAAAGCCCTGCCTCCAGCTGTTTGCTTATACTGCACTGTACTGTCGCTAAGAAAGTAATACTAAGTGTATGGAGTGTGGTAAACTGTTAGTAGCCTCACCCTAATAATTTGGTCAATTTTACCCTCGTAATTTAGCCTAGTGTTCTGACATGGTGGTGCACATGTAGCCTATAGCCTGTTTTAGAGAAATGTAATCATCAAATATTGTAAGAGCTTTCATTGTCTGTTTATATGCCCCCTTTATTTATCCTACGGTTCCGACTTGGTGTACAGGGAGAATACTGTAAGAACGGACCATGTTCTGAATTCTGTCTCTGTACATTTCAAAAGTGCTGAACAAATAGTTATATTGACTATGTCCGTCCCAGCTCACTCATTGTCTTGATCAAAATTACGGATTGCCTCTTATCCGCTCGTCGTCCCCTTATGCCATAGTTTGTACATCTCTATAGTCAGTAGAAACCACATTTGTTTAAAGAAGTCAGCCATATCAACTATATTTTTTAAAAGGCAGTAAATGAGGCTGAATGAACTGTTTCGCTGCAAGACAAGGCTCCACTGATAGCCAGATGTAGCAGTGGTAAGGTGTTTGGACTGCTGTTGGGACTCTGCTGTTGGTTTGTCACCGTTATAGTGCAATTCATATATTGTTTAGTGTTGTATTGTGTTGTGTAGTGGCTTTGCTGGCATGCATCAATTTTTTTTATTTTGCCCCACCAAGATTTGCATGCTAAAATCACCACTGTATATACATATAAAGTGGGTAAAACAGTATGTAAACATTATTATTAAAGTGACCAGTGTTCAATGACTCTATGTACATAGGGCAGCAGTCACCAAGGTGCAGGGTAAAGTATCGGGTGGTAGCCGGCTAGAAAAGTGACTAAGGTTCAGGGCTTGGTACTGGGTGGAGGCTGGCTAGTGGTGATTGTTTAACAGTCTGATGTCTTGGAGATTTCTCAGTCTCTCTGTCCGACCTGTACTGTCTCAGCCTTCTAGATGGTAGTGGGTTGAACAGCCTGTGGCTCGAGTGGGTGAGGTCCTTGATGATCTTCTTGGCCTTCCTATGACACTGGGTGCTGTAGACGTCTTGGAGGGCAGTTAGTGTTCCCCCGGTGATGCGATGGGCATACCGCACCACCCTCTGGAGAGCCCTGCCGTTGTTGGCGGTGCAATTGCCATACCAGGCAGTGACACAGCCTGACTGGATGCTCTCAATGGTGCATCCAGGTCTGTGCCCAAACAATTTGAGCTTCTACTTCTAAAAATCCACCTTTCCAGAAACAAGTCTCTCACCGTTGCCGCTAGTTATAGACCACCTTCTGCCCCCAGCTGTGCCCTGGACACCATATGTGAATTGATTGCCCCCAATCTATCTTCAGAGTTCGTACTGTTAGGTGACCTAAACTGGGACATGCTTAACACCCTGGCCGTCCGACAATCTTAGCTAGATGCCCTCAATCTCACACAAATTATCAATGAACCTACCAGGACACAACCCCAAATCTGTAAACACGGGCAACCTCATAGATATCATCCTGACCAACCTGCCCTCTAAATACACCTCTGCTGTCTTCAACCAGGATCTCAGCAATCACTGCCCCATTGCGTCCGTAATGGGTCTGCAGTCAAACGACCACCCCTCATCACTGTCAAATGCTCCCTAAAACACTTCAGCGAGCAGGCCTTTCTAATTGACCTGGCCTGGGTATCCTGGAAGGATATTGACCTCATTCCGTCAGTAGAGGATGCCTGGCTATTCTTTAAAAGTGCTTTCCTCACCATCTTAAATAGCATGCCCCATTCAAAAAATGTTGAACCAGGAACAGATATAGCCCTTGGTTCACTCCAGACCTGACTGCCCTTGACCAGCACAAAAACATCCTGTGGCGTACTGCATTAGTATCGAATAGCCCCCGCGATATGGAACTTTTCAAGAAAGTTAGGAACCAATATACACAAGCAGTTACGAAAGCATAGGCTAGCTTTTTCAAACAGAAATTTGCATCCTGTAGCACAAACTCCCAAAAGTTCTGGGACACTGTAAAGTCCATGGAGAATAAGAGCACCTCCTCCCAGCTGCCCACTGCACTGAGGCTAGGAAACACTGTCACCACGATAAATCCACGATAATTGAGAATTTCAGCCATTTTTCAACGGCTGGCCATGCTTTCCACCTGGCTACCCATACCCCGGTCAACAGCCCTGCACCCCCCACAGCAACTTGGCCAAACCTCCCCCATTTCTCCTTCACCCAAATCCAGATAGCTGATGTTGTGAAAGAGTTGCAAAATCTGGATCCCTACAAATCAGCTGGGCTAGACAATCTGGACCCTCTCTTTCTAAAATTATCTGCTGCAATTGTTGCAACCCCTAATACTAGCCCGTTCAACCTCTCTTTTGTATCGTCTGAGATTCCTAGAGATTGGAAAGCTGCCGCGGTCATCCCCCTCTTCAAAGGGGAGACACTCTAGACCCAAACTGTTACAGACCTATATCTATCCTACCCTGCCTTTCTAAGGTTTTCGAAAGCCAAGTTAACCAACAGATCACCGACCATTTCGAATCCCACCGTACCTTCTCCGCTATGCAATCTGGTTACCGAGCTGGTCATGGGTGCACCTCAGCCACGCTCAAGGTCTTAAACGATATCATAACTGCCATCGATAAAAGACAATACTGTGCAGCCGTATTCATCGACCTGGCCAAGGCTTTTGACTCTGTCAATCACCACATTCTTATCGGCAGACTCAACAGCCTTGGTTTCTCAAATGACTGCCTCGCCTGGTTCACCAACTACTTCTCAGACAGAGTTCAGCGTGCAAAATCGGAGGGCCTGTTGTCCGGACCTCTGGCAGTTTCTATGGGGGTGCCACAGGGTTCAATTCTCGGGCTGACTCTTTTCTCTGTATACATCAATGATGTCACTCTTGCTGCTGGTGATTCTCTGATCCACCTCTACGCAGACGACACCATTCTGTATACTTCTGGCCCTTCTTTGGACACTGTGTTAACTAACCTCCAGACGAGCTTCAATGCCATACAACTCTCCTTCCGTGGCCTCCAACTGCTCTTAAATGCAAGTAAAACTAAATGCATGCTCTTCAACCGATCACTGCCCGCACCTGCCCGCCCGTCCAGAGTAGTGATGAAATTACAAATCCCTATGTGTCTGGTTAGACTGTGAACTCTCCTTCCAGACTCACATTAAGCATCTCCAATCAAAATTAAATCTAGAATCGGCTTCCTATTTCACAACAAAGCATCCTTCACTCATGCTGCCAAACATACCCTCGTAAAACTGACTATCCTACCGATCCTTGACTTCGGCGATGTCATTTATAAAATAACCTCCATCACTCTACTGAGCAAATTGGATGCAGTCTATCACAGTACCTTCCATTTGTCACCAAAGCCCCATATACTACCCACCACTGCGACCTGTATGCTCTCGTTGGCTGGCCCTCGCTTCATATTCGCCGCCAAACCCACTGGCTCCAGGTCATCTATAAGTCTTTGCTAGGTAAAGCCCTGCCTTATCTCAGCTCACTGGTCTCCATTGCAGCACCCACCCGCAGCACGCGCTCCAGCAGGTATATTTCACTGGTCACCCCCAAAGCCTATTTCTCCTGTGGCCGCCTTTCCTTACAGTTTTCTGCTGCCAATGACTGGAACGAATTGCAATATTCACTGAAGCTGGAGACTTATTTCTCCCTCACTAACTTTAAGCATCAGCTGTCAGAGCAGCTCACAGATCACTGCACCTGTACATAGCCCATCTGTAAATAGCCCATCCAACTACCTCATCCCCATGTTGTTATTTATTTTTTGCTCCTTTGTACCCCAGTATCTCTACTTGCACATTCATCTTCTGCACATCTATCACTCCAGTGTTTAATTGCTAAATTGTAATTACTTCGCCACTACGGCCTGTTTATTGCCTTACCTCCCTAATCTTACTTCATTTGCACACACTGTATATATAAAAAAAAATATATTGTGTTATTGACTGTACATTTGTTTATTCCATGTGTAACTCTGTGTTGTTGTTTGTGTCGCACTGCTTTGCTTTATCTTGGCCAGGTCGCAGTTGTAGATGAGAAGTTGTTCTCAACTGGCCTACCTGCTTAAATAAAGGTGAAATATATATATATATATCTTTTTTTAAATCTGTAACATTGTGAGGGTTAGGGGCCAAGCCGAATTTCTTCAGCCTCTTGAGGTTGAAACGACGCTGTTGCGCCTTCTTCCCCACAATGTCTGTGTGAAGGGACCATTTAATTTCATGTTGTCAAGATTTGTTGGGGCGATATGTGAATTGTAGTGAGTCTAGCGTGTCGGGCAAGGTGGAGGTGATATGGTCCTTAACTTCTTTGGGGTAGGGGGCAGTATTTTCACGTCCGGATGAAAAGCATGCCCAGAGTAAACGGCCTGCTACAAAGCCATAAAAGCTAGAATATGCATATTATTAGTAGATTTGGATAGAAACCACCCTGAAGTTTCTAAAACTGTTTGAATGATGTCTGTGAGTATAACAGAACTCATATGGCAGGCAAAAACCTGAGAAAAAATCCAACCAGGAAGTGGGAAATCTGAGGTTGGTCGATTTTCAACTCAGCTCCTATTGAAGATACAGTGGGATATTGGTAATGTTGCACTTCCTACGGCTTCCACTAGATGTCAACAGTCTTTAGAACCTTGTCTGATGCTTCTACTGTGAAGTGGGGCCGAATGAGAGTGGATTGAGTAAGGTCTACAATGACCTGAACATGCGCTGACCATGCGCGTTCATGTGAGAGCGAGCTCTGTTCCATCGCACTTCTGAAGACAAAGGAATTCTCCGGTTGGAACATTATTGAAGAATTATGTTAAAAACATCCTAAAGATTGATTCAATACTTCGTTTGTCATGTTTTTACGGACTGTAATATAACTTTTTAAACTTTTCGTCCGTACTTTCCGCTGGACTTGCCCGCGCGTCGTGAGTTTGGAAAGTGTACGGAACGCTAGAACAACAAGGAGGAATTTGGACATAAATGATGGACATTATCGAACAAAACAAACATTTATTGTGGAACTGGGATTCCTGGGAGTGCATTCTGATGAAGATCCTCAAAGGTAAGTGAATGTTTATAATGTTATTTCTGACTTCTGTTGACTGCACAATATGGCGGATATATTTGTGTCTTGATTGTGCTCTGAGCGCCGACACAGATTATTGCATGGTTTGCTTTTTCCGTAAAGCTGTTTTGAAATCTGACACAGCGGTTGCATTAAGGAGAAGTGCATCTAAAATTCCATTCATAACAGTTGTATCTTTTAGCAATGTTTATTATGAGTATTCCTGTAAATTGATGTGGCTCTCTGCAAAATCAAAGGATGTTTTGGAACTTGTGAACGTAACGCGCCAATGTAAACTCAGATTTTTGGATATAAATATGAACTTTACCGAACAAAACATACATGTATTATGTAACATGAAGTCCTATGAGTGTCATCTGATGAAGATCATCAAAGGTTAGTGATTCAATTTATCTATATTTCTGCTTTTTGTGAATCCTCTCTGGCTGGAAAAATGGCTGTGTTATTCTGTGAATAGGCACTCACCTAACATAATCGTTTCGTTTGCTTTCGTCGTAAAGCCTTTTTGAAATCGGACACTGTGGCTGGATTTACAACAAGTGTATCTTTAAAATGGTGTAAACTACATGTATGTTTGAGGAATTTTAATTATTGGATTTCTGTTGTTTTGAATTTGGCGTCCTGCAGTTTCACTGGCTGTTGAAGAGGTGGGACACTACCGTCTCACGTACCCTAGAGAGGTTAATTAGCCTCTCAAATCACTTCATGATGACGGAAGTGAGTGCTACGGGGCGATAGTCATTTAGTTCAGTTACGTTCGCTTTCTTTTGGGTAGAGGAACAATGGTGGACATCTTGAAGCAAGTGGGGACAACAGACTGGGAAATGGAGAGATTGAATATGTCCGTAAACACTCCAGCCAGCTGGTCTGAACATGCTCTGAGGACACGGCTTGGGATTCCATTTGGGCCTGCAACCTTGCGAGGGTTAACACACTTAAATTACTTACTTACGTCGGCCAAGGAGAATGAAAGCACACAGTCCTCGTAAGCGTCACAGGCCTACGTCAGTGGCTCTGTTGTTTTCCAAGAAGCGGACGAAGAAGCTGTGGTGTCCACGACATGGCTGGCTTTCCCTTTATAATCCATGATTGTCTGGAGTCCCTTCCAAACACGTCTCGTATCTGAGCTGTTGAATTTCGACTCCGCTTTGTCCCTGTACTGTTGTTTTGCCTCTTTGATTGCCTTACGTAGGTCTTATCTGGTCTGTTTGTACACATCCATGTTCCCAGTCACCTTGCCATGGTTAAATGCGGTGGTTCGCACTTTCAGTTTTGCACAAATGCTGCCATCTATCCACGGTTTTTGATTGTGTTTACGTCGATACTATTCAAAGAGGCGACCTGGAACATTTCCCAATCGGCATGATCAAAACAATCTTGAAGCATAGATTCCGATTGGTCAAACCAACGTTGAACAGTCCTTACCACGGGAGCTTCCTGTTTAAGTTTCTGACTATATATGGGGAGGAGCAGAACGGAGGCGTGATCTGATTTGCCGAAGGGAGGGCAGGGGAGGGCCTTGTACCTGTCCCGGAAGAGAGAATAGCAATGATCTAGGGTCAGTGTTGCGCGTTTCGCACAGGAGATGTGTTGATAGAATTTTGATAGTATTCCTCTGATTTATTTTATTAAGTTCCCCAGCTACAAAATATGCAGCCTCAGCATATGCGGTATCCAGTTTGCACAGTCCATTGTGGTTCCTTGAGAGCTGTCACAGTGTTAGCTTGGGGGGAATATACACGGCAGTGACGATGACCAAAGATTTTTTTTTCGGGAGGTAATGAGATCGGCATTTGATGGGGAGGTATTCCAGATCGGAAGAACAAAAGGACTTGAGTTCCTGTATCACACCATGAAACAAACCCCTCTGCATTTCTTTTTCCCCGTTCAATGCCTTCTGACAATCTGCATAGATTATTACAGCAGTTGTGAAGATCTCCACAGACCTGCGACGACCTATGCATGCTATCTTGAATATGCAGGCTATTTACTGCCTCCGCCTATCTACTATTTACTGTATTACAAAAGTAATATTGAATTGTGTTTGATTGACAACGCAACCAAATATGAACATTTAAAGGGGATGTATCTACTGCTTGGATAGTTCCATCTGAGCCACTGGCTTAATCCCATTCTTTACCTTTTTTTTTGGTTGAGTTGGAGATGTGAATCAAACATATAATTTGTTAACTTGTCGACAATTTAATAGGCTATTTATTATATTTCACAGTGATATTGAATTGTGTTTGGTTGTCAACGCAACCGAATATTAACATTTGAAGGATATTTATCTTCTGCTTGGATAGTTCCATCTATGGTACTGACTTAGTCTGGCATTCATTCCAGTTTGTCTACAAATTAATAATTGATATGTTGGAATCATGTCTCCATCTCAACTAAAACTCCAGATTAAAGAATAGAACTAAATCAAATGGACTTTAAATGGGCCTCCCGGGTGGCACAGCGGTCTAAGGCAATGCATAGCAGTGCTTGAGGCGTCATTACAGACCCGGGTCTGATCCCAGGATGGAGACGTTGTTGTCCTGGTATGAAGTGGATTTTTTCCCGTCCACCACATCTGTTTTCGCCTGGCCCAGAGTCTGCAGCAGACACATGGTGTCAAAGGCCTCACCACCTCCCTCTCTCAGCAGCTCCAGGACCTGTAGCAAATGATACACAGCACATAAATGCACATGCTGATACCTCAAGGTAATACCAGACTTTAAATAATGTCACTACGGGATAACATAATTCCAAACATATTTTGCAAAGTGGACACTACCCAAAGACAGGCAATCCACTATTCATTTACTGTATTACAAAAGTAATATTGAATTGTGTTTGATTGACAACGCAAACAAATATGAACATTTAAAGGGGATCTATCTACTGCTTGGATCTATTGTGCTTTCAATGACTCAATGCTTGTAAGTTATTACTTAAAAACCCAAATGAGCAGCACATGGTCACTGCTAAATTACCATATAATTTGACTAAACACATATTGAAGTGTTGTTACCCACCTGCAGACACTTACAAGACTTAAACTCACTGAGGTTATCCTCCAGGAAGAGCAGGTACATGCTGAGGTCGTTGTAGAAGGTTGCATCCAGGTCCAGAGCATCGAAGGCTGGCAACATCTCGTAGGGCCGGTGGAAGCGTGAGCTCTGTCTGGCCGGGCCCAGGGTAGCGTACACCACCAGGGGAGACAGCAGGATGTACACTCCCAGGTTGATTTAGCTTAGCAGCCTGAACACCCCTACCGCCACCAGCTTACACTGCACCGCCACCGCCACCAGCTTACACTGCACCGCCACCCCCACCAGCTTACACTGCACCGCCACCGCCACCGCACTGTTGTTCCTCAGCAACCCCGTCCGGCACGTCACAGGCAAACTCATCGGTGAAGGAGGCCAGGCGGATGTAGTAACCAAGGTAGAGACAGGCCAACAGCAGGGTGAGCAGGGTAAACACCCAACACGCCAAGTACTTCACCACCTGCCAGCGGGAGAAACTTTTGGTCTTCAGGTACTGCTCCACCAGGGGGTATTTAAAGCAGCCCTCAGTCAGGTCCAGGGCACTGCCATCACAACACACCACAAGGAGATTAGGTGGAGCCGGATAGTATATGTTCTAGAAAAAGGGACCGGCATCACTATGATGCAGTTGTGTTACATTTATTTTGTGTATTTGAGGCAAAATCTCTGAGCTAACCTACATGATTAATTTGAGCGTGTTTGTACATATGCGTGCATTACATTATATTTTTAAGAATCGATGCAACTTCATCAAGTGAGTGCTGGATATTTTATAGTTCTACTATGCAATTTGACCCTAGGCTACTGCAGCATTCTTCTAAGCACTGTTTACTGAATAAAATAGAGTTGAGCATATTCCGCCACTCTCTATTACTGATCTAATGAACAGCTCTGCCTATATCAAGTTCAGACAAAGAGACACACTGTATCTGATATCCTGGCTGGGTTCAGCATAGTCTCCACTGGTGCCAAGCCAAACAAATTATTTCAACTATTTTTTTCAAATCAGTCCATTTCTTACTACTTTTTCTTCTGGCTAATAAAGTTTCTCTCTCTCTTTCTCTCTGATCCTCTCAATTAAAATATTGAACATTTTATCTAATCTAAAACTCTCACAGTTTCTCACAAACTGTCATAGGAACTCTTTGTCCTCTGATGGCACTACACTCCATTGATGGACATCTGGAAATGAGAACATTGTGAGGCAACAGTAGCTGTTCTGAAAAGGTCATGGTGTGTTTTTCTGATGTGTTTCTACGCTAAGCCATCCTGTTAATGAAACTAATGGGGGAGAAACGTCAGGTTCACCTCTACAGCCGCAGGCAAACAACTCTCTGCTGTTTTAACTATATCAGTCCAACATTGTTTCAGACTGCATAGCTAGTAGGCTAACGTAAGCAAATAAAAATTCCTTTTACCTCTATAGATTCCATTATTTGTTATTCTGAATGAGCCATTATCACTATACTATCTTATATCCTAAACTTTATTCTCACTTTTGAAAAAAAGAGTGCAAATGCTTAGCACATCTGGCCCTTAGGAGTCTTGAGCTCAGGTGGAAGAGAGAAAGAATTAACCTAAGTAATCTAAAGTTGATGGAGGCTGGAAGTGATCAAGTCTCCCTGCAGTGTTTATCTGGGGGGGTCGTCAGAGACATTTTTGGTGTCTATAGATGAGGCCAAGCTCTTGGCCAGTCTGATGGTTCGGTTATAGGAGCGGTCCAGCTCTTCCATGATGAAGTTGAGGTCAGAGGAGAGGTGGGGGGCGGCCATGAAGCGCCAGAACAGAGCAGGGATGTACATGAGGATGGCCAACAACAGGAGGATGTAGGGGAAGAACTGGAAGAGGAGGGCAGAGGGGAATAAAAGAGGGTGAGAGAGGGAACCAAAAAGAAAGCAAGAATTGCATGACTCATTTAAAAATGAGAACCAGAAAGATGACAAATCCACATGAACTGACTGTAGAAAATACAGAAGATTGGTGTGACCCACATTGGTATGAGCCACAGAAGTAAACCAAATTACACCTGGAACTATGATGAATGTTGTGACTCAACGTTTGGGAAAGTTTTGAACAATGTCACTCCAATTTAGATGTTAAATTCTCCTTCTAACCGGTGGTGATTGTAATTCCTCGACTACAAGGACAGATTATAACATAATGACATGCATTATGGAGATATTATTATAGGAAGGACCTAAAAATTGGCAAAAACTCCTGTCACCCTAGTCATAGACTTTTCTTTCTTTTACCGCACAGCGCTGCTGCTTCTCTATGTTTATTATCTATGCATAGTCACTTTACTTCTACCAAAATATTACCTCAATTACCTCTGTATATAGCCTCGTTACTGTTATTTTATTGTTGCTCTTTTATTTTATGTATTTTTTCTTATTTTTTTCAAAACTTAGTTTATTTAGTAAATACTTTCTTAACACTTATTTTTCTTAAAACTGCATTGTTGGTTAAGGGCTTGTAAGTAAGCATTTCACTGTAAGGTCTGCACCTGTTGTATTTGGAGCATGTGACAAATAAAATTCGATTTGATTGGATTATTATTAAACCTGCATATGGAGATATTATTCATCTCATCAAGAAACCCTCTGAGTATCTCTCCCAGTCGTCTGAGAAGAGGCTGCATAATTATAATTGTAGAGTCTATGGTAATAGGGCTTTAATGTAGACGAAGAGTGTTGACTCTACTTGACAGTGTGGCCTGATTTAAGCCCTGCTCCTGAGAGTTTAGGTGGGTACCACAATCATAAATATTCCAAATGTGATGCTGCGTTGAGATTACCAGTGAAAAGCGTTGTTCAACAACTCCCCATGCAGCCATAACTGTTAGGGCCACATTAACAGATCAATCACACTCATACTGACTGAAGCTCCCCTTCACTCCGACCACTGACCCACAATACTACAGTACATTATGGCTTTTTGTATGTTGAATCCACACAGTCCACCTTTGTGTCCCAATTCTCTACATTCTTCCCTATAGTAAGTAAACACTTGTGAGTTGTGCAGAGGACAAATGCACACTTTGAGAAAGGTAGGAGAATTGGGACACAGGGCACGTCCCCATATTGGTCTTGGATAACTGAGGAGGGTCTGTACCTTGTGCAGCCACAGGGGCGCGCCCTTGACTCCAACAATGCTGGGTTGCTGCTCCTGCACCTCCGCCCAGCAGAAGGAGTCAACATAGGCCGCTTGTCGCCGCGAGAAGTTCGTAGAGGCAAAACAGCTGATCTGGGTACCTGCATTCCGACATAAAGGGATTGGAGGACAGGGTTAGAATGGGCCACTCCAGAATGGAAAGAATAGTAAGTGTACACAGCCTAGTGTTGAAGGAAGAAGACACAGGAAATACCTTTTTTGCACTATTGGTTAGAGCCTGTAAGTAAGCATTTCACTGTAAGGTCTACACCTGTTGTATTCGGCGCATGTGACAAATAAACTTTGATTTGATTTGAAATAGGACCAGTGTGGGCTCTAGCTGTTATCTACTTTCTCAGTTGGTGGTGGGCAGTGGACAGTTTCCAGTGGACGTTGACTTTCTGTCAGTAACTGTCCCCTCCAGTTATTTATGTGCTTGTTGTTGTCCCATAGTGCAGAGGTTGGACGGTAAAAATAAATTGATTTCCACTGTATCCTAGTTATTTGCTTGATGCGTAACCCTTTAAATACTAACTAAAATGCTTTCATTCTTGATAATAAGTATATTATCTATGTTATTTCACACATATGTTTGGATCACACATCCACAGCGCAAATCAGTTTCTTTGGTGAAACATGTTGCTGGGATGGCCTATGGAAAGCACAGAAAAAGTCACTGCCACCCCAAACCCCATGGATCCCTGCCAAAACTGTCATGTACACATAATACATCTGTAGTCTGCAGAAGAATAGATGAGAGCAGGGAGTGTTTACAGTGCTGATACTACAGAATCAAACGGAACATAATGGATCTCTATGGCTGATATAGACACACTGCCACACTGAGAATTAGCCTGTAACTCAGCATTAGACTTAAATTATTTTCCCATGTGATTTTATTTGATCTAATTAGGCTATATCTTCACTCACAGACCTGTTTATCTACCTGCAACCTCTCAGTCATTTTATTCAGTATAAATATTTTTAGAGAAAGGATAAAATATAAAAAGCAGTGAAAGGAGGGGTGGGAGCGTGTGGATTAGTTTACAAGGTTGAGTCATTTTCAAAGAGCTACAATCTAACTGTTGCTTCACGCAGATTGGCGGCACCGTGAGCCTGCTCTCGAACAACACACAGGACAAGAAGGCTAAAATGTAACTAAGACTACATTTGGAGGGACAAGCAACACCGCTGTTTTAACAAGATCAACATTTAACAATATTGGATAGGTTAATCTGGGGCGACACATTTCAGTAAAATAGCCTGTTTTCCTTTGACAGATGGTGGTGGTCTGAATTGCAGTTATGGGCTCTATGAAGCAGACATAGAACGACCCAGGGATTAGACATGTTTGCGAGATCATCTGATGAGAATGCAAGAATCCTTTCGTGTAAATATTGGCACTGAAATCATTGAAGCAGTGTTTTATATTTTAGGCCTACAGTGATTGACTGCAGTGGACTGCTCGAACTAAACACAGAAAGACAGAGTTTGTCCGCCGAGAACCAATAGTCTGCTCTGATGTGCTCTAATTCTACAGATAATGCTATTTTATCCATTTCTATGTTTGACCCAGATGCTTTTATTCGACCGATTTTAACATTTTAGCGTGTGTTCTGATAGTCTATCAGTAATTCAACTCACCTACTGACACCTCCTGGGCAAACGCGAGCGAAATAAGTAACAAAGGGAGACAAACCGCGATGAAAGTTACAATTTTGTCTACCGCCAGCTCCAGACGCACTCCTTTGTGCTTCGACTGTGTTGGATCCTTCAATAATAAGTCGGAGAAAACGTATTCTGTAGCAACGTGTGCAATCGCCATGGTTCAATGTGAAATAGTCACCGTGTGACCAATTTCAAAGTAATCGCCAGTTAAAATGTTTCGTTCATCCGAAAAGCAAGCCGATGTCCCACGTTATTACGCACATTAGGCCTATTTGCTATGAAGACCGCGAGGAACTAAGCTTTACTGTAATTAATTAACAACAAGCATGTTCCTTATCTGAAAGTGCATTCAATGATTCCTGTTACTCAAGGTCTAGACTTGCACGGATGGGCTAGCGGCAAAGGGGTGATCGACACGTGACCCACCTCAACGCTCACAGCCTATTATTATTTTACTGTCAATGGAAAAGCAGTGCCAGACTGATTACCTGTGACTTGCCTAGGTCCACGGCCATATATGTAATTAACGCACTGAGTGTTACAGAAAAC
This sequence comes from Salvelinus namaycush, assembly GCF_016432855.1. Classification (NCBI taxonomy): domain Eukaryota; kingdom Metazoa; phylum Chordata; class Actinopteri; order Salmoniformes; family Salmonidae; genus Salvelinus; species Salvelinus namaycush. The sequence continues at coordinate 25,290,324 of NC_052309.1, read as the reverse complement.
AAAATAATGTTCTCTCCTCCAGGAATAAATTAGGTAGGCCTGATTCATAGCGTTGCTATGACAGTTTAATTGCATACATGGACTAGTCCCCCACTGCTGCAACTGCTGCCATGCAGTGGGCCCCATGTGGTGGTGCTGAAATGGGCCATTAGGCCTACACATTTCAGCATGTTTGGAGGGTCCCATTCAGTCACACTGTCCCAGCCCTGGCAGCTGCAGCACCAAGGACAGCAGCTGGCCTCATGCTCAGCAACTCACCCCAGATAGGGTTCACGCTCTGTCTCCCTGCTTGTTTTGGGTTTAATGACTTCATTGCCTTTCAGGTATCACATCCCTCTCTGTTAACCAGAAATAGTTTAAAAGTTATTTCAAACCCCATTTACAACAGGCCACAAGTGACCATGTCTGTGAAATACATTTTATGTAAACCTAACCCAGAAATACTGACAGACAAAGACAGTGAGTCTATTGTTCTGGATCAAAGGCATGACTAATTAATGAGACTAGAGTTTAGCCAATGTGGGCTACAGGGGCTAGACGCTACATTGCTGCAATTAGTTTCAGCTAGAGGTTAAGAGATATTCTTATGTATGTTTTTGGAAGATGTTGAAGATGACTTGGGTAATAAAAAAAATACATTTGGAGACTGGAAAAGATTTGGAGTTTTTATTATCTTATTTGCCTATGCAGACCTCTTACGCATTTGCAACTTAAAGTGACAGATTGTTAGTGTAAGGTACAAACGTTATATGTCCATCTATCCTGTTCAAATGTAGAGATTACATTAACATGACAACTTGAAATTAACTTTCCTTTTTACATCTGATCCATCTTTTATGCAATGTCTTCAAAGGGGAATCAACAAAGAAAGTAAATTATAATACAGATCTTATCTAACAGAAGAGGAAAGATCGTAATAAAACACTCAAATGTAGTCATTAGAGTGAGAGAAACATCTAGGTGGATTAGCTTGCCAGGCTCTTGGTTGGTTGGGGCTGGAGGTCCTGGTGCCACTGTATCAGACAGTGTTGAAAATATTGAAGAAGTCATTCTTCTGGCCCTTTGGAGTCTCCTCCAGCTCCACAGCCTCACAGAAAGACGGCAGAGTGAACATTTCAGGGGCCTTCACCTCAGTGACCACTTCAGAATTGCTGTAAGAAAAAGAGAAATCACATGAATATTCCGGGCATGCAAGAACCTACACCATAAGCACAATCAGATATACAGTGTAGAACAAAATCTACAATCTTCAAATAAATCTAGTACTGTAATAGGGCAATATGGTAGCAGCATACTTTACATACATGTCAGTGACCTTACCACTGCTTTAAGCAAGTTAAAAGTATGTCACACACCTGAAGAGGAGTGTGATGGAGTCAGTTGAGTAGAAAGTACTGAGTGGTAGACATTCTCCCACAGTAGTTAACACAGAATACTGGCCTGGAGATCAGATAGATAGACAGACAGAAGGACTGACATATACTGTATGTGAATGCTTTGATACACCTCAATAGCCTTGCTATATAAACCATATACAGTATATATCATATATATCATGTATTACTTCATTAATGAAAATCACATTGACAGTCTGACTCCTAATGTGTATCATAATTACCCTTAGTCTCTGCCACGGATCCCATCCATATGTTCACTTTGATGTTCTCCTCCTGAACAGTGTCACTCCCCAAAAACAGCTCAACCTGATGGGCTGCACCAGCGGGGAGTTCAAGAGCGTGAGCATGAGAGTGCAGAGACATCTTCTTACAGGACTGGTTCTTCATGTCAATGTCATAGAAGACCCCCTGAGAGAGATGGTAGAGATGGAGGAAGACTCGGTTATGACAATGCTGTGTCATAACCATAGTAACAAGTGTGTTATACATGTATACTTTGATGTTATAAAGCAGCTATTCTGCATTACAATTGGGTTGGACTCAACTGAAATGTTGTCTTATAAGTGTTTATTTCTGTTAGTTCTCAGTGTTACCTCTTCAAATAGCATCAGGTAGTCCTCCAGATGCTCAGTCTTGTTGAGGTGCATCTCACTTTCAGTGAAACGTAGCTTCTTGTCCGTAGAGTCGTAGCTGTAATGTCCAGTTGCCTTGATTTCACCTCCTGTAAGGGCCATCTGTTTTATCAAGAGAGGAAGAGCGAGAGGAAGATATAAAGAGAGAGAGAGAGAGAGAGAGAGAGATGAGTATGACCCCATTCTGTACCTGCAAAAACATCAGTGGACTAAAACAGGATTGCCTGAGCTGAATGTCTGGTTTGGTTTTGAAATAATGGAAATATAGCCACACGGTATCCTTACATGAAACTGGACATTGATAATGGTTAATTATTAATTAATGGACAACTCACCACAGTCAGGACCCCAGTCATATTAGGTGATGCTAAAAGACAAAAACGGCATTTAGACAGATTTTAAAACTCAGAGATATGTAGACATATAGGTATAATTTAAGTTAGAGGCTGTCAAATCTATGAACCTTGACGATATTACAGAAATAGTCATACAAGTAACAGCAGTTTTCTATTAACTACTACAAGTAGATATAAAGCAGATAATCCTTACTGCAGTGTTGTGGGCCGTGGGACTCTGCCAGGGCGGTGGCACCCAGACACAGCCAGATGGAAAGGGCAGCGAAGGCGAAGTCCTGCATCTTCTTGTGGAGGGAGACTGAGGTTAACACTCAAACTTACACAACTCAGAGAGGATGATCACGACTCCAAGCGGTTCCAGGAACTGTGACAGGATGGATGGACACTGGTCCTTTTATAGTGTCCAACCATGGGATTAAACGGAACACCTCTATGGGTCCAACCCCCACAGTGTCTGTAACAATGGAAGAATGTTTTGGAAAGAGACAAGGGGTGGTTTAAACTTGCTGACCTTTCCTTCCACGTGGACCCTGACAAACAACATCTGCATAAACAGGGACTTAAGGACAAGCCACATGGGGTCACTATGAAGTAATGGTCTGCCTTGCCATTGTGTGTCCTGTTCTGTCCTTGTGTGTCCCCTGTCTTGTCAGCATCTTGTGCTACAGTTGAAGTCGGAAGTTTACATACACTTAGGTTGGAGTCATTAAAACAGTTTTTTCAACCACTCCACAAATGTATTGTTAACAAACTATAGTTTTGGCAAGTCAGTTAGGACATCTACTTTGTGCATGACACAAGTAATTTTTCCAACAATTGTTTACAGACAGATTATTTCACTGTATCACAATTCCAGTGGGTCAGAAATGTACATACACTAAGATGACTGTGCCTTTAAATAGCTTGGAAAATTCCAGAAAATTATGTCATGGCTTTAGAAGCTTCTGATAGGCTAATTGACTTCATTTGAGTCAATTGGAGGTGTACCTGTGGATGTATTTCAAGGCCTACCTTCAAACTCAGTGCCTCTTTGCTTGACATCATAGGAAAATCAAAAGAAATCAGCCAAGACCTCAGAAAAAAATTGTAGACCTCCACAAATCTGGTTTATCCTTGGGAGCAATTCCTAACGCCTGAAAGCACCACGGACACGGGGAGTGTAGCTGGGTCAAGTAGAAGACTTGAGCCAGTTCCCCGTGCTTACCATAAGGAGCAGTTGGCGAAATTGAGGTACGAGTCGGAGAATGTGGAGGAGTTATTGGACAGATTGGAGGAAAGTGAAAGGATGGGAGGTTATGAGACATTCGATGAGTTGTTGGTAATATTGGAGGAGAGCGAAGAGAGAGAGCTGTTGGTTTGGCGTAGTATACACGGTACTCGCCCTGAGGTGTGTGCTTACCGTGGAGAGCGAGAGTACGGGCAGACACCGTGTTATGCGGAAGAGCGCACGGTGTCTCCTGTACGTGTGCATAGCCCGGTGCGGTACATCCTAGCTCCACGTATCGGCCGGGCTAGAGTGGGCATCGAGCCAGGTGCCATGAAGCCGGCTCAACGCAGCTGGTCTCCAGTGCGTCTCCTCAGGCCGGTGTACATGGCACCAGCCTAACGCATGGTGTCCCCGGTTCGCCAGCACAGCCCAGTGCGGGTTATTCCACCTCCCCGCACTGGCCTGGCTACGGGGAGCATTCAACCAGGTAAGGTTGGGCAGGCTCGGTGCTCAAGATCTCCAGTACGCCTTCACGGTCCGGTCTATCCGGTGCCACTTCCTCGCCCCAGCCCAGTACCACCAGTGCCAACACCACGCACCAGGCTTCCAGTGCGTCTCCAGAGCCCTGTTCCTCCTCCACGCACTCTCCCTGAGGTGCGTGTCCTTAGCCCGGTACCACCAGTTCCGGCACCACGCACCAGGCCTACAGTGCGCCTTGAGGGTCCAGCGTGCCCTGTTCCTGCTCCCCGCACTAGCCTTGAGGTGCGTGTCTCCAGTCCGGTACCACCAGTTCCGGCACCACGCACCAGGCCTACTGTGCACCTCAGCAGGTCAGAGTCGGCCGTCTGCTCAGCGCCGTCTGAGCTGCCTGTCTGCCCAGCGTTGCCTGCGCTGCCTGTCTGCCCAGCGCCGCCTGCGCCGCCCGTCTGCCCAGCGCCGCCTGCGCCGCCCGTCTGCCCAGCGCCGTCTGAGCCGCTCGTCTGCCCAGCGCCGTCTGAGCCGCTCGTCTGCCCAGCGCCGTCTGAGCCGCCCGTCTGTCCAGCGCCATCTGAGCCGCCCGTCTGTCCAGCGCCATCTGAGCCGCCCGTCTGTCCAGCGCCATCTGAGCCGCCCGTCTGTCCTGAGCCGATAGAGCCGTACGTCAGTCAGGAGCCGCCAGAGCCGTCCGCCAGTCAGGAGCTGCCAGAGCCGCCCGCCAGTCAGGAGCTGCCAGAGCCGCCCGCCAGTCAGGAGCCAGAGCCGCCCGCCAGTCAGGAGCTGCCAGAGCCGCCCGCCAGTCAGGAGCTGCCAGAGCCGCCCGCCAGTAGGGAGCTGCCAGAGCTGCCCGCCAGTCATGAGCTGCCCGCCAGTCATGAGCTGCCCTCCAGTCATGAGCTGCCCTCCAGTCATGAGCTGCCCTCCAGTCATGAGCTGCCTTCACCCAACTTATTGTGGGAAGCTTGTGGAAGGCTACCTGAAATGTTTGACCCAAGTTAAACAATTTAAAGGCAATGCTGCCAAATACTAATTGAGTGTATGTAAACTTCTGACCAACTGGGAATGTGATGAAAGAAATAAAAGCTGAAATAAATCATTCTCTCTACTATTATTCTGACATTTCACATTCTTAAAATAAGGTGATGATCCTAACTGACCTAAGACAGGGGATTTATACTAGGATTAAATGTATTTGGCTAAGGTCAAATCAAATCAAATGTATTTATATAGCCCTTCTTAAATCAGCTGATATCTCAAAGTGCTGTACAGAAACCCAGCCTAAAACCCCAAACAGCAAGCAATGCAGGTGAAGAAGCACGGTGGCTAGGAAAAACTCCCTAGAAAGGCCAAAACCTAGGAAGAAACCTAGAGAGGAACCAGGCTATGAGGGGTGGCCAGTCCTCTTCTGGCTGTGCCGGGTGGAGAATATAACAGAACATGGCCAAGATGTTCAAATGTTCATAAATGACCAGCATGGTCAAATAATAATAATCACAGTAGTTGTCGAGGGTGCAGCAAGTCAGCACCTCAGCAGTAAATGTCAGTTGGCTTTTCATAGCCGATCATTAAGAGTATCTCTACCGCTCCTGCGGTCTCTAGAGAGTTAAAAAACAGCAGGTCTGGGACAGGTAGCACGTCCGGTGAACAGGTCAGGGTTCCATAGCCGCAGGCAGAACAGTTGAAACTGGAGCAGCAGCACGGCCAGGTGGACTGGGGACAGCAAGGAGTAATCATGCCAGGTAGTCCTGAGGCATGGTCCTAGGGCTCAGGTCCTCCGAGAGAGAGAAAGAAAGAGAGAATTAGAGAGAGCATACTTAAATTCACACAGGACACCGGATAAGACAGGAGAAGTACTCCAGATATAACAGACTGACCCTAGCCCCCCGACACGTAAACTACTGCAGCATAAATACTGGAGGCTGAGACAGGAGGGGTCAGGAGACACTGTGGCCCCATCCGATGATACCCCCAGACAGGGCCAAACAGGAAGGATATAACCACACCCACTTTGCCAAACACAGCCCCCACACCACTAGAGGGATATCTTCAACCACCAATTTACCATCCTGAGACAAGGCCGAGTATATAAACTTCCGACTTCAACTGTATATTCTATGATTCCTTGGGTATGGTCCACCCAATTAGTTTGTAAGCCATGAGACAATATTCAGATAATAATCATACTGTATGAATGCTTACTGCTTGGTCATAAATGTACTTGTAGTGGACAGTAATATTTGACATGTGTATATATAGTATATATGATATTATAAATACCTCACATGCGACTGGTAATAAATGTTTATCTGACTCCATAAAGATAATTAAAATATACAAGCAAGCATCATGCTTGACGTTGACTAGCAAGAATTCGTCTGAGAATTGCCTACACCAAAGGTAGATATTTAATTAACATTGTACAATGAATGGATTCACATACAAGGGATAAAGCTTAAGTTACAAAGCATTAACTTAACGGACAAAGCATGAACAAAGTGATGCTTATTAGGCGGGAGGCCTACACGCCTAGGAAATTGGAACTGATCATATAACCTTCCCCCATGGACTGGATACAGGATAGGAGAGAGAACAAAGGCATTTAATTCCATTTCTAACATCTGAAGGTGTAACCTTTCAACCCAAAACCAACCACCATTGACCAATCAAAAGATACAAAGTTTACAGTATCCTAAACACTCCCAGGCCCAATCTCCACAGGGTGTCACAGCATTTAAAGACTTGTGTCTTGTGTCGTTTCCCTGCTGATGAGACCAATGTAAATAAGACAGCCTACATACTTTATTCGATGGCGTCTCAACAATAAACTGTAATAGACTGCGTAAACTGCGTAGAATATGGTGCACTTTTCAAACTAGAATATCTACTGTGTAAGATCTTCTAAAACTTTACCGAAAGTTTTATTCATGCCCTTACAGTATATTAATAGTGCTTCCTGTGCAGTTTCTGTCTCTATGGCTGTGAACGATCCAGTGATCCTCTGATTAACTAAGGGGGAGTCCAATCCAAACACTGAAAGCCCTGGTCAAATGAGGTCGGCTCACTGTCATCCTGCTGTCTGTCCTCTATTGCTCTACAGCAAACTCTATAAGATAAGAGATTTGTCTTTCCTTTGAGAGGATGAATATGATCACATTGCTGAAGAGGTTACATTTCACTATATCTTCAACTTAAAGGTATGTTTTGAAAAAGTTGTCACATATTGCGCACACCTGGCAACCATCATTGTGCACACCTGCTCCCTATCGTTAAGCACACCTGGACTTTATCACCACCCTGATTACTCACTTCATATAGCCCTTACCAACCTCAGTCATCAGGCAGTATTGGTTCTGTTTTTATGTCCAGATGCTTTTCTTGTTTTGTAACACGCTCGTTATTATTAAACTCACCATCTGCATCCTGACTCGTTGTTACAGAATACTGCCTCAAATTATGGAAGCAGCAGATTACACCATTTTCCAAATGGTCAAGGAACAGGGTCATCTTCTCCACCAACACCACGACCAGCTGGCTCTACTGGGTACGACCATGAAGGAGGTCCTCCACGTTCTCCACCGCCTCGACACCAGCAGCGAGGTTCTCCATACCTCTGATGGACGGCCTCCTACCACGGGTCATCAGTGAGCCAGTCCCCCAGCCTACCCAGCCATCCTCCCAGGTCCGTGATGCCCAACTGTCCCTTCTGGAGAAGTATGATGGTACTCTATCAAAATGTCATGGCTTCCTACTCCAGTGCTCCCTCTATTTCACCTGTCAGACAGGAGCCCCCACCACCGAGAGGTCCAAGGTTGCCACGGTCGTTTCCCTGCTGACCGGACAGGCGTTGGGGTGGGCTACGGCCGTCTGGGAGAGAGGAGGAGCTGGGTTCCTACCAGAGGTTCATGGCTCTGTACAAGGTGGTTTTCAACCATTCTCCAGAGGACAGAGAAGGAGGTGCGTGACTTTTCCAATTCCACCAAGGTGCCCAAACCGCTGCGGAGTACGCCCTCGCCTTTTGGACTGTGGCAGCCTCCAGCGGATGGCATGAACCGGCACTCCACACTCTATTCTGCAGTGGACTGCACGAAGAGGACCAGATGGAGTTGGCATGTCGGGATGACAACATATCCTTGGACGCTCTCATCGCGATGGCCATCTGTCTGGATAACCTTCTTCGGGCGAGTCGGTGTCCACCTCACCACTCACCTCCCTCCTTTGGCTGTCCTGAGGCAGAGCCTGAACCCAAGGAGGTAGGGGATACACACCTCCCAGAGGCGTCGCTGGAGACAGCTAGGGCTCTGTTTCTATTGCAGTCACGAGGGGCACCAGCTGGATATGCGACCATTGGGATCCTACACAATTACTCACGTCACAGCACCACTTACCCTCACCATGGGACCCAAGCACCAGCAAAGCCTTCCCTTCTTCATCACCGCACCCGTACACAAAGTCATGCTCGGCCTACCGTGGCTCCAACTCCATAACCCCACCATCTTCTGATCAAAGATGAGAATCACCGCCTGGGGACCAGGATGCCGGAGGACCTGCTTTCCTACACCCTGTTTTTCTACCCCTATCAAGCGGTCCTCCCGTATCATTTGCCCCGTGTTTTGGGAGGTAGCTGTGGACATCTGCCAGGCTCTGGAGGGAACCCGCTTCTGCCCTCGTGTGCGCCTACGTCCCCACGGGGTGAGAGATTGGCTGTTGACCTGGGCACACACATCCCTCACCGCTGGACACCCAGGTATCATCAGCACCATCTAATCCCTCTCCGATAAATACTGGTGGCCCACCTTGGCGCAGGACTTTGCCCACTATGTCAACTCATGTTCGGCATGTACTCAATCCAAATCTCCCTGGCACTCTCCAGCAGGTAAACTACTTCCCCTTCCCGTGCCCCAGAGGTCTTGGTCACATCTGTCCATAGACTTTGTAACGGATCTCCTCCTTTCTGATGGTTTTACCACTATTCTGATTGTTGTTGACATTCTCCAAATCTTGCCGTTTTATCCCGCTCTCTGGTCTACCTACCGCTCTCCAGGTTGCTGAGGCACTATTCCAGCAGGTCCTCTGGCACTATGGCCTTCCGGAGAATATTGTTTCCGACCGTGGTCTCCAATTCACTTTATGGGTCTGGAAAACCTTTATGGAAAAGCTGGGGGCCACGGTCAGCCTCACATCTGAGTCACTGCAAGGTCCGGCAGGTGGAGTGGGCCCAGTTCCTTCCCTGGGCGGTATGTGCCCAGAACTCGGTCACTCCTCCACCGGGCTGACTCCATTCCAGTGCGTCCTGGGATATCAGCCAGCCCTGGCTCTGTGGACTCTGAGCCAGAACGAGGGCCCTAGCAGTTGACGAGTGTTTCCGTCGCGCAAAGGTGTGGAACGCCGCCCACATGAGGCTCCATTTTGCCCTCCGCTGTCAGAAGGACCAGGTGGACCGCCACTGCTGTGAGGCTCCCGTGTTCCATCCTGGTGATTGCATCTGGCTCTCCACCAGGAACCTCCCGCTCCACCTGCCCTGCCGGAATCTGAGCCCCCGGTTTGTGGGGCCCTTCAAGGTCCTCCAGAGGGTCAATGAGGTAACCCATCGTTTAGAACTCCCCACTAACTACGGGATCTCATCATCTTTTCATTTTTCCCCTCAGTCCGGTGGTTCCTGTTCCCCTGGCTGATTCCGTCCCCCATGACACCCCTCCACCTCTCGTGGACATTGAGGGAAGCCCCGCCTATGCTGTTAGGTCCCTCCTGAACTCCTGCCGTTTTGGGGGTCGGATCCAGTAACTGGTGGACTGGGAGGGGTACGGTCCTGAGGAGCACTCTTGGGTCCCGTTGGCGGACATCCTGGACCCCAACATCATCCAGAATTTCCATCCCCGCCGACCAACCCGCTCCTCGCGGCCGTCCTCCTGGCCGGCGTCTTTCTGCGGCTGAAACCGCATGTCAGGTGGGGTATTGTGCTCCCTCTCTCTGGTGCTCGACGTCGCCGGTCTACTAACCACCGGTCCTGGCAACCCATATTGCGCACGCCTGGCAACCATCATTGAGTACACCTGCTCCCCATCGTTAAGCACACCTGGAGTTCATCACCACCATGATTACTCTCCCTTCATATAGCCCTCACCAACCTCAGGCAGTATTGGTTTTGTTTTCATGTCCAGACGCTTTTCTTGTTTTGTAACTCTGTTTGTTATTATTAAACTCACCATCTGCACCTGCTTACTAACTCCCTGCGTCGTTACACACATGAAAACAAAAAATTCCCCCGGGAGTCGACAGAACATGAGTTGCAAGATTATGATATACTGTATCATTAACCCCTTTCAACCTTGCCTGATCTTTTTTCCCTCTCAGATTTCTCTACATTGTTGCTGGCTGACAAAAGACAAAGACAAGATCTGCTGTGGTGGGAAAGAAGTACGCCAGAGTGGTCTAAAGCGTGCGTCTGTGTGTGAACAAGGGTCTTTAAGTTCACGATTAGTTGTTGCTGATCAATTGCTTGTTTTTTTTTCTCTAAATAAAAGTGCTGTTATGTTACCGTATCTACCTTGGTTCTGTTTTCATGTCCAGAAGCTTTTCTTGTTTTGTAACTCTGTGTAATGAATACTCAGGGAGAAAAAGGTGTAGATTCGAGCGCGGCAGGTTTTTATTTCGCCTTAGCAGAAGGTAGGAATCGTAGTCGCAGGCAAGGGTCAGACACAGATAGGCAAACAGGCAGGAATCAAAACTAGGACTGAAGGCTATAACTGGTTCTTTCAAACGAGCTAATGAAAGGCTTAGAGTCAAAACAAACAATACCTCACAAAGGCACAAACAGAATGAACTGAACTAAATAAGGAGCTGATGAGACCAGGTGAGTAACTAACTAACACCGGTGAAATCAATGAACAAAAATGAAAGACAGGGCTACGTTCAAGAACACAAAGAAACAGAACACAAGGTTGACTAAGAAAATAAATACAGAACCTTACACTCTGTTTGTTATTATTAAAGGCACCATCTGCACCTGCTTCCTGACTCACTGCGTCGTCGTTGCAAAAGTGGTAAAATGGAGATATATTACCTTGATAAACACCATATTTCACTGCTCCACAGCTCAGGTTACAGAGCATGTTGACTGGTCTATAATCAGTGATCTGACATGCATGGACATCCACATGCTTCAGGATTCTAATCTGGATACACTGTAATAGACACAATCCAAACACTGTAATAGTTGAGTTGTTCCACTAAATTAGTGCTTTTTCATATTTTAAGTAATTGTGCACCAATATTCAATTTGAAGTCTGTTTATATTAAATGAAGTGCCCTTTAATATAGACCACATGGAAAACGTTCTTTATACGAATAAAGACTTGCTAAAGTGCTAAAATTAATCATTTGTACATGTCCCTCTGACTCTTCAGGTTTTCACCATGATTGTAAAGTCTTATTTTGTTGCTTGGACAAGGTCATTTCTGAAGATTATTTATTCAATGTGATTAGTGAAGCATTTTTGATTATTTTTGGCCATGTTCAAGTTTTTTTTTGTGGTGGAAAACTGAGTTGGTTGAGCGTAACACTTAACACTATTGGCACTTAATAGTCAGTATTTCATTTATTTCACCTCTCTAGATGGGAAAACATCTTCAACTTAATAAAAAAAACGTGCTTTTCATGACAAAGTTAAAATTAGGTGCAATCAAACATTTTCTTTCACCAAGTTACACATCAAAAGGCACCAAATTGGTCCAAGTTAGTAATTATTATTGTATTTTGGACTGGACCAGTTAGTAATTATTATTTTATTTTGGACTGGACCAGTTAGTAATTACACCTTATTTAACCAGGTAGGCTAGTTGAGAACACGTTCTCATTTACAACTGCGACCTGGCCAAGATAAAGCAAAGCAGTTCGACACATACAACAACACAGAGTTACACATGAAATAAACAAACATACAGTCAATAATACAGTAGGAAAAAAGTATATATACAGTGTATGCAAATTAGGTAAGATAAGGGAGGTAAGGCAATAAAATAGGCCATAGTGGTGAGGTAATTACAATATAGCTGTCACGTTCTGACCTTTATTTCCTTTGTTTTGTCTTTATTTAGTATGGTCAGGGCGTGAGTTGGGATGGGCAGTCTATGTTTATATGTTTTCCTATTTCTGTGTTTGGCCTGATATGGTTCTCAATCAGAGGCAGGTGTTTTGTGTTGTCTCTGATTGGGAACCATATTTAGGTAGCCTGTGTTCTATTGTGGTTGGTGGGTGGTTGTCTTCAGTCTTTGTGTGTCTGCACCAGATAGAACTGTTTCGGTTTTCACGTTTGTTTGTTTTGTATTTTGGAAGTGTTCAGTTTATTGTCTTTTATTAAACATGATGAACACTAATCAAGCTGCGCTTTGGTCCTCTCCTTCTTCCACCGACGAAAGTCGTTACAGAACCACCCACCAAAACCGGACCAAGCAGCGTGGTAACAGGCAGCGGTAGCAGGAGCAGCGCGAGAAGGAGGAATGGACATGGGAGGACGAGTTGGACGGCAAAGGACCCTGGGCAGAGCCAGGGGAATATCGCCGCCCCAAAGCAGAGCTGGAGGCAGCAAAAGCCGAGAGGCGGCATTATGAGGAGCTAGCACGGCAGAGCGGCTGGAAGCCCGAGAGGCAGCCCCAAAAATGTATTGGGGGGAGGGGGGGGGGGGGGGGCACACGGGGAGTGTGGCAGAGTCAGGAGTCAGACCTGAGCCAACTCCCCCTGCTTACCGTAAGGAGCCAAGGATGGAACCAGAGCCGGTCAGGGCGGTATTGGAGGTGAGCGGAGACAGCAGAGACAGTAAAGGAGTTAACTTCTTCTGGCTGCAGGGGGAGTATTGAGTAGCCAGATAAAAGGTGCCCATTTCAAACGGCCTCGTACTCAATTCTTGCTCGTACAATATGCATATTATTATTACTATTGGATAGAAAACACTCTCTAGTTTCTAAAACCGTTTGAATTATATCTGTGAGTCAAACAGAACTCATTTGGCACAAACTTCCTGACCAGGAAGTGGAAAGTCTGAAATCGAGGCTCTGTTCTTCTTCCTGCCTATAAATGGGCATGATACGTAAGAGTATACGTGCACTTCATAGACCTTCCCCTGGATGTCAAGAGGCTGTGAGAGAAGAAATTTAGTGTTTATCTTGGTCTGAAGTGGAATACAAGCTCTTTGTATGACGTGTCCCTCATTTCCGGTACTCTGGGGAGCGCGAGGTGGACAGTGGGATTGCCTTCTGTTTAGCTGCCGTTATAGGCAACTACTATCTCCGGCTTTGATTTTATTTGATACATGTGACCATATCATCGTAAAGTATGTTTTTTCAATATAGTTTAATCAGATTATTGAAATTTTTTCGGGAGTTTTGCCGTGTTCCGTTCTCTGACTTTGTTGACGATGGAGAGATCCGTGCCACTTGGCTAGTGTGCTTGCTAAATCAAGAGGGAAAGTTGCCGTTCTAAATCCAAACAACGATTGTTCTGGACAAAGGACACCTTGTCCAACATTCTGATGGAAGATCAGCAAAAGTAAGAAACATTTTATGATGCTATTTCATATATCTGTCGTAGATGTGAACTAGTCGTCGGCGCCCAAGTGTTTCTGGCTATTGTGGTAAGCTAATATAACGCTATATTCTGTTTTCGCTGTAAAACACTTAATAAATCGGAAATATTGGCTGGAATCACAAGATGCCTGTCTTTCATTTGCTGTACACTATGTATTTTTCAGAAATGTTTTATGATGAGTAATTAGGTATTTGACGTTGGTGTCTGTAATTATTCTGGCTGCTTTCGGTGCAATTTCTGATTGTAGCTGCAATGTAAACTATGATTTATACCTGAAATATGCACATTTTTCGAACAAAACATAGATTTATTGAATAACATGTTATAAGACTGTCATCTGATGAAGTTGTTTGTTGGTTAGTTTGGTTGGTTCTTGGTTAGTTAGGTTGGCTTTGTGCATGCTACCTGTGCTGTGAAAAATGTCTGTCCTTTTTTGTATTTGGTGGTGAGCTAACATAAATATACGTGCTGTTTTCGCTGTAAAACATTTTAAAAATCGGACATGTTGGCTGGATTCACAAGATGTGTACCTTTCATATGCTGTATTGGACTTGTTAATGTGTGAAAGTTAAATATTTTAAAAATATATATTTTGAATTTCGCGCCCTGCACTTGAGCTGGCTGTTGTCATAAGTGTACCGACGTCGGGCTTGCAGCCAGAAATGGGGAGATTGGAGGAGAGAGTTATGAGGGAGGTGCTGGTTTGGTGCATGAGGCACGACATCCGCCCGACGGAGTGTCGAGGATTTGATGTCACCTGAGTCAGCTCTCCATACTCGTCCTGAGGTGCGTGCTAGCCGTCTGGTGAAGACTGTGCCAGCCCCACGCACCAGGCCTCCTGTGCGCCTCCCTAGCCCTGCACGTCCTGTGCCAGCTCAGCGCACCAGCTCTCCTGTGGCAGCCCCACGTACTAGCTCTCCTGTGGCAGCCCCACGCACCAGCCCTCCGGTCCCGGCGCCACGTACCAGGCCTCCAGTTCCAGCACCCCGCACTCGCCTTGAGGTGCGTGTCCTCAGCTCACTACCACCAGTGCCACACCACGCACCAGGCTTCCTGTGCGTCTCCAGAGTCCAGTATGCCCTGTTCCTGCTCCCCGCACTCGCCCTGTGGTGCGTGTCCCCAGTCCGGTACCACCAGTTCCGGCACCACGTACCAAGCCTACTGTGCGTCTCCAGGGTCCAGTATGCCCTGTTCCTCCTCCCCGCACTCACCAAGTGGTGCGTGTCTCCAGTCCGGTACCACCAGTTCCGGCACCACGCACCAAGTCTCCTGTGCGTCTCCAGAGCCCTGTACGCCCTGTTCCTGCTCCCCGCACTCGCCCAGTGGTAGGCCACCAGGCCTACTGTGCGCCTCAGCAGGCCAGAGTCTTCCGTCTGCCCAGCGCCATCTGAGCTGCCCGTCTGCCCAGCGCCGCCTGAGCTGCCCGTCTGCCCAGCGCCGCCTGAGCTGCCCGTCTGCCCAGCTGCCCGTCTGCCCAGCGCCTTCTGAGCTGCCCGTCTGCCCAGCGCCTTCTGAGCTGCCCGTCTGCCCAGCGCCGTCTGAGCTGCCCGTCTGTCCAGCGCCATCTGAGCCGCCCGTCTGTCCAGCGCCATCTGAGCCGCCCGTCTGTCCTGAGCCGTCAGAGCCGCCCGTCTGTCCTGAGCCGCTAGAGCCGTCCGTCAGTCAGGAGCCGCCAGAGCCGTCCGTCAGTCAGGAGCCGCCAGAGCCGTCAGTCAGGAGCCGCCAGAGCCGTCCGTCAGTCAGGAGCCGCCAGAGCCGTCCGTCAGTCAGGAGCCGCCAGAGCCGCCCGCCAGTCAGGAGCCGCTAGAGCCGTCCGTCAGTCAGGAGCCGCCAGAGCCGTCCGTCAGTCAGGAGCCGCCAGAGCCGTCCGTCAGTCAGGAGCCGCCAGAGCCGTCCGTCAGTCAGGAGCCGCCAGAGCCGTCCGTCAGTCAGGAGCCGCCAGAGCCGCCCGCCAGTCAGTCAGGAGCCGCCAGAGCCGCCCGCCAGTCAGGAGCCGCCAGAGCCGCCCGCAAGTCAGGAGCCGCCAGAGCCGCCCGCCAGTCAGGAGCCACCTGAGCTACCTCTCAGTCCTGAGCTACCTCTCAGTCATGAGCTACCTCTCAGTCATGAGCTACCTCTCAGTCATGAGCTACCCCTCAGTCATGAGCTACCCCTCAGTCATGAGCTACCCCTCAGTCATGAGCTACCCCTCAGTCATGAGCTACCTCTCAGTCATGAGCTACCCCTCAGTCATGAGCTACCCCTCAGTCATGAGCTACCTCTCAGTCATGAGCTACCCCTCAGTCCGGAGCTGCCCCTCAGTCCGGAGCTGCCCCTCAGTCCGGAGGAGTTTCCTCAGTCCAGAGGCGCCCCTCAGTCCAGAGGCGCTCCTCAGTCCGGTGGGGCCCTTTATTAGGGTTCCCAGGCCAAGGTCGGCGGCGAGGGTCGCCACTCAAAGGACGCTAGGAAAGCGGACAAAGACAATGGTGGAGTGGGGTCCACGTCCAGCGCCAGAGCCGCCACCGCGGACAGATGCCCACCCAGACCCTCCCCTATAGGTTCAGGTTTTGCGGCCGGAGTCCGCACCTTGGGGGGGGGGGGTGGGTACTGTCACATTCTGACCTTTATTTCCTTTGTCTTTATTTAGTATGGTCAGGGCGTGAGTTGGGGTGGGCAGTCTATGTTTATATTTCTATGTTTTCCTATTTCTGTGTTTGGCCTGATATGGTTCTCAATCAGAGGCAGGTGTTTGTAATTTGGAAGTGTTCAGTTTATTGTCTTTTATTAAACATGATGAACACTAATCACGCTGTGCTTTGGTCCTCTCCTTCTTCCACCGACGAAAGCCGTTACAATAGCAATTTAACATTGGAGTGATAGATGTGCAGAAGATGAATGTGCAAGTAGAGATACTGAGGTGCAAAGGAGCAAAATAAATAAATAAATACAGTATGGAGATGAGGTAGTTGGATGGGCTATTTACAGATGGGCTATGTACAGATAAAATGATCTGTGAGCTGCTCTGACAGCTGGTGCTTGAAGTTAGCTAGGGAGATAAGAGTCTTCAGCTTCAGCAATTATTGCAGTTCGTTCCAGTCATTGGCAGCAGAGAACTGGAAGGAAAGGCGGCCAAAGGAGGAATTGGCTTTGTGGGTGACCAGTGAGATATAACTCCTGGAGCGCATGCAGCGGGTGGGTGCTGTTATGGTTACCAGTGAACTGAGATAAGGCGGGGCTTTACCTAGCAAAGACTTGTAGATGACCTGGAGCCAGTGGGTTTGGCGACGAGTATGAAGCGAGGGCCAGCCAACGAGAGGGTACAGGTCGCAGTGGTGGGTAGTATATGGGGCTTTGGTGACAAAACGGATGGCACTGATAGACTGCATCCAATTTGTTGAGTAGAGTGTTGTAGGCTATTTTGTAAATGACATCGCCAAAGTCGAGGATCGGTAGGATAGTCAGTTTTACGAGGGTACGTTTGGCAGCATGAGTGAAGGATGCTTTGTTGCAAAATAGGAAGCCGATTCTAGATTTCATTTTGGATTGGAGATGCTTAATGTGGGTAATATATGTACATGTCCAAAGTTTACACAAGATAAAAATCCAGACAGTACTGTCCATGAAAAATTCTGACCCTGGCATACAGAGAGAGACAGGATCACGTCCAAAAACAACGTTTTCTTGGACAAGGAGAGCCCATCTTAGTGCATATAGATTCTGTAATATTTGTGTTGTGGAGAAAATTACCAGGCAGGAGACAGGAGTACAGTTGAGTGCTGTTTAGTAAAAACATCTCGTGCCCTACAGCTCCCGGCCCAATAGTAGCATGTGCACTTGCTATTAGTTGTCATAACATAACACTGCCATAATACATTGCTGCTTAGTAACAGCATAGTAACTAATATAGACAGATATAGATCACCAATACTACACTCCTCCCCATATCTTTCAACTCCCAGAGAACAAGGTAAATACATTTGTGAAATACTCAAGCAATATCTGAACAATACATTCTTGAACATTTCTCAATTACTTGGTTGAAGCAGACTTTTCAGATCCCAGCACAAATCCAGGGGATATTTTGCCCAGAAGATGGAACTTGTGTCCTAATAACTAACCCAGGTAATGTAGTTTTTATTTCCTTTTATCTAGGACATATTAAAGTGTTTGTTTGTTTTTACAGTTTGTTACCTCCTGAAATAGCTCAACTCACAGGTCAAGCTTTTGAGGTGCCCTTTGCTGTCGAACAGGATATCTCCGCTCCTCCTGAAATTCTGGTGGTAGGCCAGGTTTGGGTGGAAGGTCAGGTTCAGATGGAAGGCCAGGCTCTGTTTCTCCCATACGTCCACAGTCATGAGAATAGTCCTGGGGGTCATTATTGTTCTTGTTCTTTCGGCATGTCTCTGCTGGGGCATTGGACCGTAGCAGATGATCCCCATGAACATTGACATGGCGATGACCAACTTGGACTTTGTAAGTCAAAGGTCCTCTGTAGTGCAAGATCACACCTGAGTTCCACAGGCGCTTGGTGTATCTGAAATCCCGTATCATCACCTTCTCTCCCTCTATCAATTCTCTGACAGTCTTTGAGTGTCTGTCATGAGCTTTCTTCGGCTGTAGCTGGTGCTTTGCCATAGTGTTTGACAAGTCTGGTTTCAACAATGTCAGGAGGGCACGTGGTTGGAGTTTCAGAAACAGTTCAGCTGGTGTACGTTCCGTTACTGTGCGTGGTGTGTTACGGTAAGTAAACAGGAAAAGGGGAAGCCTTTGGTGGGTTGGCACAGACTGAACCTCGAGTCTAGTCCAGGCCTTCTTAAAGGTTTGCACGGCTCTCTCTGCTGCTCTGTTTGATGCCGGATGGTGAGGTGGTGACAGGATGTGCCTTACTCCGTTGTTATTGAGAAACATTTCTAAATTATTCGATGTGAAAGGAGGGCCATTGTCCGAGACGAGCTCCTTGACTAGTCCAAAGGATGCGAACAGGTGTCTGAGAAGATTGATGGTCTTCTCAGCTGTGGTCAGTTGAGTAGGGAACACTTCAATCCACTTGGAATGGACATCGACAAGGAAATGTTGCTTGTCAATCTTGGCGTAATCCACATGGATGCATCCCCATGGTGTTGCAGCCCAGGACCATGGATGAAGAGGTGCAGTAGCAGGCTTATTGCGAACAGCTTCACAGGGTGAAAAGTGGCCTACATGCTGCTGAATGTCCTGATCCAGTCCAGGCCACCACAGATACAGTGGGGCAAAAAAGTATTTAGTCAGCCACCAATTGTGCAAGTTCTCCCACTTAAAAAGATGAGAGAGGCCTGTAATTTTCATCATAGGTACACTTCAACTATGACAGACAAAATGAGGAAGAATAATCCAGATAATCACATTGTAGGATTTTTAATGAATTTATTTGCAAATTATGGTGGAAAATAAGTATTTGGTCAATAACAAAAGTTTATCTCAATACTTTGTTATATACCCTTTGTTGGCAATGACAGAGGTCAAACGTTTTCTGTAAGTCTTCACAAGGTTTTCACACACTGTTGCTGGTATTTTGGCCCATTCCTCCATGCAGATCTCCTCTAGAGCAGTGATGTTTTGGGGCTGTTGCTGGGCAACACGGACTTTCAACTCCCTCCAAAGATTTTCTATGGGGTTGAGATCTGGAGACTGGCTAGGCCACTCCAGGACCTTGACATGCTTCTTACGAAGCCACTCCTTCGTTCGCCACGTTTCATCTTCAATGCCCTTGCTGATGGAAGGAGGTTTTCACTCAAAATCTCACGATACATGGCCCCATTCATTCTTTCCTTTACACGGATCAGTCGTCCTGGTCCCTTTGCAGAAAAACAGCCCCAAAGCATGATGTTTCCACCCCCATGCTTCACAGTAGGTATGGTGTTCTTTGGATGCAACTCAGCATTCTTTGTCCTCCAAACACGACGAGTTGAGTTTTTACCAAAAAGTTCTATTTTTGTTTCATCTGACCATATGACAGTCTCCCAATCTTCTTCTGGATCATCCAAATGCTCTCTAGCAAACTTCAGACGGGCCTGGACATGTACTGGCTTAAGCAGGGGGACACGTCTGGCACTGCAGGATTTGAGTCCCTGGTGGCGTAGTGTGTTACTGATGGTAGGCTTTGTTACTTTGGTCCCAGCTCTCTGCAGGTCATTCACTAGGTACCCCCGTGTGGTTCTGGGATTTTTGCTCACCGTTCTTGTGATCATTTTGACCCCACGGGGTGAGATCTTGTGTGGAGCCCCAGATCGAGGGAGATTATCAGTGTTCTTGTATGTCTTCCATTTCCTAACAATTGCTCCCACAGTTGATTTCTTCAAACCAAGCTGCTTACCTATTGCAGATTCAGTCTTCCCAGCCTGGTGCAGGTCTACAATTTTGTTTCTGGTGTCCTTTGACAGCTCTTTGGTCTTGGCCATAGTGGAGTTTGGAGTGTGACTGTTTGAGGTTGTGGACAGGTGTCTTTTATACTGATAACAAGTTCAAACAGGTGCCATTAATACAGGTCTGTGAGAGCCAGAAATCTTGCTTGTTTGTAGGTGACCAAATATAATAATAGTTGATATATTTGAATAATAAATAACAAGTTTGCCACAAACTTTCTGTAATAGTTCAGGAGCAAGGTGCTCTTCAATGGTTGGTGCTGACAAGGATGTTGTCCATGAAGCACACACCATTGTCTATCCATCCAAGATCTGATCCATTGCATGTTGGAATATGGAGTCATACTCTGGACCTAGTTTTGTCCCATGGAATAAAATGTTGTGGATCTTAACTACTTCATCACCCTCCCGGATCCGGGATCCTCCTCATCAAAAAAGCTGACTAGCATAGCCTAGCCTAACGGGACAGGGATATCATATAATATAATTTTCCAATACAAGTCCAATACAGCAAATGAAAGATAAACATCTTGTGAATCCAGCCATCATTTCCGATTTTTAAAATGTTTTACAGCGAAAACACAATATGTATTTCTATTAGCTAACCACAATAGCCAAACACACAACCGCATATTTTCACCATGTTTCCACCGCATAGGTAGCTTTCATAAAACCGACAAAATAGAGATAAAATGAATCACTAACCTTGAACAACTTCATCAGATGACAGTCTTATAACATGTTATACAATACATTTATATTTTGTTCGAAAATGTGCATATTTGAGGTATAAATCATAGTTTTACATTGCAGCAACCATCAAAAATAGCACAAAAGCAGCCAGAATAATTACAGAGAGCAACGTGAAATACATAAATACTCATCATGTTATATGTTATACAATACATTTATGTTTTGTTCGAAAATGTGCATATTTAGAGCTGCAAATCGTGGTTATACATTGTGAATACGTAGCAACATTTCCCCAGAATGTCAGGAGATATTTTGGATACTCACCTAATCTGACCAAAGAACTCATCATAAACTTTACATAAAAATACTTGTTGTATGGCAAATGAAAGATACACTGGTTCTTAATGCAACCGTTGTGTTACATTTTTTAAAATAACTTTACCACAACATACAGCTTGGGTTATTGTGAGACAGCGCTCACCAACACGGCAGAGAATAGGCATCAACATATTACACAGAAATACGAAATACCATCATAAATGTTTTCTTACTTTTGCTGAGCTTCCATCAGAATGTTGTACAAGGAGTCCTATTTCCAGAATAAATCGTTGTTTGGTTTTAGAATGTCCATTTCTTCTGTCGAATTCGCGCCACAATGCTAGCCAAGGTTGCTAACATTCCCATCCTCTCTTGGCGCAAAGAACGGAAAACTCCAAAAGTCCCAATAAACGTTGAATAAACTGATAAAACTCAGTTGAAAAAAACTACTTTATGATGTTTTTATCATATGTATCAAATAAAATCAGAGCCGGAGATATTCGCCGTGTATACCAAACACTTTTCAGAAGACAATGTCGAGCTCCCCCGCGCGCCGTCGAAGACAAAGAAAAATACCGGACCTGTCACTCCAAAAGCTCTTATTCGACCTCAGATCAAGCTAGACACCCCATTCCACCTTCCACTGCCTGTTGACATCTAGTGGAAGGCGTATGAAGTGCATACATATCGATAAATAAAAGCCAGTTGAATAGGCAGGCCCTGAAACAGAGCCTCGTTTTCAGATTTTTCACTTCCTGTATGGAAGTTTGCTGCCAAATGAGTTCTGTTTTACTCACAGATATAATTCAAACAGTTTTAGAAACTTCACAGTGTTTTCTATCCAATAGTAATAATAATATGCAGATTGTATGATCTAGAATAGAGTACGAGGCCGTTTAATTTGGGCACGATTTTTTCCAAAGTGAAAACAGCGCCCCCCTATTGACAAGAAGTTTTAATGTTTTTCCTCATAATCCTGGACTATCGGACCACCATTTTATTACGTTTGCAATCGCAACAAATAATCTGCTCAGACCCCAACCAAGGAGCATCAAAGGTCGTGCTATAAATTCTCAGACAACACAAAGATTTCTTGATGCCCTTCCAGACTCCTTCTGCCTACCCAAGGACGTCAGAGGACAAAAATCACTTAACCACCTAACTGAGGAACTCAATTTAACCTTGCGCAATACCCTAGATGCAGTTGCACCCCTAAAAACTAAAAACATTTGTCATAAGAAACTAGCTCCCTGGTATACAGAAAATACCCGAGCTCTGAAGCAAGCTTCCAGAAAATTGGAACGGAAATGGCGCCACACCAAACTGGAAGTCTTCCGACTAGCTTGGAAAGACAGTACCGTGCAGTATCGAAGAGCCCTCACTGCTGCTCGATCATCCTACTTTTCCAACTTAATTGAGGAAAATAAGAACAATCCAAAATTTCTTTTTGATACTGTTGCAAAGCTAACTAAAAAGCAGCATTTCCCAAGTGAGGATGGCTTTCACTTCAGCAGTAATAAATTCATGAACTTCTTTGAGGAAAAGATCATGATCATTAGAAAGCAAATTCGGACTCCTCTTTAAATCTGCGTATTCCTCCAAAGCTTAGCTGTCCTGAGTCTGCACAACTCTGCCAGGACCTATGATCAAGAGAGACACTTAAGTGTTTTAGTACTATATCTCTTGACACAATGATGAAAATAATCATGGCCTCTAAACCTTCAAGCTGCATACTGGATCCTATTCGAACTAAACTACTGAAAGAGCTGCTTCATGTGCTTGGCCCTCCTATGTTGAACATAATAAACGGCTCTCTATCCACCGGATGTGTACCAAACTCACTAAAAGTGGCAGTAATAAAGCCTCTCTTGAAAAAGCCAAACCTTGACCCAGAAAATATAAAAAACTATCGGCCTATATCGAATCTTCCATTCCTCTCAAAAAAAAATGAAAAAGCTGTTGCGCAGCAACTCACTGCCTTCCTGAAGACAAACAATGTATACGAAATGCTTCAGTCTGGTTTTAGACCCCATCATAGCACTGAGACTGCACTTGTGAAGGTGGTAAATGATCTTTTAATGGCGTCAGACCGAGGCTCTGCATCTGTCCTCGTGCTACTAGACCTTAGTGCTGCCTTTGATACCATCGATCACCACATTCTTTTGGAGAGACTGGAAACCCAAATTGGTCTACACGGACAAGTTCTGGCCTGGTTTAGATCTTATCTGTCGGAAAGATATCAGTTTGTCTCTGTGAATGGTTTGTCCTCTGACAAATCAACTGTACATTTGGTGTTCCTCAAGGTTCCGTTTTAGGACCACTATTGTTTTCACTATATATTTTACCTCTTGGGGATGTCATTCGAAAACATAATGTTAACTTTCACTGCTATGCGGATGACACACAGCTGTACATTTCAATGAAACATGGTGAAGCCCCAAAATTGCCCTCGCTAGAAGCCTGTGTTTCAGACATAAGGAAGTGGATGGCTGAAAATGTTCTACTTTTAAACTCGGAAAAAACAGAGATGCTTGTTCTAGGTCCCAAGAAACAAAGAGATATTCTGTTAAATCTGACAATTAATCTTGATGGTTGTAAAGTTGTCTCAAATAAAACTGTGAAGGACCTCGGCGTTACTCTGGACCCTGATCTCTCTTTTGACGAACATATCAAGACTGTTTCAAGGACAGCTTTTTTCCATCTACGTAACATTGCAAAAATCAGAAATTTTCTGTCCAAAAATGATGCAGAAAAATTAATCCATGCTTTTGTTACTTCTAGATTAGACTACTGCAATGCTCTACTTTCCGGCTACCCGGATAAAGCACTAAATAAACTTCAGTTAGTGCTAAATACGGCTGCTAGAATCCTGATTTGAACCAAGAAATTTGATCATATTACTCCAGTGCTAGCTTCCCTACACTGGCTTCCTGTTAAGGCAAGGGCTGATTTCAAAGTTTTACTGTTAACCTATAAAGCGTTACATGGGCTTGCTCCTACCTATCTTTCCGAGTTGGTCCTGCCGTACATACCTACACGTACGCTAGATCTTTGTGGGCTATACTCGGCCTTGTCTCAGGATGGTAAGTTGGTGGTTGAAGATATCCCTCTAGTGGTGTGGGGGCTGTGCTTTGGCAAAGTGGGTGGGGTTATATCCTTCCTGTTTGGCCCTGTCCGGGGGTATCATCGGATGGGGCCACAGTGTCTCCTGACCCCTCCTGTCTCAGCCTCCAGTATTTATGCTGCAGTAGTTTATGTGTCGGGGGGCTAGGGTCAGTTGGTTATATCTGGAGTACTTCTCCTGTCTTATCCGGTGTCCTGTGTGAATTTAAGTATGCTCTCTCTAATTCTCTCCTTCTCTCTTTCTTTCTCTCTCTCGGAGGACCTGAGCCCTAGGACCATGTGTCAGGACTACCTGGCATGATGACTCCTTGCTGTCCCCAGTCCACCTGGCCTTGCTGCTGTTCCAGTTTCAACTGTTCTGCCTGCGGCTATGGAACCCTGACCTGCCCACCGGACGTGCTACCTGTCTCAGACCTGCTGTTTTCAACTCTCTAGAGACCGCAGGAGCGGTAGAGATACTCTTGATGATCGGCTATGAAAAGCCAACTGACATTTACTCCTGATTATTATTTGACCATGCTGGTCATTTATGAACATTTGAACATCTTGGCCATGTTCTGTTATAATCTCCACCCGGCACAGCCAGAAGAGGACTGGCCACCCCTCATAGCCTGGTTCCTCTCTAGGTTTCTTCCTAGGTTTTGGCCTTTCTAGGGAGTTTTTCCTAGCCGCCGTGCTTCTACACCTGCATTGCTTGCTGTTTGGGGTTTTAGGCTGGGTTTCTGTACAGCACTTCGAGATATTAGCTGATGTACGAAGGGCTATATAAAATAAACTTGATTTGATTTGATTTCTGTAAGCACTCCAGTTCTTTCTCTGCTGCTTCCTTAAGAGCATAGGAAACTGGACGTGGTTTGTGAAAGATAGGCTTGGTTCCTTCTTGCTCTCTGACTTTTGCTGTGAAGTCTTGTATCTCGCCATATCCATCTTTGAAAAGTTAATTTGTGCTTCTCCAGCATGTTAGTGAGTGTAGCCTGACTCACTGGTTTCTCATTTCTCAGACTGAAGATTTCTCCCCAGTTCAGCTTGATCTTCTGTAGCCAGTTTCTGCCTAGAAAAGCTGGTTTCTCTCCTTTAACAATGATAAGCGGTAGCATCCACTCCTTCCCTCATAGCGGACTGTGTCATGACTGTCCTGTAAGGATTCAAATAGGTCAGATCAGCTTAGAAATAAATAACTTCAGCCAGACCCCCTCTCACCCGCAGATGGGAGAGAAGGGAGCTGGTGAGGGGTTGACAGCTCACACCCTGTTGTAAATCAAGGACAATAACTTTCAGCTATCTCCCTCTCCAGATTTACACAGGAATGTGCCTTTGTTTCACAGACATTTTCCAGACAAAGCTCTAACACGTTAGCGAACACTGGAACAATATTTCTAACATAGAACGTGGAGAATTGTCAGAACTAACCCAATGACATTTTGAGTGTTATTTTGTGATGTCATTAATGGTGTTATAAAATACTATAACTTGAAAAGTATACACACTATGTGTGTGAAGTGTCCATCTGATGCATTGTGCATGAAATATGAAAATGTATTGAAGTGTTTTTGTTAAGAGAAGGATGTGATTTTACAAACTATAAGAGGAAATTGTTTATATAACTTTGTACAAGTAAGTTGTCACCGCCCCCTTGAGTGAGGTCAGAGAGCATGTCAGCCTCACGAACAGGCCTTTCTGAACGAACTGTATAAAACGATGGGTTAAGAATTAACATATCAGACCAGAGAGGCATGTAGCTGCAGCTCACGTCCAAAGTTGTTCGAACTCTGAAATCTCAACACGAGGTAGAGACGATGAAGTCACCTCCCAGACAATCACTGGTACGGCTGATTAGCTGTCCTAAGTAAAGTATCTAGAAAAGTGAATTTAAGTGTGACCATTCTCATACTCTTCTCAAATCACCGTAGTACGCTACTCTCATCACCTCACTGAGAACCATCGACACGGCTGGCTAGCCTATCTTCAAATAATCCTCTTCCAGAGCGAGTGGAAGTAGAGCGAGCTTTGTAGTTCTGTTCAGGACTGCACGACGGGTCGCCGGATGCCGGGCAACGGCGGAGGAGAGCAACAGTAGAAGACGGGTGGGGACCCCTTTTGGTCAATCAGAGCCTTACATTCGTGCCGTGGAAAGGCCCAACCAATCCCTTTCCAAGAATGCTCCGTTAGGAGAAATACACAAAAAACCAAGGCATTACCATGTAAATACATTCATGATTTCTTACTCCAAACGGGCGGCGGTATATGTGCAAAGTATACAATTACTGTGAGAGTAGTTTCTAAATGTACCAAAGTATTATATCTCTGTCCTTCTCTGCCCCCCCCCCATCTCTTTTGTAACAAGCTGCAATATTGTGTCAGTCCGCTAGGGACCTGTTTTTAATGTATTAAGTGTGTATGTTTATCCTGTGTTACCATTTACTTAGCTAGTAAATAAATAATTAAACCAATTTGTGTAGTACTGAATCATAAGTAAGGCTGGGGTTTTTGCAGATGCAGGATGTTAAGACTGTTCAGAATGATGATATGATACAAGGATATGATTAATAAGTTGACTGTTTATGGAAGTGATAGGTAAAGACCCTTTAGAGTTTATTTCGGGAGATGGTAACTCTTTAGAGCCGCTCTCGTGGTGCCCCAAATCCTAATGAGTTAATTGTTACATGATGAATGTAATCGGGTGACAATTGAACATAGTTAGTTGATTAGATAAATAACAGTTATCAGAGTAAATAAAGTATTAAAGTCACGACAACTGGTACCTGGATCTGCCCTAACATGGGAATAATGTCACCAGTGTATGATGAAAGGCGGATGGATGCTGGCTGAAGAGGGCACTCTATCAGTTTTTCTTTGTAGATTCTCTCTGGAACAAAAGATACAGATACTCCGGTGTTCAGCTGCATTTTTATTGGCTTCCCAGCTAACTCCATGCTGAGATAGATTTCATATTTTTGTTCTTGAGCTGTGTACACTGTGAACAGTTCCAATACTGTTTCAGATGTACCTTCCTCTTCTTGTGCTGCGTCTGACACTTTGTGCGCTCTTGCTGTGAGTTTTGGAGCTTTACATACTCTCTGTAAATGTCCAACATTTCCAAAATTGTAGCACTTTTTATTTTGGAATCGATATGCACTGTGCTGATGATAATCTCCCCCACAGCTGTACCAACTTGGCTTAGACTTTTGTGATGTGGGCTGCTGTGTTCTTGTGTTGCCTTGAGGATGGGACTGAGAAAAGTGTGAATTATGTGAGCATTTTGCTTCACGTGTGTCACTGTGTCACCTTGTGAACTCCTTTCTGATGATCTGTATGTCCCGATAGGTCAATACTATCCCTGTGGGCAAGCTCGAGTCCAAGTGCGATATCACAGGCTTTCTTGAAAGTCAAGTCCTTCACTGACATAAGCCGTCTGTGATATGTTTCACCTGTGAGACTACATACAAACTTGTCTTGGAGAGCGTCATCAAGAAATTGTACAAACTCACATGTACTTGCCAGCTGTTTCAAAGCAAGGATGTAGTCAGCCACGGTTTCCCCTGGACTCTGGAAAAGTTGGTAGAATCTGAAGGTCAACTCCACTGCTTTTATTGGTTTAATGAGACCTTCCAGCAATCCATACTCAGTTGGACCCAAAACACTGAGAAATACATCTGCTTTCTTTTCATCTTTAATTTCATTTGCAGCCAGCCAATGCTCAAAACACTCTAAATAGGAATCAAAATCCTCTTTTGTAGCCTTTGTCACAAACGTCGTAGTGAGGAGACCAAAGCGCAGCGTGATGTGAATACATAATTTAATACAAGACGACTGAACACGAAGAACGATAACAAACTATACAAAATAACAAAACGAACGTGAACGCTATAAACACGGAGTGCAGAACATGCAACATCAACATAGACAATAACCCACAAACCAAACAGGAAAATGGCAACCTAAATAGGATCCCCAATCAGAGACAACGATAAACAACTGCCTCTGATTGGGAACCAATCCAGGCCACCATAGACCTACATATGTCTAGACTAGACACACACACATAGACATACAAAAACCCTAGACAAGACAAAAAACACACATACCACCCTCGTCACACCCTGACCTAACCAAAATAATAAAGAAAACAAAGAATACTAAGGTCAGGGCGTGACAGTACCCGCAACAAAGGTGCGGACTCCAGCCGCAAAAACCTGACTCTAAAGAGGAGGGTCCGGGTGGGCCTTCTTCATGGCGGCGGCTCGGGTGCGGGACGTGGACCCCTCTCCACCTCAGTCTTGGCCCACTTAGGTGGCGCATCGGGCCCCGCACTGAAGACCATCGTAGAGGGCGCCTCCGGACTGACGGGCGACTCTGGCGGCTCCGGGCGGGAGGGCGACTCTGGCGGCTCCGGATGGGAGGGCGACTCTGGCGGCTCCGGACGGGAGGGCGACTCTGGCGGCTCCGGACGGGAGGGCGACTCTGGCGGCTCCGGACGGGAGGGCGGCTCTGGCGGCTCCTGACTGACGGGCGGCTCTGGCGGCTCCTGACTGACGGGCGGCTCTGGCAGCTCCTGACTGTCGAGGCGCACTGTAGGCCTGGTGCGTGGTGCCGGAACTGGTGGTACCGGGCTGAGTACACGCACCTCAGGGCGAGTGCGGGGAGGAGGAATAGGGCATACTGGACCCTGGAGGCGCACTGTAGGCCTGGTGCGTGGTGCCGGAACTGGTGGTACCGGGCTGAGTACACGCACCTCAGGGCGAGTGCGGGGAGGAGGAACAGGGCATACTGGACCCTGGAGGTGCACTGTAGGCCTGGTGCGTGGTGCCGGAACTGGTGGTACCGGGCTGAGTACACGCACCTCAGGGCGAGTGCGGGGAGGAGAAACAGGATACACGGGACCGTGGAGACGCACTGGAGGTCTGGAGTTTATAGCTGACACAACCCGACCTGGCCGGATGTTTATTTCCGCCCTGCAATTGCACGTACGCAAAACCGGCGCAGGATATCCTGGTCCAAGGAGGTACACTGGAGACCAGGATCGCTGAGCCGGCACCCTCCTTCCTGGCTGGACGCTCATTCTAGCTCGGCCAATGCGAGGAGCTGGAATAGAGCGCACCGGGCTAGAATAGCACACTGGAGACACCGTGCGCTCCATCGCATAACAGATGCCTGACCAGTAACACTCTTCCCACGGTAAGCACGAGGAGTTGGCTCAGGTCTCCTACCTGACTCAGCCAATCGCCTCGTGTGCCACCCCCCAAAAGAATCTTGGGGCTGCCTCTCGGGCTTCCGTGCAAGCCGCGTACCTTTATATCGTCGCCGTTCCTCCATTCTCCTGTATCCCCCCTCGCACGGTTCCATTGAATTCCATTGGCACTCTCCCTGGATCGATCGACCATCTCTCTATCTCCTTCCAGGTTGTTACTCACTCATCCTTCTCCCGGGTCCAATTTTCCACCAAGTGCTGTTCCTCCCTTTCACGCTGCTTGGTCCTTGTTTGGTGGGTTATTCTGTCACGAACGTCGTAGTGAGGAGACCAAAGCGCAGCGGGATGTGAATACAAAATTTTAATACAAGACGACTGAACACGAAGAACACTAACAAAGAATACTAAGGTCAGGGCGTGACAGCCTCAAACTCTGGTACTCGACCAATGGTTGCCATTTTCACAGTTAATTGTTCAGTTTCCACATTCCTTGTATTCCTTCATTTTCAGAAATGTCATCTAATTCTTCACTTTCTCCATTTCAGAAGTTTCTGAAATGTTTTCATTATCTGCGCTCATTTGTAATAATGTGCACACTGTGTTACGTTTCATCTTTATTATTTTTACACTATTTCTCCACTGAGATTGTCTATTTTCAATGGGTTCAATGACAGTTCTTATGATCACCAGCAGAGGACATTGTCGCTATTCTGGACTCCCATAGGCTTGCTATTTGGCAGCTCTTGAACACTGTTCCTGCTAGCAGTGCTTAGCATAAGCAGTCTTCTACTGTAGGAAACAACGGACGATTTACATCATTATATTGAGTTTAATTACTCACGCAACATTCTTCCCATCAAGCAATGTCCGTTTAAGAAGCTTAATCACCTCATTGCCACTGTAATATTTGTGTTGTGGAGAAAATTACCAGGCAGGAGACGGGAGTACAGTTTAGTGCTGTTTAGTAAATATATCTCATGCCTTACATTAGTAGCATGTGCACTTCCTATTAGGTGTCATAACATAACAGTGCCGTAATTCATTACTGCTTAGTAACAGCATAGTAACTAATATAGGCAGACACAGTACCAGTCAAAAGTTTGGACACACCGACTTATTCAAGGTTTTTACTTATTTTTTTATATTTTCTACATTGTAGAATAATAGTGAAGACATCAAAACTATGAAATAACACATGGAATTATGTAGTAACCAAAAAAGTGTTAAACAAATCAAAATATATTTTTTATTTGAGATTCTTTAAAGTAGCCACCCTTTGCCTTGATGACAGCTTTGCACACTCTTGGCATTCTCACAACCAGCATCACGAGGTAGTCACCTGTAATGCATTCCAATTAACAGGTGTTCCTTAAAAATTAATGTGTGGAATTTAAGTTAATTTGGGCCTCCTGAGTGGCGCAGTGGTCTAAGGCACTGCATCACAGTGATAGCGGTGCCACTAGAGATTCTGGGTTCGAGTCCAGGTTCTGTCGCAGCCGGCCGCAACCGGGAGACCCATGGGGCAACGCACAATTGGCCCAGTGTCGTCCGGGTTAGGGGAGAGGTTTGGCCGGCAGGGGTATCCTTGTCCCATCGCGCACTAGTGACTCCTGTGGCGGGCCGGGCGCAGTGATACGGTGGTGTATGGTGTTTCCTCCAACACATTGGGGCGGCTGGCTTCCGGGTTAAGTGGGCATTGTGTCAAGAAGCAGTGTGGCTTGGTTGGGTTGTGTTTCAGAGGACGCACGGCTCTCGACCTTCGCCTCTCCCGAGTCCATACTGGAGTTGCAACGATGAGACAAGACTGTAACTACCAATTGGATACCATGAAAAAGGAAGAAAATAAAAGTTAATTTGAGGAATTTCTTTCCTTTTTAATGCGTTTGATCCTATCAGCTGTCTTGTTCAAGTAACAGATACATCTCAACATCAACTGTTCAGAGGAGACTGTGTGAATCAGGCCTTTATGGTCGAATTGCTGCAAAGAAACCACTACTAAAGGAGACCAATAAGAAGTAGAGACTTGCTTAGGCCAAGAAACACGAGCAATGGACATTAGACTGGTGGAAATATGTCCTTTGGTCTGACAAGTCCAAATTTTAGATTTTTGGTTCCAAAGGCCGTATCTTTGTGAGACGCAGAGTATGTATGCAGATGATCTCTGCATGTGTGGTTCCCCCCGTGAAGCATGGAGGAGGAGGTGTGATGATGTGGGGGTGCTTTGCTGGTGACACTGTCTGTGATTTATTTAGAATTCAAGGCACACTTAACCAGCATGGCTACCACAGCCTTCTGCAGTGATACGCCATCGCATCTGGTTTGGGCTCAGTGGGACTATCATTGTTTTTTCAACAGGACAATGACCCAAAACAAACCTCCAGGCTGTGTAAGGGCAATTTGACCAAGGAGAGTGATGGAGTGCTGTATCAAATGACCTGGCCTCCACAATCACCCGACCTCAACCCAATTGAGATGGTTTAATTGAAATGCATTCCAGGTGACTACCTCATGAAGCTGGTTGAGAGAATGCCAAGAGTGTGCAAAATTGTCATCAAGGCAAAAGGTGGCTCAAATATAAAATAGATTTTGATTTGTTACACACTTTTTTGGTCATTACATATGTGTTATTTCATAGTTTTGATGTCTTCACTATTACTCTACAATGTAAAAAATAGTACAAATAAAGAAAAATCCTTGAATGAGTAGGTGTGTCCAAACTTTTGACTGGCACTATAGATCACCGATACTACAGGTTTGAGTACGTAATCACACTGAATATTGACAGTTTATTATTTTTTACTGTCTTTAGGGCTTCTCTAGTGCAAATAATGTGGCAGGGTACAGATGTACAGTGGGAGATAGAGATATAAGGAAAGGGATTGCTGGGGTCAGGTACTGTCCGTACATTGCAAATGAGCAGAGCAAGCGTTTTGGTGTTCCATGGTATCGTCAGTGCTCTCTTGCTTACCAAAAATGGGAATGAAACCTAAACTAAACTAAAACAGATGTATTGAAACTAAAAGTGACCGAGAGGGGAATCTCTGTCAGTGTTCCTTCAAACAGAATGAGGGTAGCCCTACTGGTGAGTCATGTGTGTGATTTGACACTGTCGTGCTCGTGCATGAAAAGCCTAGGATGCCGGACGTTTCTGAGATACTGGAACCGGCGCTCCTGGCACTGACGATTATACCAGGCTCAAAGTTGCTTAGGTCACTTGTTCTGCCCATTCTAACGTTCAATCGAACAGTAACTTAATGCCTCGATGCCTGTCTGCCACATGACTCACTTTCTGTAGGAGTGAAATGAGGTTGGCCCACTGTCTTCTGCTGTCTGTCCTCTGTTGCTCTACAGCAAACTCTATAAGACAACAGATGTGTCTTTCCTTTGAGAGGATGAATATGATCACATTGCTGAATAGGTTACATTCCACTAAATCTTCAACTTAAAAGGGATTTGTTGAAAAAGTGGTAAAATGGTGAGATATTACCTTGATATACATCATATTTCACTGCTCCACAGCTCAGGTAACACAGCATGTTGACTGGTCTATAATCAGTGATCTGACATGCATGGACATCCACATGCTTCAGGATAAAAATCTGGATACACTGTAATAGTTGAGTTGTTCCATGAAATGAGTGCCTTTGGCATCCTTTTGATATTTTAAGTACAAATTGTGCACCAATATTGAATGTTAAAAACATGTTATATTCAATGGAGTGGAGAATTCAATAAATCATTTTTTTTATATGAATAATGACTTGCTAAATTGCCAAAATTCAACATGTTGACAAGTCTCTCCGTGCACCATCTGTGACTTCAAGGGAGATTTCAACCTACTTAACCCCAACATTTCTCCAAGTTTTCACCATGATTGTAAAGTCCTAGTTATTTTGTTGATTTGACAGTCATTTCTAAAGATTATTATTTATTTAATGTTTTTAGTGATTCATTTGAAGGTAAAAAAAACAACAACCTGTCCCTTATTTTAAGGTCAACCTGTAACCTGTAAGTGAACTGAACAATCATTTGAATAAGATGAAAGACTGTGTGAGACTGTGTGAATCAGGCCTTCATGGTCGAATTTCTGCAAAGAAACCACTACTAAAGGACAGCAATAAGAAGAGACTTGCTTGGGCCAAGAAACACAAGCAATGGACGTTAGACCGGTGTACATTTATCCTTTGGTCTGGAGTCCAAATTTGAGATTTTTGGTTCCAACCACCGTGTCTTTGTGAGATGCGTGTGGGTGAACGGATGATATCCGCATGTGTATTTCCCACTGTAAAGCATGGATGAGGAGGTGTGATGGTGTGGGGGTGCTTTGCTGGTGACATTGTCTGTGATTTATTTAGAATTCAAGGCACACTTAACCAGCATGGCTACCACAGCATTCTGCAGCGATACACCATCCCATCTGGTTTGCGCTTAGTGGGACTATCATTTGTTTTTCAACAGGACAATGACCCAACACACCTCCAGGCTGTGTAAGGGCTATTTTACCAAGAAGGAGAGTGATGGAGTGCTGCATCAAATGACCTGGCTTCCACAATCCCCCGACCTCAACCAAATTGAGATGGTTTGGAATGTATCAGACCGCAAGGTGAAGGAAAAACTGCCAATAAGTGCTCAGAATATGTGGGAACTCCTTCAAGACTGTTGGAAAACCATTCCAGGTGAAGCTGGTTGAGAGAATGCCAAGAGTGTGCAAAGCTGTCATCAAGGCAATTGGTGGCTATTTGAAGAATCTCAAATATAAAATCTATTTTGATTTGTTTAACACATTTTTGGTTACTACATGATTCCCTGTGTGTTATTTCATAGTTTTGATGTCTTCACTATTATTCAACAATGTAGTAAACAGTCAAAATAAAGAAAAACCCTTGACTGAGTAGGTGTTCTAAAACTTTTGACAGGTAGTGTATATATTCTTATTCCATTCCTTTACTTAGATTTGTATGTATTAGGTAGTTGTTGTGGAATTGTTAGATTACATGTTAGATATTGCTGCACTGTTGGAACTAGAAGCACAAGCATTTTGCTACATTCGCAATAACATCTGCTAACCATGTATATGTGACCAATAAAATTTGATTTGATTTTTGATTTGATTTGAAAAATGGTAAGGAAAGGTAATGAAATTAAAATAGATGTTTTGAAACTAAAAGTGACCGAGACAGGGGGAATCTCTGTCAGTGTTCCTTCAAACTGAGAGAGCACAGGCGGAAGTCATAAGAATGAGGGAAGCCCATCTGGTGAGTCATGTGTGTGATTTGAAAGGGGTAGTATGTATGTATGTGACTCATAAAGATCTTCTTCCACACAACACACACATCCACACACTCCCACTCAGCCCCTCCCGATACCGCATCACTGTGAGAGTGTTCTGCTCCGCAAGGAGAGGAAGTAGATACTGTATCTGTCCATCAGCACTGTTGTCCTGACTGTCCACTTCCTCTCTCCAGGTCTGAATCTGACCTGTGTGCACGGGCCAGTAGTGCCACAACAGTGACACGACAGATACACACTCAGATAGTACCAAAGCTGTGCCCATACTTGGCTGGTTTTGACTGATCACTAAATCGATTAAGCGGCTGCTTAATATATCTTTTAACTCTCATTTGAATCTTGATTATGACTATTTATGACCATTGGCTTTAGGGTAATGCCAGAGTGCCATATCATATCTCTACTATGTTTCTTGATAACAGAAAGTGGGATGGATAGTCATGATGGTCATGACAGTGGTGGTAAAGGTGGTAAAAATGGTACTGATGATGTACTCTGAGACATTCCCATGGCAGTCCCCCTGCAGGCTGCTGATTCTGGGGGATCACCAGGAGATTGGCAGGACAGAAACTCCTCTCTGCTCTTTTTATCACCTGCCACTCTCTGCATAAGACTGTGATGAAACGGCCTGCTTCCGCAATCCAGAAAATGACTCAGCCCTATCCTTCTCTCTCTCTCTCTCTCTATCGCTCGCTCGTAATTGAGAAAGTAGATGGAGAGAGAAAGCGAAAAGAGGGAGACCACTATTACTCAGACTGTCTATGACACACAAATGTGACGCAATGCTCTCTCAAGACGGCACTATGATACAACAACCTACAAATATATTTTTTATCATCAAGAGTATATTTTAAAACTGCCTGAAATGTTTATTTTCCAAAAATCTCAACTGTCAAATTGTATAAATAAATGGCAAGACAGAACACCAAAAACAGTAAACTGCTGCATTTGCAGCAATGATTGTGCAGTGGTGGGTCATTCTTGTCTAGGCACAAGGGTTATTGAGTGACCTTTGATCCCTTCACTGTATGATTACCACATTTTCCCTGCACACCTTTTCCCTGTAATGTACATAATTTATATGGTGCAACGACCAGACTGAGTACGCATCATAATGACTGACACAGTGTGTGTGTGTGAATGCAAGAACGCTGGCTGTCTTTGTGAAATGTTGTCTTGTGACTTATCATCTCATACCGTGCAGCATCAGGTAAGCTGTAAAAAATGGTTGATAACATCTATAGGTGCTTTCTACACTTTTGTTGTTAATTATACAAAAATATACACTACCGTTCAAAAGGCCAGCATCCCGGAGTCGCCTCTTCACTGTTGACGTTGAGACGGGTGTTTTGCGGGTACTATTTAATGAAGCTGCTAGTTGAGGATCTGTTTCTCAAACTAGACACTCTAATGTAGTTGTCCTCTTTCTCAGTTGTTCACTGGGGCCTCTCACTCCTCTTTCTATTCTGGTTAGAGCCAGTTTGCGCTGTTCTGTGAAGGGAGTAGTACACAGCGTTGTACGAGATCTTCAGTTTCTTGGCAATTTCTCGCATGGAATAGCCTTCATTTCTCAGAACAAGAATAGACTGATGAGTTTTAGAAGAAAGTACTTTGTTTCTGGCCATTTTGAGCCTGTAATCAAACCCACAAATGCTGATGCTCCAGATACTCAACTAGTCTAAAGAAGGCCAGTTGTCAGTTTCAGCTGTGCTAACATAATTGCAAAAGGGTTTTCTAATGATCAATTAGCCTTTTAAAATGATAAACTTGGATTAGCTAACACAACATGCCATTGGAACACAAGAGTGATGGTTGCTGATAATGGGCCTCTGTACGCCTAGGTTTACCATTGTATTAACTGTGCTGCCAGACTTAAAGTACGGCATCCTGAATGAGAACAGTGCTTTCACAATTATTCACTTTCAAAATTACTATCAATTGCATTTTGAGATATTATTTCAGGTGGGCAAAAATGTGATATGTTTTTCATACTCTACAACTACCTTGGTGGGCTGTGCAGTAACATCAAAGTGTCACGTTCCTGACCTGTTTTTCCTTTTTCTTGTATTTATTTAGTTGGTCAGGGCGTGAGTTGGGGTGGGTTGTCTATGTGTTATTTTCTATGTTGGGATGTTTGTGTTCGGCCGGGTATGATTCTCAATCAGAGACAGCTGTCAATCGTTGTCCCTGATTGAGAATCATACTTAGGCAGCCTGGGTTTCACGTGTGTTTTGTGGGTGTTTGTATCTCGTGTCAGTGTTCGTACCACACGGGACTGTTTTCGGTTTTGTCACGTTTGTTGTTTTTGTATGTGTAAGTGTTCAGTCTACGTTCATTAAAAGATGACCACTTTCCACTCTGCGTGTTGGTTCGATCCATGCTCCTCCTCGTCTGAGGAGGAGAACGACTTCGACAGCCGTTACACAAAGTGAATAAAAAATGTAATTGCCCAATGGAGCTTTAGTTTCCACGATTATTTTAGGCTGTGATTAGTTCTCTATTACTGTAACAAAATACTGTAATTTAGATAATAATGCTGTTTCATCCTCTTCTTCTATAGCCACCCCCCTACGTCTTGGTCATCCGTCCATCCAAGTTCACAATTTTTTTTAAACACTATACATAGTATAAGGTATACTATTATAAAGGTTTCTGAAAAATAAATGGATTAGTTTAATTTACCTTTAACTCTTAATTTGGATTAAAACAACAATTTGCATGTGGAATCAGCTGTTTCTGGTAAACTTGTTATTGTCAACGTCTCAGCTAGTGCTATCCTATAGCCAAACCCATAATGTATGCCCCATTATAAGAGGTGCTGTATGCATATAAAATGTGACAAAATTCAAGATTACATGTTGATGTAGGTATTTATGCATTAAATATTTTTGACCAGATTTTGATATTTCTACTTTAGCTTATTTCCAATGCGTGTTTTCAGACTACCGACGGGATTCGTCAGGGCGTGTCACATATATGAATATATAAAGACATTGGGGTCCGAAATGATTAACACCGTTGATAAAGATGAGCAATAATGACTGTATAAAATAAAATGATTCAAATACTGAGCTACAGGTAAATGCCAAAATAATGGAAAGACTTGAGTAAATGAGGGATACAAAGAATATTGAAAGCAGGTGCTTCCACATAGGTGTGGTTCCTGAATTATTTAAACAATTAACATCCCATCATGCTTAGAGCCATGTATAAAAATGCTGGGCAGGCCATTATTTTGGCTGCCATGGCTATGCCTCCATAGGATGACAATGCCCCCTTCCAAAGCGCAGTGGTTTGACGAGCATGAAAACTATGTAAACCATATGCCATGGTCGTCTTCATTACCAGATCTCAATCCAATTGAGCACTTACGGGAGATTCTGGAGCAGTGCCTGAGACAGCATTTTCCACCATCATCAACAAAACACCATTGAAGCTGTTCTGGCTCGTGGTGCCCCAACACCCTATTAAGACACATGTTGTTGTTTCCTTTATTTCAGCAGATACCTGTAGTTTATACATCAGTAATAAACAGCTAGGAATCCAATGGTTGAATTTGTGTGATTGTTATTTTGGTTATATGACAGTATTTGGCAACCAGCTAAATGACAAATCACACAATTTCAATCATTGTTTTATAACTGTATATTAATTATTTATAAAAGATTAACAAGTAACTAACAGTGTATAAACTAATTATACGCCCCGTTTAAAATAATTTGGCCCACTACTAATGTAAAGAGTAAAGGAGGGATTGTAGGTCTTTAAACCCAATACTGATCCAATGGTCTAATAAATCAGATGCAAAAATAAAATGTAGTTCACTAAACTCATCAGAATATCATATATAATGACTAATTAGGCTAGATTACAATTACACTGTAAAAAGTAGAGTTTGATCAAGATAAGATTTATTAGCAAAATTAGACATCATATTAGGCCCTTCTATCTCAAAATGATAGTGAAAACGGAATAATTTAGCAATTATGTGCTTACAAACTTCTAAACAGAATTGGCAATTGAGATGAATCATCCATGCAGGAACCCCTACTCAAGCTGCTGAGAAAAACTCCAGGCCACAAGAGAAACTAAGGACGTATATAAATATCAAAGGATGCAGCTAGGATGTATGTCAATCACAGATTGTTATCGCTAAAAGGTAAGTCTGCTCTGTCTCTCTCTCTCTCTCTCTCGAGCTCACTCTCTGAACTAGTGTTGAGCTTTACAGGTGTTCCATAGCTGGACCACCTGTGGTATACTCCTTTATCGCTATAAGGCTTAGATACTAAGAAGTCTGTGTTAGTGCGATGGGAGAATGATACTAGGTTAGAAAGCAAGGATTTTTGGAGCTTGTCAAATTCTACAGTTTTCCATAGTAGGTACTAGATTGTCAAGGATCTACAATTTGTACTGTCTTTGTGTTGTTGTTGTAAAGTAATACATATTTAGGGCTTTATTCAATTTGTATTGCTGAAGCGTTACAGATTGCGCTATAGAAATGTAAAGGTAATTTCCTATTGAGACGAAATATGTAGCGTTTACCATCTGTCAGTGCAGTCTCCATTAAAGCCAGAACATTGCCTTTAAATTTCAATCACGCTATAAAGCTGAACTCCTGCAATACAGATTGAATAGAGCCATTACAGAGATTTCCACAAGTAGCCAACATGTAATGAATATTGATTAGAATAAATGTTGACATGATTGTGCAGTTCAGCATACATTCATCCTCTCCCTGTCTCTTCCAGATGGCTGTTTGGTGGTGCGTTCTGTTTCCCCTGTTCTTCCTCACCCTGAGCTGTGTGTACCCATGTTGTGCTTCCACTCCAGGCCTACTCCAGGCCTACTCATACTCCCTCAAATCCACCAGGTGCACCCACGCCCGGGTTCAGCAGCTGCTCATGAGATATGTGAGTTAACTCCTCTGTTATTCCTCTGTTACTGGTGGCTAGTCTGCTAGCACTTATATGCCCAGAGACAACAGCTATCCTCACCTACTACAGGCTGTTATCATAATGTACCCTCATTTGTCTTGTCAGAAAGAGGAGCTGTTGGATGACAAGCAGTTTGAGGACAGAGATCTGGAGTTACAGACCATACCATCACTCTCTACAGACTTCTACCACTGGCTTCAGATGAAGGTTTGTGTGTGACCTGTGTATGAATCACTGTTAACCTGTGGTGGTTTAATGCTTTAAAAAGGTACGATGGAGCAGGAGGGACATTGTGTATAATGTTACGATCTGTACAGGACTGGGAGCGTCTGAGTGCTGCCTCTCAAGACCTGCACACTTTCTGGGCTCACCTGGATATGAAGAGAAAGGAGATGGAGGTGGATAAGGTGGAACAGAGAGCAGCCCACTGGATGGGGACAAGGGGGAAGGCTAAAACCACCATACCCCAGGGTATACACCGCATTCAGACAGACCTGCGGGATCTCATGACAAAAGTCAACTTTCAGGTACAATGCCCACCATATAAACGAATGAACGAACACATGCACAGATACACATTTGAGGTGTTCACACATTGTGTGTATACTTATTGTCTTTGCACACTAAATTAGGTGTTCACATAGCTACCCATCACTCAGCAGCTACTGTATATCCACCGTGAGGAGAATATTGTTACGAGCTCAGTCTGATAAACCTCTCTGTGGTCTTTACAGTTGAGGTGTGTGAACAGTTCCAGTGTGAGCCCCACCTCTCCCCCAACCCTGACCCGTGCAGTGAGCCCTTCCTCCAGCCACCAGGCCCTATCAAAGTCCCTGTGGACCAGCCGCCTGGAGGGCTACGTCATCCTCAGGGACCTGGAGCGCTACCTCACCAAGCTGGCCAGAGACTTCATCCTCTTGAAGACCAAACACAGTGGTCCTCCAAGTGCCCAGCCCAGTGGCAGATAAACACGGTGTGCATGGATTCATATTCATAATGCGTAATAGTACTGCACTAGCCTGGAAAAGTTGTGGTCAGAGTGGCTTTTAACTTATTTTGTGGACGAGGGATAATATTGGATGTGAGAATTTACGTATTGTTATGAATCATAACACAACAGGATTTTATGTTGTCAATGCACACCGTTTATTTAAGCAGTAACAAGTTAATACAGCTAATACCAATAATAATGATATTCATATTATTCATATTTATAAATAATTCAGTATTACTTTTGACAGAAAGACTTCAATGGAGTTTAATTTCTGGTATTTACCCTAAGATCATGATTTCTTATCTTTGAGAGATGCTATGTTCACTTTGTTACATAGAGTATTACTGTAAGTTGTACAGCCTTACTCTCCTCTGGGTTTCTCCCTGAGTTTCCATCTTTTCTGTCTCTCACTCTCTCTGACTAACAGCCGAGAACCGGAAGAGTGTTGAGAAACACAACCCAACATCCCCTTTTTCCACAGCCCTCACTGACTTCAATGCATATTTGCCTATTTATTTACTTATTTATTACTTATTTATTTGAAAATGCTGTTTATTGTTGTTACTATGGAAATATAAATATTGTTTTGTATTTTTATTACATACAAGAGCTAATATATTGTAAACAGGACTACAAAATAAAGATGAAGCATAAGATTTAAAATGTGTGGTTTCATTTAATACGACTATTGCTAATAAACATCAAAGTATTATGAATGCCGGCAAAACCTCTGAATCCATTATATATGATATGTCGTCAATAACTAAATCAATAACTATATAAAAATGCAGATTAATAAGTGCAATTGTGTTAAAAGAGAAAATAATCATTATATTTTTTGCAGTGAGTGTATGGCTATGGTCTCACATTTAAAGAAGAAATACAACTTCTGTGTGGCTATAATCTGATTGGCTATGGCAGGAAATCATCCTGTGGAATGATTGGTTCGCTGTCGATTACAGCGAGGCGGTCATTCCTTCCCATCATCATCATGGGTTGAGTTTAGGAGCCGTCTGCAAAACAAGTCAATTTACAAATGGCGTCATTGTTATTACCTAATGTGGATTATTGGTCAAAACTTCCAATGAAAATATAAAGATGAAAGAGGTGGCTATCTTTAAACTCTACTGCTTTCCATTTTACAATCCCAGTCCTCCTCATGCTCCATCTACAAGTCCTCTCTTCTCCTCTATCCCCCTTTCTCATCCTCCCTTCCTCAGCCCTGCTGTCCTCATAATAATGGGTCTCTTCCGTCCCCTTACTCACCACTAGCAGGTGTCCTTTCTTGCCTTTGGCCACCTTCAGCTCTGGTCCACTGGTGAAGTCAATGACCCCCTCTTTCCCCTGAGCCACTGCAAACTTAATACTGCACACAGGAACAGACAGGAGGAGAGTACCAGAGGAAAGGAGGGAAGGGGTAGGGGGTGAGAGAGAACACTATCATGATCACTAACAGTGGGTGACAGTTGGAATGGGTTGACAAATGTCAGCAGGCTCTCAAAGATACTCTGATGAAGCTATCCAGTGTCCAGATGATCAGAGGAGCCAAACTCACCTGTCCTGGCTCATGTTGACCTTGATCTTCTTGTCCGCCATAGTGGCCAGCTTGGTCACC
Organism: Salvelinus namaycush; assembly: GCF_016432855.1. Lineage (NCBI taxonomy): Eukaryota > Metazoa > Chordata > Actinopteri > Salmoniformes > Salmonidae > Salvelinus > Salvelinus namaycush. The sequence goes on along the minus strand of NC_052309.1, from coordinate 25,248,142 downwards.
ACCTCGATCAAATGATCGCACTGGAGCACCATATCACTCTACAGGGCAGACAAGGGGTCAGAGGTTAGGTACTGTACTTTATGGCATGGCAGTAAGTCGCCATGACAACTGCTAGATAGAATAACCAGGATGAGGTCATCCTGTTACCTTCTGCTTGTCGTCCTCACTGGGCACGTGGAGAACCATGAACCCATCACTGAGAGAACTCACAGAGATGCCTGGAAAAAGAAGAACCGTGTTATACAGTGGACACATACACTACAACTACCTTATAACCAAGGTTATAACCCCCCCCCCCCTGGCTGACCACCCCTAGCCCCTCAATCCCCTATGGCCCCCAGCAGAGACTCACTCCTCAGGGCTGCATAGTCGATCCTCTGCTTCAGCTTGGCTTCGGTCACCAGCATGGCAAAGGAGGATGTGAGGAGCAGCTGGCGAGGCCGTGCCTTGTAACCCCTCCTATCATACTTAGTCACCGCAATTCCATACTGACACAGACAGATAGAAAAAGAGGGGGATTGAGAGAGAAAGAGAGAGAATGACAGAGAGAGAGGGAGAGACAGAAAGAGGGAGGGGTTGTCATAAAAACCCAAAGTTTGAAGTCTAACTGTATCAATACTGATTCAAAGCAATACATGACATTGTAAAGATGATGTACACAGCAAACAGACAATTAGCAGGATTAAACTACTCAGCCAACAACAGCAGAGTGACAGAGGTAAGACAGAGGTCGCAAACACTGTCTCACAAACACGACAGGGGGATAGTATTACAATATCATATTACTCACCTTCACTTTGTCATTGCCCAGAGTCTGTATCACTTTGAGGTTGAACTCCTCACTGTCTGTATACAGGAGAGAACATCTGTCAGTGGCGTGTTTGTGAAGTACGTGGTCTGTGAAGTTTGGAAGTGTGTGCACACTGTGTTAGTGAGTGGACCCTACTTAGTCTGGAGGCCACAAACAGCTTAGGGACACTCTGGGGATAGCTGTCCTTCTGGTCCTTGAATATCTGACTGGCTACCACCTTCTGCTCCATCTATAGAAAGAGAACAGAAGAGATGCCTGTAGAGTGAGAGAGATGGAGAATGGAGAAATGTGGACAGAGACAGAGAGACACAGAGAGACACAATGACAGAGAGACACAGAGACAGAGAGACACAGAGACAGAGAGACACAGAGACAGAGAGACACAGAGACAGAGATACACAGAGCGAGAGAGAGAGAGAGACAGAGAGAGTGTGTGAGATTTAAAAAACGAATAGAAAGAGGACAGAAATATCCTTTCTATGTGTTCCCGTCAGGTGAGTGACAGTAACAGACAGTAGCCTACCTGTTTTTTCCACTCTGGCTGGATCCTCCTGCAGTAGGCCCGCATCATGTTCTGCATACACAGCCTGCACAGGTGCTCTGACGCCTACACAGACATAGGGACAGATACAAATAAAACATTGACACATTGAATGTACAACAGTCAGATGCATTGCACCATCACCCCTTGGCTTACGCTTAATGTCCCTCAGTGCGTATTGTGTGGAGTGTTGTTGGGCTGGTTGCAGTACCTCAGTGAGGCTAGGTGGGGGGATGGGCCAGCTTTTGTCCAGGACACTCTTAGGTGGGTTCCTAAACAGCATCATCAGGAAGGAGAAACGCTGATGGTCCAGGAAGTACTCGTTTTCTGGACAACGCTCGTAGTGGCGGTAGATGAAGCCTTTGATGAACTTGCGTATGATGTCCACAGCGTGTCTGCGACGCCTGGCCCTCTGGCGGGATTTCATCCCTCTCCACGCAGACTGGATCACTAGAACTAATAGATAGATAGATGGATAGAGGACACAATCAGTCATGTCACAGACACACCACAACAAGCTACAACTGTGCAGAGCTCATAAGAACAAACAACAAAGTAATATCCTCTGCATTACTTCATTCATAGATTCAGCAGATATCAAGAAAGTGGCTACAGAGTAACTGCTTCAGGAGGCAGTAATTGAGAAGCAGAGAAATAGTGTCAGCTCTTTGATCCAGACCCTCACCTGCCTGTCTGATGCGGAGGTACTTGGCCCTCTCTCTGTAACCCCTCCATGAGGTCTGTAGGGTGAGAACTAGAGCAGAGAACAGGAACAGAGGAGACAAAATGGTTGGACCACAGAACATAAATGTTTAATTGGATCCTACACTGAACAAAAATATAAATGCAACATGTAAAGTGTTGGTCCCATGTTTCATTCAAATACAATTGTGCACACATTTGTTAGTGTTAGTGAGTATTTCTCCTTTGCCAAGATAATCCATTCCACCTGACAGGTGGGTATATCAAGAAGCTGATTAAACAGCATGATCATTACACAGGTGCATCTTGTGCTTCGGACAATAAAAGGCCACTTTAAAGTTTGCAGTTTTCTCACACAACACAATGCCACAGATGTCTCAAGTTTTGAGGGAGCATGCAATTGGCATGTTGACTGCAGGAATGTCCAACCGAGCTGTTGCCAGAGAATTTAATGTTAATTTCTCTACCATAAGCTGCCTCCAATCGGCCTCACATCCACAGACCACCTGAAACCACGACAGCCCAGAACCTCCACATCCGGCTTCTTCACCTGCGGAATTGTCTGAGGGGGGATAGGGGGGAGGTGTGCTAAGGAGATTCTGAGCTATTTCTGTCTGTAATAAACTCGGGATAAACTCATTCTGATTTGCTGGGCCTGGCTCCCTACGTGGGTGGGAGCCATGGCTGCACCCCTGCCCAGTCATGTGAAATCCATAGATTAGGGCCTAATTAATTAATTTCAATTGACTAATTTCCTTATATGAACAGTAACTCAGTAAAATCTTTGAAATTGTTGCAAGTTGTGTTTATATTTTTGTTCAGTATAATTACATTAGCTTACTGTATTATCCATCCTCATGCTGCTGCTTAGTTGACCAAGTGGGCACTTCCCTGTTTTCCACTGCTACTGCTACTCTGCTGTTTATCATGATCTATGTTATTCTCCTAGCTAATTACATGAATTACATTAATTTCCCCCAAATGGCCTTGTCATCATCTTCCCTGCTGTATAGTCTCACCGAGGGCAGGCCTCCTGGCTTCCAGGGAATCTTCAGTGCTGAACAGAGTCTTAGGGAAGCGGATGAAGATCTTGGTCCTGCAAAGAGATAGGGAATTATACATCAACAACATACTGTCTCATGTTTCTCCTCACAACATGACTAAGGGAAATGTATGTCCCCTTACTTCCCTCTCTCTCTCTGTGTACCTACTTGCCCAGTTTGTATTCCTCTGGTTTGTAGCCGAGGTGTTGGACCAGAGTGGCTACTCCATCAGCCAGTCTGCCCTGCCAGTTAGGCCACGTCCCGGGACACAGAGACTTGTACCTGTGGTTACAGAAATGTATATAGTTAATACAGAAACTGTGGTTACAGAAATGTATATAGTTAATACAGAAACTGTGGTTACAGAAATGTATATAGTTAATACAGAAACTGTGGTTACAGAAATGTATATAGTTAATATAGAAACTGTGGTTACAGAAATGTATATAGTTAATATAGAAACTGTGGTTACAGAAATGTATATAGTTAATATAGAAACTGTGGTTATAGAAACATGTAAACAGAGTGGCATAATATAGACACACACACACACACACACACACACACACACACACACACACACACACACACCTCTGTAGGAAGGTTTCGTAGTGTCGGCGGTAGGCAAACCCAGCTCTCCTGACCCTCAGGTTCTCCATCAGACCCAGATACTTGACCTGGTGTCTGACTAAAGCCTCATCAAACCTCCCTGGGGAGAGTGAGAATATTTAATTGACTGATTGATTGATTGGACTGATTGACTTCACAGGGTGTATGATTACCTGACTGCTTGGCATCGTTGGGTTTGATACAGCGCACATAGGATGGCTCCTTGGACATCAGTATCTCTATAAGTTTGGCCAGGCTGTTCTTAAACTGAGTGGCAGCCTACAGAGGGAAGCAGAGAGGTGACATATCAAACTGTGTGTGTGTGTGTGTGTGTGTGTGTGTGTGTGTGTGTGTGTGTGTGTGTGTGTGTGTGTGAGCTTGCTTGCATCTGTGTGTGTGTGTGTGTGTGTACATCTCACCGTTTCTGGGCGTTTTTGGTCAGTCACTTCCTCTCTGTGGAAGCACTGACTCAGGACCTGGCTATCTGACTGGCATATGACCTGGACAGAGAAAGCACACCACAGAACCATGTAAACACAACACACCAAAACATCCACCACACTCTATACCTACTGTAGTGTACACACATAAACCATGTGTGAGAATTCCGAGAGAGATCATGGGAAACCTGTAGTAATTGTGTGGTGAGTGTGAGTGTGAGTGTGTGGTCTGTGTGTTCTCATTTCTCTATTGTTGCTCCAGCCTCGCCTCTTTCAGGTTTCTGTAGAGAAGGTCCTTGTTCTTGTCCAGAAACCCTTTGATGCAGATGAACACAAAATATTACAAACAGTATGTGTGAGGATGAAATCAGTTAATTATTTTCTGCAGTTACACTATTGCCAGATTGATTAGCTAGCTCACCATTGACACTGTAGTTGACCTCTCCTGCATAATGAATCAGTTTGAACTCCTCTCTGCTCACTGCCTTGCGAGTCTTCCCATTCGCCAACTTGTGACTGACAGACAAATCATATCTTAGATACAGAACCACAAATATACACACAAAAACATATTTGGAACATGGTGCAAATACACAAACAAACTGTGAAGACACCCATGTGTTTTGTGCATGTGTGTGTGTGTGTGTAAAAGAGACTCACGTGACAAAATGGGCATGGCCTCCCAAAGTGTCCTCAAGCTTCTCGAGGAAGGAGATATCGCTGGGCTCCCCTGGTCTCAAACACTCCTCATCCTAAAACACATTTATACCTTAACATTCAACTAGAGACAGGAAGAGTACAGAAGGAGAGCGATATTAGAGAGAGGTGAAAGGCTAAAGTGAGTCAGATACACTACTAAACTGAAGTGAATGGCAGTTATTCTCACCAGGATGGAGATCAAGCCTTTGTGCTTTTCCTCTACCAGGTCACAGATGATCTTGTTGTCGAAGTACTTCACCGGCTCCCACTGAAATATACAGTATCATTACCGAACTACACCTTCATCACTACATGACAGTATGTTTTTCTTAGTATACCTCAATTCTTGTTTTGTCTATTTGAATGAAAACACCCCTCTCTTTCTCTGAGTACCCATCGACCCTCCCTGACTCACAGTGATGCCCTCTGCCTCGTACTCCTCCTGCTCAGACTTGAGGGTGAGCTCAATGAACAGCTGCTGCAGCTTCTCATTGCAATAGTTGATGCAGAACTGCTCAAAACTACAGGGAGATGGTTAGGGTAAAAAATATGGCACAAAACAACTGTGCTACAATGTTTTTTATTTATTTATTAACCTTTATTTAACCAGGGAAACCCATTGATAAAGGGGTCTCATTTCCAATGGTTCTCTGAGAACAACAGTTCAAGCAATGTGAGCAACATATTTAAGCATGATCACCACAAAATTAGTTACAGAGCTTCAAATAAATTATATTACATTCAAAAGGGCAGTAGAAACAAATATACAGTGCATTCAGAAAGTATTCAGACCCCTTGACTTTTTCCCAAATTTTGTTACGTTACAGCCTTATTCAAAAGTTGATTACATAGTTTTCCCCCTCATTTATCTACATACAATACCTCCTAATGACGAATCAAAAACAGTTTTTTTAGAACATTTTAGAAAATATCTGAAATATCACATTTACATAAGTATTCAGACCCTTTACTCAGTACTTTGTTGAAGCACCTTTGGCAGCGATTACAGCCAAAAGTCTTCTGGGGTATGACGCTACAAAGTTTGGCACACCTGTATTTGGGGAGTTTCTCCCATTCTCTACAGATCCTCTCAAGCTCTGTCAGGTTGGATGAGGAGAGTTGCTGCACAGCTATTTTCAGGTCTCTCCAGAGATGTTAGACAGGTTTCAAGTTCGGGCTCTAGCTGGGTCACTCAAGGACATTCAGAGACTTGTCCCGAAGCCACTCCTGCGTTGTCTTGGCTGAGTGCTTAGGGTCGTTGTCCTGTTGGAAGGTTGTTGTCCTGTTGGAACCTTCACCCTAGTCTGAGGTCCTGAGCGCTCTGGAGCAGGTTTTCATCAAGGATCTCTCTGTACTTTGCTCAGTTCATCTTTGCCTTGATCCTGACTAGTCTCCCAGTCCCTGCCATTGAAAAACATCCAGGGTGGGTGCCAGGTTTCCTTCAGATGTGACGCTTGGCATTCAGGCCAAAGAGTTCAATCTTGGTTTCATCAGACCAGATAATCTTGTTTCTCATGGTCTGAGTCTTTAGGTGCCTTTTGGCAAACTCTAAGCGGGCTGTCATGCCATTTACTGAGGAGTGGCTAATGTCTGGCACTCTACCATAAAGGCCTGATTGATGGAGTGCTGCAGAGATGGTTGTCCTTCTGGAAGGTTCTCCCATCTCCACAGAGGAACTCTGGAGCTCTGTCAGAGTGACCATCCGATTCTTGGTCACCTCCCTGACCAAGGCCCTTCTCCCCCGATTGCTCAGTTTGGCCGAGCGACCAGCTATAGGAAGAGTCTTGGTGGTTCTAAACTTCTCCCATTTAAGAATGAAGGCCACTGTGTTCTTGAGGACCTTCAATTCTGCAGAAATGTTTTGGTACCCGTCCCCATATCTGTGCCTCGACACAAAACTGTTTCGGAGCTCTACGGACAATTCCTTTGACCCCATGGCTTGGTTTTTACTCTGACATGCACTGTCAACTGTGGAACCTTATATAGACAGGTGTGTGCCTTTCCAAATCATGTCCAATCAATTGAATTTACCACAGGTGGACTCCAATCAAGTTGTAGAAACATCAAGGATGATCAATGGAAACAGGATGCACCTGAGTTTAATTTCGAGTCTCATAGCAAAGGGTCTGAATATTTATGTAAATAAGGTATTTCTGTTTCTTATTTTTAATAAATTAGCAAACATTTCTAAAAAAACATGTTTTCACTTTGGGGTATTGTGTGTAGATGGATGAGGTAAATCTTTTTAATACATTTTGAATTCTGTCTGTAACACAACAAAATGTCGCCATAATATTTTAATTGCGGAAATGTGATTATAATCAGATTAGGATATTTTAGCGATCTGCAGTAGAAGACATCCTAAATGCCCCCAGCCTGCAGATGTGAGCTAAACAGCACACTTGCACTTGAGATGTGTTTTTAGGTTATGGATGAGAAAGTGAACTGGTAAATCCAAAAGTTTAGCTCAGTTGTAATGCTGCTTTGCGATCTATTAAGAGCAAGGGTTGTATTAAATAGGAACAATATGTATTTACTGACGCATTTGCCGATGTTCAATTCAATGGCACAAAACGTATAAACAAAATCATTCACTGTGAAAGTTGACACATACATGTAGACCTTCATATATACGCTATACGCAGCACTTCGTTTAAAGCATCAATTTATCGAATCAATTATTGTTTTGTTGCTCAAACCGCAGGCAACACCTGTCAAACTCAGACATTTTCAAAAGACAGGGATGTCGATTCGCACAGGAATAGTATTATCAGAGGACCTTGGAGTTAGTCGAAAAACAGTAGGTGTTTTGCGGCTGGAATTATTACTCTTCTCCGATGTAAAAATGACCGACATAGCAGATTCAGAAAGGACTTAAATTACAGACGTGGTGATACGTGCTAGTGATAAAACACAAGGCTGAGTGGTAGACTTTAAACAGGTTTTAAAACAGAATCTGCGCGTGCATCTAGATTGAGTCGCCATAGTCAATTTCTGGGAGTGTTGCTTGAACAATCTTCCTCCTATTTTCAAAAGAGAAACAGGATTTATTTCTATACAGGAAACCAAATCCCTACTCGCATTTTTTTAGTCAGTTTATCAATGTGTGTTTTAAAGGACAGTTTACCGTCAATCCAAATACCTAACGTAAACTCACTCACTTTTGTACATCACCTTGGTCCGTACAATTGACCTTATTTTAGCGCCCCAAAAACGTAATACTTCCAGATCAACTGTAATGTCAATACCATTGTAAAGCACACTTTTTCCCCTTTCCAACAAAATTAATGACCTCCACGCTGCCCGTTTCTGCATAATTCAAGAAGGCAATGAGCTCCTTCGGGTCTTTTTAAAAGTGGCGGGTGGGGAAGCGAAACTAATGCGTGATAGTGAGAAGGAGAGGAGAGGACAATTACATACCTATTTGAAGGTTTGTGTCGAATTTGAATCGGGTTTTTAGGGCGGTGCTAAAGTGATCTTCAGAAGTAAACAGCGGCTTTGAAAGTCATGATGTGTGGGAAAACTGTTTTTTTTTTTCACTCGATCTGTCCAACTTATCGCCTCTAAAATGTAAATAAAACAATATAAAGAGTTTATATAATGTGTCACTACTGTCACGTTCGTAATAAGGACGGGACCAAGGCGCAGTGTGTGTTGAGTTCCACATCTTTATTTGCAGTGAAACTTCTAAAAAAATAAACAACCTCGTAACCTCAGTGGTGCCACCAGCACATACACAAACAATATCCCACAACCCAGGTGGGAACAATGGAGAACTTAAGTATGATCCCCAATCAGAGACAACGATAATCAGCTGCCTCTAATTGGGAACCATACCAAGTACACCAACACAGAAATAGGAAAACTAGAACACCCCCCTAGTCACGCCCTGACCTACAACACCATAGAGAACCAAGGGCTCTCTATGGTCAGGGCGTGACAGTACCCCCCCCAAAGGTGCGGACTCCGGCCGCAAAACCTGAAACCAAATGGGGAGGGCAGGGGGGTGACTAGTGTCGGCTCCGGTGCGGGTTGTAGCCCCCGCCCAGACCCCGGATCCGGCCATGGCGCCGGGCTGAACGCCGTGCCTGGACTGGGCATCGGCGCAGAGGGCCCCGGCCATGGAGCTGGGTTGGACGCCGCGCCCGGACTGGGCACCGAGGAAGGCTCCGGCCATGGAGCTGGGTTGGACGCCGCGCCCGGACTGGGCACCGTCGCAGAGGAAGGCTCCGGCCATGGAGCTGGGTTGGACGCCGTGCCTGGACTGGGCACCGGCGCAGAGGAGGGCTCCGGCCTTGGAGCTGGACTGGACGCCGTGCCTGGACTGGGCACCGGCGCAGAGGAAGGCTCCTGCCCTGGAGCAGGACTGGATACCGTGCCTGGACTGGGCATCGGCGCAGAGGAAAGCTCCAGCCTTGGAGCGGGACTGGACGCCGTGCCTGGATTGGGCACCGGCGCAGAGGAAGGCTCCTGCTATGGAGCGGGACTGGAAGCCGTGCCTGGACTGGGCACCGGTGCAGAAGAAGGCTCCTGCCATGGAGCGGGACTGGACGCCGTGCCTGGACTGGGCACTGGCGCAGAGGAAGGCTCCGGCCTTGGAGCGGGACTGGGGAGGCGCCCTGGAGGCCTGGTGCGTGGAGCCGCACAGGTGGCACCGGACTGGTGACACGCACTTCAGGGCAGGTTCGGGGAGCTGGCACCGGACGAACCGGGCTGGGGAGACGCACTGGAGGCCTGGTGCATGGAGCCGGCACCGGACTGTTGACACGCACTTCAGGGAGAGTGCGGGGAGCTGGCACAGGACGTACCGGACTGGGGAGGCGCCCTGGAGGCCTGGTGCGTGGAGCCGGCACAGGTGGCACCGGACTGGTGACACGCACTTCAGTGCGAGTGCGGGGAGCTGGCACAGGACGTACCGGGCTGGGGTGACGCACTGGCGGCCTGGTGCGTGGAGTCGGCACAGGTGGCACCGGACTGGTGACACGCACTTCAGGGCGAGTGCGGGGAGCTGGCACAGGACGTACCGGGCTGGGGAGGCGCACTGGAGGCCAGATGCGTGGAGCCGGCACAGACTTCACCAGACTGCTGAAAGGTTCTTCAGGTCGAATGTTGAGCAGAACACACCTCTCCTCTCTCTCTCTCCCAACTTCTCCATCGCCTCCCTGACGGTCTCTGGCTCTTCAGGGCGAGTGCGAGGAGCTGGCACAGATGGCACCGGACTGATGACCAGCTCTTCAGCACGCCTGCGCTGCAGCATACTCCTCGCTAAATCTTCTCTACGGTATCCCTCATTGCACTCCTCCATCGACTCCCATTCGGGCTCTGGCACTCTCCGCTGCTCAGCCGGGCCACCCCTCGTGCCTCCCCCCCCCCCCCCCCCCCCCAAAAAAAATCTTGGGGTTTCTGTGGCTGCGGCCCCCGGGGTCGTTGCTGTCCTTCCTGAGTCCTCTGCGACTCCCGCCAAGGAAGGGTCTCGCATCCACTCATTATCTCTTCCCAGGTCCAACTCACTTTTCCCTCCGTTGTACGCTGCTTGGTCCTTTCGTGGTTGGGATATTCTGTCACGTTCGTAATAAGGACGGGACCAAGGCACAGCGTGTATTGAGTTCCACATCATTATTTGCAGTGAAACTTCTCCAAAAAAACTATAAACAAGCAACGAAACGTAACCTCAGTGGTGCTACCAACACATACACAAACAATATCCCACAACCCAGGTGGGAACAATGGAGAACTTAAGTATGATCCCCAATCAGAGACAACGATAATCAGCTGCTTCTAATTGGGAACCATACCAAGTACACCAACATAGAAATAGGAAAACTAGAACACCCCCCTAGTCACGCCCTGACCAAGGGCTCTCTATGGTCAGGGCGTGACAATTACATACCTATTTGAAGGTTTGTGTCGAATTTGAATCGGGTTTTTAGGGCGGTGCTAAAGTGATCTTCAGAAGTAAACAGCGGCTTTGAAAGTCATGATCGCTTACAGTGATGTCGCAAAAAATGACGGTATCCCCCCTTACCCTCGTCACTGTCCATTTCTTGTGTTTAAACGATGAGAGAAGTGCTACACCTGGTGGAGAGAGATTGTAAGACAGAAATAGTTGCTTTATGCGTGCTGTACGTTACGGCATTACACGTCACGATGTAACGGAGGGTCAGTTTTTTCAACTTTTCTCCAATACTATAGAGCCATTACCATGTCGATCAACGCTTGAATAGAAACGTAGTTCACACCCCAGATTTTGAAGTCAACACAGTCGCTACAGTCCCATTCGTTTTCTTTGCAGCCTCGTTTGAATGTCGCGGTTGCGCACATTTGTACGGAATGCAGTTAGTTTACGTTAGATACTTATAATGGGGGACAAGCTCAATTTGGGCGCCTCTCAAGGTACAGATACGCAGGTCTTTAGGATACATTTTACGAGACCTGGAGAAAAACATAAACCTGGTTTTATCGACATTTAGAACTCATTTAAGATCACTGAGGGATTCTTGAATTGAGTCATAGCCAAACAATTACATAATGTACAGTACATTGCTATACAACACATCTTCATGCACTGAATAAATTAGCTAACATTTGTTCTGGTACCTATTGTGCTGGAAGACCTCAAAGCCATAGATATCCAGCAGTCCTATGACTGATGATGAGCCTTTACTGCTGTTGTACACATCATCCTGCAGATAGACAGCACACAATACACTCAGTTTTGGAGGTAGGAAGCAGCATTATGTAGCTAGCAAAAAGAGGAGCAGTAACTATGAGCAAAAAAGCTAATTGTTTTGCTAGCTAGCTATCGTGAGTGATGTTTGTGTGAGACCTTGAATGCCAGAGACTGGTTGATCTTCACCACCAGCCAGGTGAAGGCACGGCCATACACCGCTTTGGCCAAGGCATCACGAGCTTCCACAGCCTGCTCAAAACTCAACGGGCTTATCATCTGGGACACACACACACACACACACACACACATTAGTGATGCAAAATACTTTAATGTTAACTTTAGTGTTATCCTCTGGGCTCAGCTGAACTGTATCAGTACCCTCTCTTTAAAACCAAAATCTAAATATGCATGCCATACACATCAAAGGCATACTGTATCACTTGTTTGTAAGTGGGATATTAAATTATATTACCAGACATAGTTCTGAATCAAGTGAAACAGCCCGCCATAGACACTCACCTCCTCCCCTTTGGCAGTGATTTTCTTATGAGTGAGAGCCTCTCTCAGTGCTGCTCCATCCACACCTAGCAGCTGCAGAACAAGCAGGACAACATCAACATCTGCCTTTAGAATGGGGAATGTGTGTGTGTGTGTGTGTGTGTGTGTGTGTGTGTGTGTGTGTGTGTGTGTTGGGGGAGGAGGGTATCGTTCATCTTCATAGTTCCAACCTTGGACAGGTATTTGAGCTGTGGCTCAGTGGTGATCTGGTTTTCCCCATTCTTCCCTTCTCCAAACTGAGTGTTCCCAAGATGGAGGACACTGGCGATTATATTCAACAGATCCTAAAGAGGGAGAGTGAACAGACATTTAAACCATGACCTTCTCATTCTTCATGGTGAAACTTTGGGTTGAGTGAAATTTGTTTGCAGTGAAAAACGGTATGCAGTATTATTATACACTAAAATGTCTCTAACCTCCACCTCATCCTCATGGAAGCCGATGACGTTCAGTGCCTTCCTCACTGTTCTCCAGTCATTCTTATCATTGATGGAGCTCACCCTAGGACAGCAACCCTGAGAGGAACAGGACATCACTGATCAAATAACTGCGCGCACACACAGACACACGTGCGCAAGCACAAACACACACCTTGACCAGGTATTGGTATTTCTGGGCGTTTCTCTCCAGTCCCAGCTTGCTGAGAAGGTCTTGTTCTCCTCCCTCGAGCAGCTGGTAGAAAATATGGAAGTTCCTCTCGCCGTGGTTCTGGTGCACAACACGGGACTTCTCCAGCAGGTAGTTGAGGATGTGGCCTCCTATCGGCGCCCCCTAGGGGAGATTAGGAACAGGGACAGTCAAGGTACTGCTGAGTGTGGTCCTACTAGAGCTGCTTTAAAGCCGATTTATGCTTGATCCGATAATGCGGTCTGGAGGCTCCATACTTCCTTCACAACAGCTCTGCTCCGCAAAGCGCAAGAAGTATGAATGCCCTGACTTCTGCAGAGGCCGCATCGCAGTAAATGCTGTACGGCCAATGCAGATGCGGAATGACCATAAATCGTCTTTTAGCTGAATTATGCCCTCATGACTTAAGACTCATAGTAAGGCATGCTGTATGGTAAGACCTGAATGCAACATGTTTTAGTTATGCACAATCTTTTGATGGAATGGTGTGTTGTAGAGACAGTATGGTGGTATGGCATGAGTATCAGCGATAGTAGACTTATGTGAGGAAAATCCCTTAACCCAGGAGCCAAAGGAAGGAAGAACAAAAGGCTTACCCTGAAGTCAAACTGGACATCCATGTATTTGCCAAACCGGCTGGAATTGTCATTACGCAGTGTTTTGGCATTACCAAAAGCCTGTAGAGAGAGAGAAGTGAGTGAGGGGAACAACGGAGATAAGATCAAACACAGCTGAGAGATAGGAAACATTAACAGTACAGTAATAGCATGTTCACAGCAGGATGTATCTATTGTTATGGCTTTGTCGGAGATTGGTTCAAAATATGCAATGTATCAACATGATTTCCCTCATCCACAAATAGATTTACTTGTTTGAAGCAACATGATTTTATAGTGGGCCATTCATTTCTCGCATTGATGTTACACCAGTCTCAGTACCCCTGCTATAAATGTCCTTCCTCCTCCAGAGCCTTAGAGGTGCTCATGGGAAGAGATCCTTGGCAGGGGATCTTGGGAGGGGGCGGGGGGTATACCTTACCTCCAGAACAGGGTTGGACTGCAGCAGGCGGTCCCGGAGCGTACTCATGTGGTCAGTGACAGGGCAGGTAGTGGCATAGTACTGGAGGATCTTCTTGGAGGCCTCGGTCTTCCCTGCTCCGCTCTCCCCAGAGATCAGGATACACTGGTCCCTCCTCTCAGTCCGCATGGCCCGGTACATGTTGTCTGACAATGCATAGCTACAGGATAGAGAAACAGAGGGGTGGGATATAAACATGATATTAGCTAATGATCCAGCTCATACTAGTGTTTTCACATACAGTGGATCACGATCATATAGCAAACACACAATACATACTGTAAATGTATTGTACCCAATGCAGATTCATATGTAGGCCTACTGTATGTACATAAAGACATCTACACATACATGCTGGTCCTGCTTGGTCAGAGGGAGGTTCAGGATCAGGGGTCAGGGGTCAGAGGGTGACTCACATGTGGGGTGATATCTCATAGAAGCTGACCCCTCGGTAGCGCTCCATGTGCGCCTTGGAGTAGATCTCCAGGTCCTTGTTGGGGTTCACTGACACCAACACTGACCCTATGTAGGTCTGATACAGGGAGACAAGACCCGCACACTGCCGTCACCAACCCCTCAAACACTGACATAAAATCAACCTTAACCAAACATTATGTGAAGCTATGTAGGATCAGTCGTTTAGAGGGCACGACAACACATCTTCCCCCTCAGAATGCTGAAAAGATTCGGCATGGGCCCTGAGATCCTCAAAAAGTCACTGCTTGGTATGGCAACCGCTTAGCATCCGACTGCAGGCGCTACAGAGGGTAGTGCGTATGGCCCAGTACATCACTAGGGCCGAGCTATCTGCCATCCAGGACCTCTATACCAGGAGGTGTCTAAGAAAGGCCCTAAACATTTTCTAAGACTCCAGCCACCATAGACTGTTCTCTCTGCTACCATACGGCAAGCAGTACCGATGCACCAAGTCTGAAACCAACAGGACCCTGGACAGCTTCTAACCCCAAACCACAAGACCGCTAAATAGTTAGTTAGTCAGGTTAGCTATTGGTTAACGATTTATCTGCATTGATCCTTTTTGCACTAAGTCCTTTGACTTATCACATACGCTGCTGTTACTGTTTATGATCTATCCTGTTGCCTAGTCACTTTATCCCTACCCATATGTACATACAGTGCATTCGGAAAGTATTCAGACCCCTTGACTTTTACAAAATGTTGTTATGTTAGTCTTATTCTAAAATTGATTAAATAAAAAATGTTCCTCATCAATCTTCACACAATAACCCATAAAGACAAAGCAAAAACTTTTTTATTTTATTTTTTTTTGCAAATGTATTAAAAATAAAAAACAGAAATACCTTATTTACATAGTCAGATCCTTTGCTATGTTACTCAAAATTGAGCTCAGGGTGCATCCGGTTTCCATTGATCACCCTTGAGATGTTGCTACAACTTGATTGGAGTCCATCTGTGGTAAATTCAATTGATTGGACATGATTCGGAAAGGCACACACCGGTCTATATAAGGTACCACAGTTGACAGTGCATATCAGAGCAAGAACCAAGCCATGAGGTCGAAGGAATTGTCCATAGAGTTCCAAGACAGGATTGTGTTAAGGCACAGATCTGGAGACGGGTACAAAAAAAATTCTGCAGCATTGAAGGTCCCCAAGATCATAGTGGCCTCCATCATTCTTAAATGGAAGAAGTATGGAACAACCAAGACTTCCTAGAGCTGGCCCCCCGGCCAAACTGAGCAATCGGGGGAGAAGGGCCTTGGTAAGGGAAGTGACAAAGAACCCGATGGTCACTCAGAGCTCTAGATTTCCTCTGTGGAGAGGGTTGTCCTTCTGGAAGGTTCTCCCATCTCTGCAGCACTCCATTAATCAGGCCTCTATGGTAGAGTGGCCAGACGGAAGCGAATCCTCAGTAAAAAGCACATGACAGCCCGCTTAGAGTTTGCCAAAAGGCACCTAAAGGACTCTCAGACAATGAGAAACAAGATTCTCTGATCTGATGAAACCAAGATTGAACTCTTTGGCCTGAATGCCAAGCGTCACATCTGGAGGAAACCTAGCACCATCCCTACGGTGAAGCATGGTGGTGGCAGCATCATGCTCTGGGAATGTTTTTCAGTGGAGACTGGGAGACTAGTCAGGATGGAGGGAAAGATGAATGGAGCAAACTACAGGGAGATCCTTGATGAAAACCTGCTCCAGAGCGCTCAGGACCTCAGACTGGAGCGAAGGTTCACCTTCCAACAGGCCAACGACCCAAGTACGCAGCCAAGACAACGCAGGAGCAGCTTCGGGACACGTCTCTGAATGTCCTTGAGTGACCCAGCTAGAGCCCGGACTTGAACCCCATCGAACATCTCTGGAGAGACCTGAAAATAGCTGTGCAGCGACGCTCCCCATCCAACCTGATTGAGCTTGAGAGGATCTGCAGAGAAGAATGGGAGAAACTCCCCAAATACAGGTTTTTCAAGCTTGTAGCGTCATACCGGCAGGTAGCCTAGTGGTTAGAGCGTTGGACCAGTAACTGAAAGGTTGCTAGATCGAATCCCCGAGCTGATAAGGTAAAAATCTGTAGTTCTGCCCCTGAATAAGGCAGTTAACCCACTGTTCTTAGGCCATCATTGTAAATAATAATTTGTTCTTAACTGACATGCCTAGTTAAATAAAGGTTAAAAAAATCAAATAAAAATGAAATACCCAAGAAGGCTCGAGGCTAACAAAGTACTGAGTAAAGGGTCTGAATACTTATGTAAATGTGATGTTCCCGTTTTTAATTTGAAATAAATTTGCTAACATTTCTATAAACCTGTTTTTGCTTTGTCATTATGGGGTATTGTGTGTAGATTGATGAGGGGAAAAACGATTTTATCCATTTTAAAATAAGGCTGTAACATAACAAAATGTGGAAAAATTCAATGGGTCTGAATACTCATTGTGTATTTATTCCTTTCTCGTGTTATTTTTTATATTTTTATATTATTCCCCAAAAACTTGGGGGGGGGGGGGGCGGTTAGTTTACACCTGCTGTTTACGAAGCATGTAACAATCATTTTTATAGGACCAATATTTCCATAATGATATGATTCTTTACATAGATGAGGTTCTCCCCAAAACGTCGGCGCAGGTTTTCGATGAAGGCCGCCTCGCTGGTGTAGTTCTCCAGCAGGACAAAGTCCTGTACCCCCACCCTGTCACGTGCTGTCAGAGTACTCTCCATAACTAGATGAACTCTGCCCTCACCTCCCACCTCCTAGAAAGAGAGAGAGAGAGAGAGAGAGAGAGAGAGAGAGAGAGAGAGAGAGAGAGAGAGAGAGAGAGAGAGAGAGAGAGAGAGAGAGAGAGAGAGAGAGAGAGAGAGAGAGAGAGTTGGGAGAGAGAGAGAGAGAGAGAGAGTTGGGAGAGAGAGAGAGAGAGAGTTGGGAGAGAGAGAGAGAGAGTTGGGAGAGAGAGATACTTTGACAATGTAAGTAATAATGAACTTGCCATGTCAATAAAGTTAATTGAATTGAAAATTGAATTGAGAGAGATAGAGGGATGGGGTGAGAAAAGGGGGGGGGGCTTCATTGCCTGCTGCTCTTTCCCCAGATACACATAACCCAAATTGACCCCTTGGCCCTACCAATATGCACTTCATCTAGACACGATAGAATTTGACAGGTATAAACAATATGTTAAAATCCTCACCTTTCCCCTTGATAGGCCTGATAGGCCTGGAGTAATTTTCCCCATATCGCTTACATAACCTCTTAGATCAACACAAGTGCATGGAGGGTTGGGCAGAGGGTCGAGTTGGGATTGAGTGTATACTGACAACACCACAGCACTGCAAAAACACCTCCACAAGAGGCTTGTCAAAGAACAACCACATCAACCAGATGAAAGCACACACAGGACATTCAGACATGCAGAACACAAATCAAACAATGATGACATTTCAAGAATCGCTAATATAAACAGTGTCTCTAAACTCCTCTATTGTGTGATTGTGAGATAGCGTATTGGGATGTATATACAGTAAATACAGGCCATAGCTCCAGTCAGGTTCTGACCAATACTGCTAAAGAGGTGTTTGTACATGTAAACACTGGTACACTGATGGCAAACATGACAGGAATTAATATCCAGAGAAGTTCACCGTCATGTCCATCAGAAAAAAATCCCAAGGGAACAGACACACAAATCAAAATATACCTACTGTGGATTATCCAGCTATGACTGTACTATAATCCAGCAGTACAGACCAGAATTTCAAGGCTAGGCTACATCCTATATTCCAGCACAGTACTACTACAACCAATACCCTCTAGTTTGTTTGATCACTCTCTGTATCTTTTGAACAGAGTAAGCCAGCCCCCCCTAACACACACATTCACACATGCACGGACCCCCACCCACAAACATACACACATACAAGCACGCACACGCACACGCACAAACACACACAAAGGGAGAGGAACAATGGGGCCAGGTGCTTTGGGAACACACAGCCCTGTCAGGGGTGTCGTTAGGGGCTCGTTAAGGTAATTAACTGGTCGTTATCTCTGAACGCTTAATGGTGGAAAATCCTTGAAACAACACAAGGACAACAGTGGAGTGTAGCCAAGAACTTTGAGCAGAGGAAGGCCGGAGACACTTCCACTCTGCGCTCCAACCCAGCCCCCCTCTAACTCAGTGTATTGTTCTCCCACTCACTTCTGCAGGTGGCCTTCCTGCAGCCAGTAAAACAGAGGAATTCTTTCTCACACACACATGAATACATAGCGATTAGCGAAGCAGTCAGATTTTCCGAAGGATACAACTGAAGTATTTTGGGGTCAGGTTTAGGGTCAGGTCTTCAAGGAACTCCATTGACTGTGTCTTTTGTGTGTTTATCTCAACTCTAATGCTTTAGCTCACATCCTTCTTCTGCCTCTTTAAAGGGTTGTGAGTGGACTCTCAAGTAGTGTAGGCCTAGTTGCTGTTGTCCTGTGGCCCTCAGTGAGAAGATAAGTGCAGTAGGTACTCATCAGAAAAGCACAAGCCTCTAGGTCAGGGGCATCATGCACCCATTATTTTCGAGGGAAGTCCGGAGGGGGGAAATTCTAAGAATTTTGCATTTTTCAAACACCTGAAACAGATTTTTCCTGCAATATAGAGCCATAATCATTATGCCCAATTCCATGTCAACATTACGTATCTTTTTCTGCATAGATTATATTCTAAGCATACCTCTTTACCTGGTCAATTGTCATTTTAAAATAATGCACATTGATTCTTTAATGCCTTAAGGGTTGTTCCACCTCAAAAAGCACAAGAAATAGGATTTCGACACCCTCCATCTCAGATTGTTCTGAAATAGTTTTTGTTGTTGTTAAAAAGAGATAAGATTAGTATTCCTGCAACACTATTTTGTTGAAATATAATTTGATCTCTAAGAAATTAAGCTAATTGATTGCACCCAAATTGGTAATTTTAATTTATAGGATTCATATAATATTCAGTAAATATAGTACGTACTATAACATCTGATTTTGACTATAAGTTAGACATGAGGAATCCAAAAAAGAAATCAGAAGCCACCAATGGACATTCTCTGTTAATTTGGTGATGTACCCCCCCGTTCAGAGAAATTTGTAATTGAAGTTGTTCGGTTTATGTCCCATCCTACATTCTGATATTACCAGGTTCTGACCACTAGATGGATAGTTCACCCAGATTCAGCCCATTATCAGCCTGAAAGCCTCATTCTGGGACATTTCTGCAAAAAGGTAGCTGACATTTCTCTCAATACATTACGGTCAATGGAGAAAGATGAGTGTCACAGGCGTTCTCAATACTTTTATTTATTTATCCTTTATTTAACTAGGCAAGTCAGTTAAGAACAAATTCTTATTTACAATGACGGCCTACCCCATCCAAACCCTAACCCGGACAATGCTGGGCCAATTGTGCACCGTCCTATGGGACTCCCAATCACGGCCGGTTGTGATACAGCCTGGAATCGAACCAGGGTCTGTAATGATGCATCTAGCACTGAGATGCAGTGCCTTAGACCGCTGCGCCACTCGGGAGCCCAATACATTAAGTTCAATGTGAAAAGAGACCTGAAAATAGCTGTGTAGCGACGCACCCCATCAAACCTGACAGAGCTTGAGAGGATCTGCAGAGAAGAAATGGGAGAAACTCCCTAAGTACAGGTGTGCCAAGCTTGTAGCGACATACCCCAGAAGACTTAAGGCTGTAATCGCTGCCAAAGGTGCTTCAAAAAAGTACTGAGTAAAGGGTTTGAATACTTATGTAAATGTGATATTTCAGATATTTTCTAAAATGTTCTAAAAAACTGTTTTTGATTCGTCATTATGAGGTATTGTGTGTAGATAAATGAGGGGGAAAACTATGTAATCAACTTTTGAATAAGGCTGTAATGTAACAACATTTGGAAAAAGTCAAGGGGTCTGAATACTTTCTGAATGCACTGTATATTTGTTTCTACTGCTCTTTGAATGTAATATAATTTATTTGAAGCTCTGTAACTAATTTTGTGGTGATCATGCTTAAATGTGTTGCTCACATTGCTTGAACTGTTGTTCTCAGAGAACCATTGGAAATGAGACCCCTTTATCAATGGGTTTCCCTGGTTAAATAAAGGTTAATAAATAAATAAAAAACATTGTAGCACAGTTGTTTTGTGCCATATTTTTTACCCTAACCATCTCCCTGTAGTTTTGAGCAGTTCTGCATCAACTATTGCAATGAGAAGCTGCAGCAGCTGTTCATTGAGCTCACCCTCAAGTCTGAGCAGGAGGAGTACGAGGCAGAGGGCATCACTGTGAGTCAGGGAGGGTCGATGGGTACTCAGAGAAAGAGAGGGGTGTTTTCATTCAAATAGACAAAACAAGAATTGAGCTATACTAAGAAAAACATACTGTCATGTAGTGATGAACAAAAGACTGAGTAAAGGGTCTGAATACTTATGTAGATGTGATATTTTCATTTTTTTAATTTATAAATTAGCAAAAAGTTCTAAAATCCTGTAATTGCTTCGTCATTATCAAGGAGTCTGAAGACTTTCCGAAGGCACCGTAGATTCAGCTGCAGATCGATTTTGTTGTTGAGTGGATGCTTGGGGGGCCAGAACATAATTACAAATCATTTGCAGACTGCAAATTGACCGCAAGAAGCCCAAACAGATATATTATATAATATTTGACTAAAACATAATAATTTCAAACCTTGCTTACATTTGTATACAATCACGTGTCTCTCTATTATGCGTGGGATTACTTGGGAACAGATTGCCAAAATTAAAATCACTTGGAGCTGATTTCCTGGTGTTTTTAAAGTATTTTATGTCCAACAATGAAAATTCAAAAAATTATGTTGCTCAGAAAACTTGGTGGGCCAAATTAAACCGCCAGTGTAGGAGTAAATGAGACACAAATATAACACATAGACGTATAAGATAGCTGAACATTAAGAATAGACTACAGGAAGACAGGGAGACACATAGGCGCCTAAGACAATTGGACACACTAAGGATAGGGGAGAACAGAACAAAGAGTAGATTGACACAGTAATGAAAGGGAGAGACACATGGTCTGCTGACCTGACACACTAATGATAAAAAGACCCATAGTCAGCTCCTTCTAAAAAGAAGGCTTATAGGATAGAATCGGCTGATTCCAATAAAGGCAGAACAAAGAGTACATTGACAAATGAATGAAAGGAAGAGACACAGAATCTGCTGACACACTAAGATAGAGGGTCCGGCCACCATTATAAACTAATTGAAAGCAGATATGGGCGTTATTGGGCGTGAACAAGTAGGAAGCTTGAACTAAAAGATAATGGTGGTGAATGACTTAAGAAGAGAAACTTCATTTGCATAAGGGATGGACATAATACTATGTGTGTATAAATAGAAGAGCTAGGGCTCTGGGAAATGGTGTGTTCCGCGGGACATTCCAGATTGCTATACAATTGTATTAAAAGCATGTTTGATTTCACAAGTTCTTGTCAGCGTTATATTTGAACCGATTGTCCACGACACCAGTTGGGGAACCATGGCGTTGGGTGGGGGTCTGTGGTTGGCTTTTGACCATCTCTTTGGATTCCTCATGTCTTAGTCATTGTTAGAAAACAGTTTGGTCCAAATCAGATGTTAGGTACTATTATTATTTAATATTATATGAATCCTATAAATTAAAATGGCCAATTTGGGTGCAATCAATTTTCTTAATTTCTCAGAGATCAAATTATATTTCAACAAAATAATGTTTCCAGAATGCTTATCTTATCTGTTTCTACTACAGAAACTATTTAAGAACAATCTGAGATGGTGGGTGTCATGGCTTGCTGAAATTACATTGAACAACCCCTATAGTAGTGAGGGTTGAGGGTATTGTAGTCCTATGGAGCCAAAAGGGTTGTGGATGTGGATCTATGAGAGGCAGCAGAGAGGCTTCAGCTGGACTTGGCTCTGGTCCCCTTAAGCCAGCTCAGTTGGGCTGATTCCCCTCAGTCTCTTCCTTATAAGGTGCCCCTCTCCTCTGTCCCCAGACAAACCTACTATGGGTGGACACACATCATCCCCACAGCTGGCTCTCTATCATGGATGTGCTAGCACTGGACAGTGTGGAAAAATACCAGCTACAGTATGTCCCTGGAGAGCCTACAATCAGTCCCAGGAAAGTGAAGACATCAAAACTATGAAATAACACATATGGAATGATGTAGCAACCAAAAAAAGTGTTAAACAAATCCAAATATATTTTAGAGTTTAGATTTGTCAAAGTAGCCACCCTTTGCCTTGATGACAGATTTGCACTCTTGGCATTCTCTCAACCAGCTTCATGAGATAGTCACCTGGAATGCATTTCAATTAACAGGTGTGCCTTAATTAACCTCTCTAGGCTAGATGGGACGCTACCGTCCCACCTGACCAACATCCAGTGAAAGTGCAGGGCGCCAAATTCAAACTACAGAATTGTAAATTTTTAACATTCTTGAAAATACACATGCAATATGTCAAAATAAAGCTTAACTTCTTGTTAATCCAGCCAAGGTGTCAGATTTCAAAAATACTTTACGGCGAAAGCATACCATGCGATTATCTGAGGACAGCATCCCATCAAACAAACACATGACAATCATTTTTCAACCCGCCAGACGCGACACAAAACTCAGAAATAACTATATAATTCATGCCTTACCTTTGAAGATCTTCTTCTGTTGGCACTCCAAAATGTCCCATAAACATCACAAATGGTCCTTTTGTTCGATAATGTCCTTTTTTATATCTATAAAAACTCAGTTTAGCTGGCGCGCATCAGTCAATAATCCACTCAGTTTCCCTCCGTCAAAATGCATACAAAATGAATCCCAAACTTTACTAATAAACTTTTCCATACAAGTTATTCGTTATTGTCTTTACCGGAGATAAACAAGAAAGAACACGCTTTCCTCCACGCGCTTGGACTCACTTAAAGCCAAAATGGGAGCCACCTAGAAAAACTACAATTTCCGGGTCAATTTTCTAAAAACCAGCCTAAAACTCTTTCTAAAGACTGTTGACATCTAGTGGAAGCCCTAGGAACTGCAATTTGGGAGGACTTGGGCTTATAATTAAAGTTCAAGCCATTGAAAACAGTGTCATATCAGTTCTGTTATACTCACAGACATAATTTTAAAAGTTTTAGAAACTTTAGAGTATTTTATATCTAAATCTAATTATAAGCATATTCTAGCTTCTGGGCCTGAGAAACAGGCAGTTTACTTTGGGCACGCTTTTCATCCGGACGTGAAAATACTGCCCTCTATCTCAAAGAAGTTAAGTTAATGTGTGGAATTTCTTTCGTTCTTAATGCGTTTGAGCCAATCACTTGTGTTGTGACATGGTAGGGTTGGTATACAGAAGATAGCCCTATTTGGTAAAAGTCCATATTAGGGCAAGAACAGGTCAAATAAGCAAAGAAAAAGGACAGTCCATCATTACTTTAAGACATGAAGGTCAGTCAATCCGGAAAATTTCAAGAACTTTGAAAGTTTCTTCAAGTCCAGTCGCAAAAACCATCAAGCACTATGATGAAACTGGGTCTCATGAGGACCGCCACAGGAAAGGAAAACCCAGAGTTACCTCTGCTGCAGAGGATAAGTTCATTAGAGTTAACTGCAACTCAGAAATTGCAGCCCAAATAAATGCTTCATAGAATTCAAGTAACAGACACATCTCAACATCAACTGTTCTGAGTAGACTGCATGAATCAGGCCTTCATGGTCGAATTGCTGCAAAGAAACCACTACTAAAGGACACCAATAAGAAGTAGAGACTTGCTTGGGTCAAGAAACACGAGCAATGGACATTAGACCGGTAAAGATCTGTCCTTTGGTTTGATGAGTCCAAATTTGAGAATTTTTGTTACAACCACCATTTCTTTGTGAGATGAAGAGTAGGTGAACGGATGATCTCCGCATGTGTGGTTCCCACCGTGAAGCATGGAGGAGGAGATGTGATGGTGCTTTACTGGTGACACTGTCAGTGATTTATTTAGAATTCAAGGCACACTTAACCAGCATGGCTAACACAGCATTCTGCAGCAATACGCCATGCACTTAGTGGGACTATCATTTGTTTTCAACAGGACAATGACCCAACACACTTCCCGGCTGAGTAAGAGCTATTTGACCAAGAAAGAAAGTGATGGTGCTGCATCAGATGACCTGGCCTCCACAATCACCCGACCTCAACTCAATTGAGATGGTTTGGGATGAGTTGGACCGCAAAGTGAAGGAAAAGCAGCTAACAAGTGCTCAGCATATGTGGAAAATCCTTCGAGACTGTTGGAAAAGCATTCCAGGTGAAGCTAGTTGAGAGAATGCCAAGTGTGTGCAAAGCTGTCATCAAGGCAAAGGGTGGCTACTTTGAAGATTCTCAAATATAAAATATATTTTTATGTCTCTATTTGGTTTGGTCAGGGTGTGATTTGGGGTGGGCATTCTATGTTTTGTTTTCTATGATTTTGTGTTTCTATGTTTTGGGCGAGTATGGTTCTCAATCAGGGACAGCTGTCTATCGTTGTCACTGATTGGGAACCATACTTAGGTAGCCCTATTTCCCTCCTTTCGTTGTGGGTAGTTGTCTTTGTTTGTGGCACTATAGCCCTTCAGTTTCACGGTCGGTTTTGTATGGTTTATTGTTTTTGTTGGCGTCATTCTAAAATAAAAGTAATGTACGCTCACCACGCTGCACCGTGGTCCGCTTCTTCCAAAAACACTTTTTTGGTTACTACATGATTCCATATGTGTTATTTCATAGTTTTGATGTCTTCACTGTTATTCTACAATGTAGAAAATAGTACAAATAAAGAAAAACCATTGAATGAGTAGGTGTGTCCAAACTTTTGACTTGTACTGTACACCCTGACTCATGCTGAGCACATGATTTGTGATTGATGAATGACTGAACGTGTCTCCCTTTCCTCTGTGGTCGCTGTGAGGGCAACCCAACATGAGCTTACATTACCTTGGTTTTCAGAGGAATGTTCAATATGTTCTGTACACATCTGCTCTGTGTGTTCTGCAACACACACACACACACACAAACAGACATCTATGACATGTTATGAGCAGCATGTAGAGAAGGGAAAAGGATCTTACCCTGCCTTGGTACCTCATCCTGTCCTAGCTTAGTGTTTGGTGATCTCGCTCTCTGGTCGTTGGTGCCTCTGGAGTCACTGGTCCTCCCTCCTCGTCAGGAAGACTCCCTACGTGTTCTAGTTAGTCTCTCTGTCCATGTGCAATAGATTCAGATTACAGTTCCTCTCTCCTTCTTCTCTCTCTCGCACACAGTACAGTATACTGTCTCTGTTTCTGTAAGTCTGGTTCTCTCTTCCAAACACACACATACACACCCTCACACCCCGCTCTCCCTCCCTCTCTCTCTCTCTCTCTGTTCTCTCAGTCCCTCCTGCTACCCTATGACAAAACACACAGCATCAAGCCTAAATACCAGCAGTTCAACTTGTTTACACCGTCAGCCCTTTAGTCCCATTGACAGGTCAAGAAAACATCCTCTTCTCCACTAGTCCGCAAGTTCTTAAACCACCGATCTGAAACACGGGCTGTAACTCCACTTACGCGTCACACATTTGGACCGGAGAAACTTCCAAAAAAGAAAGAGGGAGAGAAAGAAAAATACGAGGGAAAGTATGCTGTCTGAGCCAGACCAAAGAATAGAGGGCAAAGAAAAGGAAGACTTCAAAAGGTTTGGAAAAATATCCAAACAGCCCATGGATGTTGACAAAACATGTAATCGCTCTGAAACTATATAAAAAAGTTACAAAAATCACATGACTGAGGCCTGAGAGCACTATTTCCCTCCCTCCCTCCCGTCTTCTCTTCTCCCACAAGCTGAGACAGATTTGTAGGAGATGACAGCAATAGAACTGTCACACCAACGAGATTCATTTCATACCCAACCCTCTCCTTTGGCTCTTCCCGTCCATGAAAAAAAAAAAAAACAGTCCATTAAACACAAGATGCATCACTCTCTTATAACACCAGCACAGACATTTCTCTTATATCATTACCCTGCTACCCCTACTCTGCTACCCCTTCTATGCCATATGTTTGTAGGCTACGGCTATATGTTCACACATTTGTTTTGTGTGTGTTAGTGATAACTATATCCCCTAACCCCTCATGTACAGTACACACGGAGTGGAGCAGCAGTGCACTTATTTGACAGTCTCTTTCACCCTACAGTGGCTTCACCCCCTGACAGGGTTGGTAAGGCCAAGGTCACTGGTCTCAGTTTGAGGATGGCACTCCCCATTGTCCGCCTCCACCTCTGTTCTGATTTCCAGTTACTATCATTTAACCCCCCCCCCCCTCCCCCCATAGTCCCCTCTCTCTCTTTGCCAACATCATCAGAAATCCAGCCTTGTGGAATTTGAATAATGTTTTCCAGACGGAGCCTCTCTCTCTCCCACTCTGAACAGAGTCACATAAGAGCAGTGTGCAGAACAGTGAGATCCAATATCTCTCCACCCAGACCTATCCTAAAAGATCCACAGTGCATGCTATGCTCTCCACCCCTTTTCACTCAATAACAAAAAACAACATCTTTGGATGTGTTTTTACAAATGGTATAAAATACTTTTTTTAAAGGCATCCCAACACTTTTTTACAAATAGAGCCTAAATAACTTCCCTACCATATTCAGTCCTTCTCATAGTAGCATAGACTGACTCTAATTTATGAAATTACAGTTAATTGCATTACCAACTCAAAAACAGCAACATTGTGCATGATACTGTAGCCTTGGCTAAATCTCCAACGACTAGACATTCTGACAAAAGCTACATGCAACAGCATTGATAGGCTTTAGGCCTATGCCGATAGTTTGTTATGCTCTTTCCCCTCATTGTGTTTTAGCTGGTGCATTTTCCATCACTGTCATGATGAGGCATGGAGGAATGATAATGATATTTGGGGCAGGGAAGTCTGAGCGAGGCCAGGGGGGATTATTACACTGGATGTCATTCCCACACACACAAAAGCATGTGCACATGTGCACATACATCCACGCGTAACACATGCAGGTATGTACGCACACACAGGTATGCATTCACCCTCACACATGTACACACACACACAGTTTATACATCAAATATTCATAGGAAGACCAGATGGACTTCAGTACCACATCAGTAACAAAAACACACACATACACACAGGTACACACACAAAATGCATGTGTGGTGACAGCGTAAAAGAGGTAGTCTAATGAGTATCAGGTATAATCCCTGGAACAGAGCAATAAACTCATCGTTATCTACACGACAACTCTTGCCAGACTTCTCTTTTTTTCCTCTCTCCTTTTCTATCCCTGTTTATGCTGCCACCTATACTCCATTTCACCCAGTCTGTTAGTGTTATAAAGCACGGACGCTTAAACAGTGTTCTGTGGGAGAAGTGCTTTGTCCAGAAAAAAAAGTAATAGGTGTATTAACAGAAAGTTGGTATTTTTTTAAACATTTATTTAACTAGGCAAGTCAGTGAAGAATAAATTCTTATTTTACAATTACGGCCTACCCCGGCCAAACCCTAACCCGGAAAACTCAGGACCAATTGTGCGCCGCCCTATGGGACTCCCAATCACGGCCGGTTGTGATACAGCCTGGAATCAAACCAGGGCCTGTAGTGACACCTCTAACACTGAGATGCAGTGCCTTAGACCGCGGCGCCACTCTGGAGCCCCTGTCATTGTGATGTTGTCTAAACAGCAACCTATGTATGTGGCTCTGTCTAGTCCACTGGTTCCCAACCTTTTTTGCTTACTGTACCACCAACTGAATTTTGCTCTTCCCGGAGTACCCCTGAAGTACCCCCTCATGTACATTTTATCAGTAAGCATGTGGTCTCATGAGTGTTCTCAAGTACCCCTTGTGGATAGACCAAGGAATCTGGTTGGGAATCCCTGGTCTAGTCTATGAGTCTATAGTATCACACACCTTCTCCTGCTTGCTGTCCATCTGTGTTTGATTCCCACAGCCACCATCTTTTTCTCCCTCTCCTTTACTCCCCCTCCTTACCTTCACTCACCCTCAGCAGTCTCAGGCCCCCTCTCCCTGACAAAACACTGGAACAGTTCCTCTGAAACCTCACCCACTCTTTACAAAGGCCTACGTCCTTTAGGGCTGGGTGGTATACCATATTTTACTATATACTGGTATACAGTGCATGGACCGGTTTGGGTTTTTACTTTACCTTCTATAAAAAGGTATTTTAATGCTTGGTTTGTTAAATGTGATATGCCATGTGTAACGTACATTTTTGTAGTTTAAACCGCAACTTGAGTCATCCCTCTCCACTCTCTATCCATGGCGCTTTCCACGCAGACCTAGTCCCGACCCGTCACTCAAAGAGCGCATTTGTTGTTGCTTGACCATGAGACACTTCCATTCAGTCTATACGGTCAATGCAGCACATGCAACAATGTTGATGACAATGATGCTGTTTTCACTTTGCTTCTTAATATAAATCCACAAGCGTTCTATAATTACTCTATTAGTTTGTGTTTCTTACATCTGCAAACAGTCTTTTCTTAGCAAGTTTTAGCTAAATTGTGTTAGCTGCTAATCGCTAGTTAACTGGCTAGCTAGTTAATAAATGTACTGAGTCAGAGCAAGCGTAGCTAGCTAATACAGCATGATACCAGTGATGGTGTAGGTCTAAATCAGCATGTTGT
Source organism: Salvelinus namaycush (assembly GCF_016432855.1). NCBI lineage: Eukaryota > Metazoa > Chordata > Actinopteri > Salmoniformes > Salmonidae > Salvelinus > Salvelinus namaycush. Next base: position 25,219,155 of record NC_052309.1, on the reverse strand, counting down.
TTGTGCAACAGTATCTTCTGACATAGAATAATAGGCGAAGCATGAATATGTTGGCTACATGAAGAAAGATTTAACATAACCAAAGATTATAGGGTCCCCTGGGAAACACTGACTAACACTTTGGTTCCTACCCTGTCGCAATAACTCCTCCCTGGCATTTTAAATCGTTGTCATGTCAAACAACCCTGTATTCAAAGTGCCCACTATAATTTATAGTCTAACTATTGAATTAGACATATTTCCAAGATACCAACAGTTCACCCAAGTGTTTTGATCTATATTGCAAGTAAAATCGCAATTCCAACATTTAGTTAAAAATAAGGCCTAGATTATTTGTCCATATCGTGCAGCCCTACGTGGCAGTGTGGAAATTGTCTCAAATGAGTGCATGAAATGCTGAAATTTATGAAAACGCAGGAAATAATTTATGCTTGAAGTTGAAAGTGCATTGTGGGGTTGTGGTTCTGGGAAACCACCATGGTTGGCCTTTAAACAGAAAGTGGCATAGAGGAGAGGAGGAAGTGAGCTCAGATCAGGTACCTGGGCATCAATAGAGACACTGTGTGGTATGCCCAAAAATAGGACATGGCTCATGCAAACACAAGCAACAAACCACACAACAACAACAGATGAACTGTAGGCCTAGAGACAAAAAGCAACTGAGTGACCCTATGCATTGCAGTTTAGTAACTTTAGTTCACACAACAGAGTGCATGGTCATATTTAATAAGCTAATAAGAAACTGAGGAATTTTGTAAAGGAGTTTGACCTTGGCATTACAGTTGCATTTTTGGTGACATTCCGCAGCTGACTGAAATATGTCAGATAATGATGTTCCCTCATGCACCACAGAAAGAGAACACATATCATCTTCCAGTGAGGAGGGAGGCTCATTCCAAGGTCAATCTGATCTAACAGAGGAGGCTAGCAGAGTCCACACTAGGGTTGAATATTTTCCCGTGTATTTCTCCCGGGTAACCCGGTATTTCCCACCAAAACCGGAAATGTCATTCAAAAGCATTATAAAGCATATGAATATGTCTGGATATGAAACCTGATGCTACCTGAGCCTGATGAGCCATACATTAAATACATTTTATGAACCCTACATTAACGACATTTAATGATCCCAAGCCCAAAAAAGCCAAAATGATTGTGCCATTATCCAATACATATATGATATACTGTAGGCTACTGCACATTACGCACAACATAAAAACATAAAAACTCATATATGTAGCTAGCTATATGCTCTCTTGGGTAAATAAATTAAACTAGCTCCAGTAGGCTAATCTTTTTTAGTGTGAACTGTATTACTGTACTGTATTGTATTATACTGTATTAAATGGCCTGGAATTACGCACATCGTTCAAACTATGATAAAGCAGAAGAGAACATGTGATTCTGGTGCAGCACATGAGGCCTACAAGTTACAAGTATAGGATAGCAAATTTGATTTTGATATATAATAGGGCCTATTTGTATAGGTTAATTAGTAGACTGACAGATATAAAAAAATATATATATTGTTCATTTAACCTTTATTTAACTAGGCAAGTCAGTTAAGAACAAATTCTTATTTACAATTACGGCCTACCCTGGCCAAACGCTCCCTAACCCGGACGACGCTGGGCCAATTGTGCGCCACCCTATGGGACTCCCAATCACAGGCAGTTGTGATACAGCCTGGAATCAAACTAGGGTCTGTAGTAACACATCTAGTACTGAGATGCAGTGCCTTAGACCGCTGCGCCACTTGGGAGCCTAACGTTACCAACCCCTACGCTATGTATTTTCTACATTGTAGAATAACAGTGAAGACATCAAAACTACGAAATAACACATATGGATTCATGTAGTAACCAAAAAAGTGTTACACAAATCAAAGAATATTTCATATTTGAGATTCTTCAAATAGCCACCCTTTGTCTTGATGACAGCTTTGCAGTCTTGGCATTCTCTCAACCAGCTTCACCTGGAATGTTTTTCCAACAGTCTTAAAGGAGTTCCCACATATGCTGAGCACTTGTTAGTTGCTTTTCCTTCACTCTGCGCTCGGACTCATCCCAAACCATCTCAATTTGGTTTAGGTCGGGGGATTGTGGAGGCCAGGTCATCTGATGCAGCACTCCATCACTCTCCTTCTTGGTGAAATAGCCCTTACACCGCCTGGAGGTGTGTTGGGTCATTGTCCTGTTGAAAACAAATGATAGTCCCACTAAGCCCAAACCAGATGGGATGGCGTATCGCTGCAGAATGCTGTGGCAGCCATGCTGGTTAAGTGTGCCTTGAATTCTAAATAAATCACTGACAGTGTCAGCAGCAAAGCAACCCCACACCATAACATCTCCTCCATGCTTCACGGTGGGAAATACACATGCGGAGATCATCCGTTCACCTACTCTTCGTCTCACAAAGACACGGCGGTCTCCAAATCTCCAATTTGGACTCATCAGACCAAAGGACAAATTTCCACCGGTCTAATGTCCATTGCTCGTGTTTCTTGGCCCAAGCAAGTCTCTTCTTATTATTGGTGTCCTTTAGTAGTGGTTTCTTTGCAGCAATTCAACCATGAAGGCCTGATTCACACAGGCTCCTCTGAACAGTTAATGTTGAGATGTGTCTGTTACTTGAACTCTGTGAAGCATTTATTTGGGCTGCAATTTCTGAGGCTGGTAACTCTAATGAACTTATCCTCTGCAGCAGAGGTAACTCTGGGTCTTCCATTCCTGTGGCGGTCCTCATGAGAGCCAGTTTCATCATAGCGCTTGATGGTTTTTGTGACTGCACTTGAAGAAACTCCAAATTCTTCCGTATTGACTGACCTTCATGTCTTAAAGTAATGATGGACTGTGGTTTCTCTTTGCTTATTTGAGCTGTTCATGCCATACAACGGACTTGGTCTTTTATATATATATAAAGGGTAATTTAGTTAACTATTATTATAAAGCTAACGTTAGCTGCAAAGGTTGCACTCAGCTACAAAATACCATGATGAGTTCCTCCTTTGAGTAGCCTTGATCACCTTATCCATAAATGTAATATTTCAGCTAATTGAAGAAATGCTATAGCCAAAGATAAGAAAATGCTTGAATTAAAGCTTACCTTAAAGCTGTATACTTAATTTATGTTCCCGTTATTTATGAAATCCCACACGAGCTCCGTAATCCACTCAAACAACCGCATTAGAAAAGTGTCAGGAGACGAACTGTCACCATGGTGTCTTGTCCTGTCGTTCCAACGCTTGCCTCCCCGTGCGCAAATGTTTTTTAAGTACGTCATCAATTATCCAATATATAATGTTGGTGTGACGTGTGCTGCTGTGGCTGAACTTCAAATGTATCTATTGCATATATTCAACGCGTATTCGGGCTAAATTATTACATATATATATTGCAGTAGCACTGGCCCCATCCATAGACGTGTAAAACCTGTATTTATTTGTACAAATATACGTACACAACAGTAGGCTACACCAGGGGGCGGCAATAGCCTTTACGGCATCAGATTTATAGAAGCCCACAAGATAGGGTCGTCATTAAAACCAGTTCTTTACCCACAAAGTCATAAACCCCGCCCATTTCTACAATTTATATTGTTAAAAATTGATTTTAAACATAACCCTAATCTTAACCACGCTGCTAACCTTAATTAAGACCAAAAAAAAAAAAAAAAAAATGTTTTGCCAATTTTGACTTTGTGGAGGGGGATCTGACTTTGTGGCTATAGTCTCTAGAAGCTAGTGGAAACTCCAAGATACAGTATATTGTACAATGTTGGATAGGAAATATTATTTTTTAGACAATGTTAAAAAGTTGGCCTATCCTTTCACTTTTACTTGAAAGTATTTTAATCTCTTTTGGGACTGGTCTCAGAACAAGGATGAGCCTAATAATAATAATTTGAACAAATATTACTATGACGCATTGTGTGAATTTAAAGCAGGACACAATAATAAAAGAATAAGACGAAGACAAAGACATAAGGCCTACCAAAGCAGGTGATGTCATTTTGTTCAGACAAAATAGAACTCTATTAAAAATATATTGGTTAGTTTGTGAAAAGCAGGAATGCACAGAGATATATCACAGCCATTATCACCCTTGACATACATTGGCTAATGTCACCTTTGTAGCAGTGATGGTGATTGCGCGTGTCGGCATGACAGCAGCGTCTCGCCTTTGTAAATAGCGACGTTCTGCAGTTGTGTGTGTGCACCGCTGGGCGAGTCTTTGCCGCGTCTGTCTCCGTAGCTCCCCATTTTCCGAGAAAAGGAGAGGAGAATTAGCTCAGGGAGGAGGGCCGCCGCCATTATTGGGAAGCTGGGGAAAAAACACTTTCACACACACGCAATCTCTTGTTAAATTGATAAGGACATTACCAATTTATTGCATGAAGCCAGTTTAGAATAATCCTTGTACGGTAATTGCAGCAACCTCGACCAGTGTCCCGTGCATGATCGATCCAGCATAATGTTGGCACAACAATGGACATAATAATTGGACAAAAGCAACGTGGTGAACCAAGGAGAAGACGGTGAAACAAGCTTTTATTCTCCCGAGGAGAGAAAAAAAACAGGAAGATCATTGTTTTTACGTTAGTAGTTGTATTATCACAAAGACAACGAAAATATCAATGGAATTGGAAATCATCAAAATAGGGATATAGACTTACAATTAATCTGTCAAGCTAACAATAACAACATATGTATAGTTATTTGTGTCTGTTTCGGAATCAAACGAGCTACATTTCTGTTTCTTGTCCATGTATATCAGGCGGCGAGGGCTGCGGCAAGCGCTGGCCTGACAGATTCAGGGAGAATGCGATGGTATGTATTCACTTTCTCCCCATTTTAATCTGAAACACAGACTGAAACCAGTGTTCCAGCTAAACATTCTCATGATCAATTGACTCACAATGTATCAATTGTCTGTTACAAATGTATCTTTGGGTGATGATTAAAAAGTGCAAGTGGATTCAGAAATAAATACGAGGTGAATGGGTTTAGTTACGAGTCGGCTATTTCATTCTGTGGACAAGAGGCCTGGCGTGGCCAGTGCTTTCCATGAACATTCATTCCAAAATCGTTGTTAATCCATTCAAATATGCATAAGGAGTTGTAACCAACCCACTATATATTGACAATGTCAAACAATTTGGCGCAATTATGTTTGTGCTTCTGAATATAGAAAATGATGTATCTTTACAATCAGAGGGTAGGGTAGTGACTTGCTTGTTTTCATTTCCAAATAACTTGCCTGTTCAATCTGGTTGTCAGTCAGGCCTTGCACAGCTGAGCTTCATGATGGACTGCCTACTTTGCCTTTGATGGGCTATTTAGGCATGTTTTAAATGCTAGATTTCATATAGGTTTAGAATATATGGAGATGCCTCCTTTTGTAAACAATAATAATGAAAACAGTTTTATTAAATGGCAGTAGCCTGTCAGTTTGTAGTCCACATTTCATGTCAATATTGATACAGTAAGTACATCAATAGTCTATTTACATGAGTGATTTTTATCACAATAATACAGTGTGATTTGTTTTCTGGTTGTACTTCGTGCCTCCTCTTGTCATCATTTGGTTGTAGTTATGGAGTTTCTCCAGTATAGCCCCTTCCTCTGTGTCAAATATACTGCTTGGCAACTTGACAGACAAGAGTACACCAAACCTTACCTGATTCTAACACTGGTGATTATGATAGGTTACTGTGTACATGCAGTAGACTGGATTATGCTAATTAGTGATTGTCTGTATGCTGGGCAGATCTATCATCTGTTGTTTTTTCTTTGTTTGGCAACAGTATAAACACAGCAATTGGGAAGCTATTACAATAAGAACAGTGCAAACAGACCTCTGGCTGATGAGTTTATATTTTTGTTGCTGTCTAAAGAGGTTGATGTTTACCTAAATGTGTGTTGTCATTCATCCATGATCATGATATTCAGGATCAAGGCCATAGTCAAGAGCATAGATCCTTAATAGTGACCAGCTAAAGGTCCCGGTTGGCAAGGAAACCAAGAGCACTGCTTAGCCCTTTGTCTGAAGAGGTCCTTGGCCACCATCGAGATAAGGACGTATCTTACATAGTTATGAGACACACAGACCATCCATCCCCTCAATGCTTTTGGCTAGCGATAGGTAGGATGGGACTCCAATTAGTGTGAGTGCTTCTCCTCTTCCTCCCCTTCACTCCCATCCCTGCTCATACTCCAAAACCTGCCAAGTCATAAAGTAGGCAGAAAAAGAGCCTAAAAAAAGATAGCTCTGAGCAGAAGTACAGTACAGCCTCGTGGCTAGGGAACCAAACTGCTAACTAGCAGGTTAATGATCCAAATCCCAAGTTGGGTTTAGGGCTAACATTGATTCATCCACTTTACGTGACCAACTCCTCACATGTTGTATTGTACTTGATGTTGTATTGTACTTGATGTTGTATGTACTTGATGTTGTATTGCAGTTGGTGTGATCCTTTTATGGGATTGTCAGTAGCCTGTATGTGATAAGTTTGTCATTGAGTTGAAGTATGTGGATCCATGGTGGAGAGTACCCATGTCTCCAGTCCCATTTAGGCTCCTTTCATGTGACATCTCTCATACAAGGCAAAAAAAAAGAAAATGTAATCTTTTCACTACATACACCCTCAACATATTTACTGTCTCGCTTGATTTGCAGGGATATTGAGTTTTTCTTTGTATATTGCATTTGGTGTTGGCTTGTTCCATGTCATTTCAGCAAGCCATGAAACCCACCATCTCAGATTTTTCAGAAATCGTTTCTTGTAGTTAGAAACGTATAAGATTAGCATCCCTGCCACGTTATTTTGTTGAGATATAATTTGATCTCTGAGAAATTAAACGAATTGATTGTACACCAATTGGCCATTTTTAATTTATAGGATTCATATAATATTTAATAAATAAAGTACCTTACATCTTATTTGGACCAAATAGTTTTCTAACAATGACTAAGACATCCTCATGTAAATGGTCAAAAGCCATCCATGGACCCCCACACCCCACGCTAATCCCAACCCAACAAAGAGTATACAGCAGTTATGAGGACGGCTCATAATAATGGCTGGAATGGAGTGAATGGTATCAAACACAAAAACATGTTTCTGATACCATTCCATTTACTCCATTCCAGCCATTATTATGAGCCGTCCTCCCCTCAGCAGCCTCCACTGGGATACAGTATCAGTTTTCTATTTCTGACAACTAGTATGGAGCTGCGGCTCTGAGAATTGTTTCTTCATCCTTTGTAATGTATTCTCAGTGAATTTGGATTAGGCAATTTCAGCCACAACTGTTGCTGACAGGTGTATAAAATCGAGCACACATCCTTGCAATCTTAATAGATAAACATTCGCAGTACAAATGGCCTTACTGAAGAGCTCAGTGACTTTCAACATGCCACTGTCATATGATGCCACCTTTCTAACAAGTCAGTCCATCAACTTTCTGCGCTGCTAGAGCTGCCCCGGTCAACTGTAAGTGCTGTTGTGAAATGGAAACATCTAGGAGCAACCACTTGCTCAGTCGTGAAGTGGTAGGCCACATAAGCTCACAGAACGGGACCCTGAGTGTTGAAGCATGTAGCGTGTAAAAATTGTCTGTCTTCGGTTGCAACACTCACTACCAAGTTACAAACTGCCTCTGGAAGCAACGTCAGCACAATAACAGTTTGTCGGGAGCTTCATGAAATGGGTTTCCATTTCCATTTCCATGGAGTGGTGTAAAGCTCACCGCCATTGGACTCTGGAGCAGTGGAAACGTTATCTGGAGTGATGAATCACGCCGACAGACAGACGAATATGGGTTTGGCGGATGCCAGGAGAACCGAATGCATAGTGCCAACTGTAAAGTTTGGTGGAGGAGGAATAATGGTCTGGGGCTGTTTTTCATGGTCCGGTCTAAACCCCTTAGTTCCAGTGAAGATAATTCTTAACGCTACAGCATACAAGGACTCTCTAGACGATTCTGTGCTTCCAACTTTGTGGCAACAGTTTGGGGAAGGCCCTTTCCTGTTTCAGCATGACAATGCCCCCGTGCACAAAGCGAGGTCCATACAGAAACGGTTTGTCGAGCCTGGCCTAATCGCTCAACATCAGTGCCCGACCTCACTAATGCTCTTGTGGCTGAATGGAAGCAAGTCCCCACAGCAATGTTCCAACATCTAGTGGAAAGACTTCCCAGAAGAGTGGAGGCTGTTATTGCAGCAAAGGGGGGGACCAACTCCATATTAATGGTCATGATTTTGGAATGAGATGTTTGACGAGCAGGTGTCCACATACTTTTGGTAACATGTATGACGGCAATCCATGCTTTGGTTTTGTTTACCAGGCCACTGTTTCAAATGCAAGTCAATGGTATTTATAATAGTATTTTTGTGCTTCATAACCAAATCCTCTAAAAGTAACATCATTGAATTACACAATATATTTTTTAGATACTTTCAGGTGATTTGAATATGAAGTGTGAAAATGCTAATATAGGTACTATTGATTTGCATTGGCTTTGTGCCACAAATCTTAAAAAGTTACCATTTGAAACAATCACCAAATTCACTAGGAATATATTATATATAATGGAGAAACAATACTCAGAGCTGCAGCTTCATAGTACTTGTCAGACACAGACCGGTACCGGAGTGCCAAGTCTAGGTCCAAGAGGCTTCTAAACAGCTTCTACCCCACCAAGCCATAAGACTCCTGAACATCTAATCAAATGGCCACCCAGACTATTTGCATTGCCCCCCCCTCCTCCTCACACCGCTGCTACTCTCTGTTGTTATCATCTATGCATAGTCACTTTAATAACTCTACATGTTCATATTGCCTCAACTAACCGGTGCCCCCGCACATTAACTCTGTACCGGTACCCCCCCCCCCCCCCCCCGTATATAGTCTCGCTATTGTTATTTTACTGCTGCTCATTTAATTACTTGGTACTTTTATTTCTTATTCTTATTCATATTTTTTTTAAACTGCATTGTTGGTTAGGGGCTCGTAAGTAAGCATTTCACCGTGAGGTCTACACCTGTTGTATTAGGCGCGTGTGACTAATAACATTTGATTAGATTTTTGATATACTCGTTGTTGGGGTGGGATTGGAATGGGGGGTTCCGTGACTGGCTTTTGACCATTCCTTTGGATTCCTCATGTGTAACTCATTGTTAGAAAAAAAGTTAGGTCCAAGTTGGATGTTTGGTACTATATTGACTATTATATGAATCCTATACATTTTAAATGGCCAATTTGGATAAAATCAATTAGGTCAATTTATATTAAAACAGAATAATGTTGCAGGACTGCTAATGTTCTGTTTCTAACAACAGAAACGATTTCAGAACAATCTGAGATGGTGTGTGTCAACTCTTTCTTGTGCTTTTTGAGGTGGAACGACCCTGTTCTATTAAAAGGCCAGCCCAGATTGAGAGCGGATTAGAAATGAGAAATTCTTGCCCCTACTCAGTGTTCTCTCATTAAGTTGAAGGGAAAGTATTCTTAGTCTTGTCTTCTTTTAACCACTGTCGTTCTTGTGAAGGTGTTTGACTGTTCTTTTTTTGATGAGAGCAGAAATAAGGTTAACTTGGCTCAAACTAATATTTGTTCCTTTTTTAAACATAAATTAAGATTTTGTTTAGCTAATTATTTGATTTTTGTGCTCTTTTTCTTCCTGACAGGCTCATAGCTACATTAGAAATGACTGAGAGAAGCCTCTGCCTTTGCTACACCCCTACACTGCTGTAATTAAACATGAAGCACACTAGAGGAAACACCAACTAATCTGCCACTCACATCCAGGTGTACTCTTCTATCGAGTCCCTGAATATGGCATGATGAGTGTCAGCAGACGATAATGATGGCGAAAAAGCAGGATGCTAAGTCACCCACATACAATCTTATTGTTGTGGGTTTGTCAGGGACTGAGAAAGAGAAGGGCCAGTGTGGAGTGGGTAAGTCCTGCCTGTGTAACCGCTTTGTGCGCCCCAGTGCTGATGACTTCTATCTGGACCACACGTCAGTGCTGAGCACCAGTGACTTCGGGGGCAGAGTGGTTAACAATGACCACTTCCTGTTCTGGGGAGAGGTGGGGCGGGTGGTGGAGGAGGGGCCGGAGTGCAAGATGCATGTGGTGGAGCAGACCGAGTTCATTGATGACCAGACGTTCCAGCCACACCGCAGCACTGCCATGCAGCCCTATATCAAGAGGGCGGCCTCCACCAAGCTGGCCTCTGCAGAGAAGCTTATGTACTTCTGCACGGACCAGCTGGGGCTGGAGCAGGACTTTGAGCAGAAGCAGATGCCTGAGGGCAAGATACAGGCTGACGGGTTCATGCTCTGTGTGGACGTCAGTAGGGGGATGAACCGCAACTTTGACGACCAGTTGAAGTTTGTCACAAACCTTTATGGTCAGCTGAGCAAAACAAAGAAGCCCATTGTGCTGGTCTTAACCAAGTGTGATGAGGGGGTTGAACGCTACATCAAAGATTCTCACACCTTTGCCATCACTAAAAAGAGTCTTCCAGTAGTGGAGACATCTGCACGCTCTAACATCAATGTTGACCTAGCTTTCATTGCTTTGGTGCAACTCATTGATAAGAGCAGGGGCAAGCCCAAGATCATTCCTTACTTTGAGGCCCTCAAGCTCCAGAGTCAGCAGATAGCCCTGGCTAAAGACCGATACGAATGGCTAGTCAACCGCGTAGTGAAGAACCACAACGAGACCTGGCTTAACACCAGCCGACGCATGCACAGCTCTTCAGAGTTCAAAGAATACGTCTTTCTAGAGGGTACAGCGAAATGCAAGAAGCTCTTCCAGCAGCATGTGTACCGTCTGAAACAGGAGCACATTGAGAGACGTCGGAAAATCTATCTGAGCACTCTTCCTCTAGCACTTAGCTCCCTGGTGCCTGACCTTGATGAGATCGACCAGCTGAGCTGGTCTGGGGTTCAGAAGGTCCTGGAGTCTAAGCAGCACTTTGCCCACTGGTTTGTAGTTCTGGAGGACTCTCCATGGGAGGACACGTCTCACATAGATAACATGGAGGATGAGCGCATCCCCTCAGACCTGCTGGAGACGGCCCCAGCCGAGTACATTTTCAACGCCCACCTGGAGCACCTGAGGAATGAGTGCAAGCGGGCCGAGATGAGGCAGGAGTTCAAGCACAAGCTGGCCTGTTCTCCCTTTGTCACGCCAGGCAAGCCCTGGGAAGAAGCCCGCAGCTTCATCATGAACGAAGACTTCTACCAATGGTTGGAGGAATCAGAGTACCTGGACCTCTACAACCGCCACCAGAAAGAGATAATAGACCACGCTAAAGAGGACTTCCAGGAGCTGCTGCTGGAGTACTCTGAGCTCTTCTATGAGCTGGAGGTGGATGCCAAGCCCAGCAAGGAGAAGATGGGGGCCATCCAGGAGGTTTTAGGGGAGGAGCAGAGGTTCAAGACCCTGCAGAAGCTTCCAGCTGAGAGAGATGCTCTGGTGTTGAAGCATATCCACTTTGTCTACCACCCAACCAAGGAGACCTGTCCCAGCAGCCCACAGTGTGGAGACTTCAAGATAGAGCAGCTCCTGGCCTCACGTTTCCCAACATGCTACCCATTCTTCAATGTGAAGTCCCATTTTGGGGATATTAAAGCTGACCGAATCAACCTTGTGATATTGGGCAAAGACGGACTGGCCAGGGAGTTTGCCAATGAGATCAGGACTCTCTGTACCAATGACGACCGGTATGTGCTGGATGGGAAAATGTATGAGTTGACCCTGCGACCTATCGAGGGAAACATACGACTTCCTGTAAATTCCTTTCACACTCCCACTTTCACACCCCATGGATGCCTGTGTCTGTACAACTCAAAAGAGTCCCTAACCTACGTCGTAGAAAGCATTGAAAGGTTGCGGGAGTCAACAATAGGTAGAAGGGACAGCCATATAGCTCAGCTTTTAACGTCTCTGCTCTTGGTTACTAAAAGGGGAGTAGGGACATATGCAGATATTGGGGGAGAAACTGCCTTAGGCCTAATAACACAGGGACAGCAGGTAGCAAGGAGACTGCAGTGTAGCTTCCTAGACCCAGCCTCTCCTGGTGTGGGCTATGGGCATAATGTGAATGACAGTCAGATCAATCAAGTATTGAGGGGTCTCCTGGACTCTAGGAGGAGCTCATCTTTTAGTAGCAGCTCCCCACCTCTGCCCCCTAAACCTCCAGGCCCAAGAGACTCTCCTCACCAGCCCAGCCCAGAGGCAGACGTCCGCATCGTCATGTGCTTGATGTGTGGAGACAACTACGACGTGGAACAGCTCCTCTCTCCCTTCCTACTGCCTCAGCACTGCAGGCCAACATCCAATAGTGGGACCTCAGTGATACTGGAGCAGACAGTGGGGCCTCACAAACAGGTGATTGAGCTCTCCCTTCTTTCCTACCACGCCTCCTTCTCCCTGAGGAAGAGCAGATTAGTGCATGGCTACATCGCTGTGTACTCAGCCCGACGCAAGGCCTCCCTGGAGACTCTATGTGCCTTCCTGTGTGAGATCCAGGACATCATCCCTGTTCAGCTGCTGGCAGTAGGGGAGAGCCAGGTGGAGCTCACAGAAAGTGAGTCTGCCAGAGAGCAGCTAGTCCAGGGAGAGGAGCTGGCCCAAGAGATAGAGGGCAGGTTCAACAGTGTGGTGTGTGGGTCTGGAGGGGTGGTGGGCGGCCTGCACAGGATAGAGATGTTCCAGCACTTCCTGATGGAGGTGGTGGAGAAACGCAACATTGTGGAGGCAACACACATGTATGATAACGTGGCAGAGGCCTGCTTTAACGACACTGCCTACTCCCCTCGCTGTAGCTCACCCAGCCCTGGCAACATGTTCCTAGACTCTGATGTGGATGACGTGGAGCCCTCCCCACCCTACTTCGATGGCACACTCACCTCCCATGGTGGGGGCTTCAACCTGCCTGACCTGGACTCCAGCGATGTCTCTGTCATCTCTGACATCAGCTCCTTTGAGAACAAACTCAACAGCAAGGTCCCTCCCCAGGTGAGGCCCAAGCCCACTGTGACCTTTGACTTCCGGAAGGTGGGCCGAAACCCCTACAACACAGACACCATGGGCCACCGTCGCTCCCTGCCCTCTGCTGTGACATGGGTACCAGGTGGGGACGGAGGTTACGACCCCTCAGACTATGCAGAGCCCATGGATGCTGTGTCCAAGCCCCGGCCCAGCAACGAGGAGATCATCTACTCTGTGCCCCATGACAGCACGCAGGGCAAAATAATCACCATCCGCAACGCCAACAGGATGCACTCAAATGGGAACGGCTCGGACAGTGAGGCGGACAGCAGTTCCCTGGAGCGCTGCAGGAAGTTCTCGGCGGCGGGGGTGAAGCCCCGGCTGTACCGTGACCGCTCGAAACGCCTGGGTAAGTTCAGCAGCTTTCGCACTAGCTTCATTGGCAGCGACGACGAGATGGGGGCCCTGCCAAAGACCAAGGAGGATGAGTTCGGAACCCTGAAAGGAGACATCATCAATGAGGAGGGAGAGGACACCAAGAAGAGGAACATTCTGAAGAGCCTACGGCGAACTGCCAAGGTACGTATTTCTTCACTTAGTATTCTCCTCTTAACTGCTAATGGGTTAACACTATAATTTTCAAGTTTGAATGACTATTGTCTTTCAAGTTTAGGTAAATGGATGGCTAGCTTTGATACGATAAAAGTGGTTAAGTATTGACAACATGGTTATTATGATTTCTCACGTGAACTCTACTTTTGAAATAACTTTTTTGATGCATAATTGCTTGATTGTTTTAATCAAAACTATTCCTCCATGCTAACATGCTATTCATAGAAAGTAAGTTCTAAGTAAGTGAGTGGATAGAATTTAAGCCTGTATTTCAGAGTGTCTAAGACACTTGATGCGGCAGCTGTTGATGCTGAATAGATAACGGCTAATTTAGTTTGCCAGCTTACAGCTGAATTGAACATAGTGTTGACATAATGAACAACCATTCTAATATGGACTTGGTCATTAACAATGTCAACATTCCTGTTTCTGTGCAGAAAACCAGACCAAAGCCTCGGCCCTCTATTCCCAAGCCCCTGGAGAGCAACTACTTCGGGGTACCCCTGGTCAATGTGGTGTTCCCAGACAGACCTATCCCACTTTTTATTGACAAGTGTGTCCACTTCATTGAGACCACAGGTAGGTCACAATTTTCTGTCTCCTCTTCTCCCCTGTGTTTGTGTGTGTGTATTTGTCTTGTTCATTATGCTATTTGACGTGGATGCTGTCCAAAACATAGGCAGAATCTTATTGTTGATAATTCTGAGGTAAATCTGTGGTGCTGAATTATGAAAATGTGTTATGTCTTTTTAGTGTTGCACTGTGAAAGTTTTACTTTCAATAATCACTTTATGAGATTGTTCATTTTCAATGTGCTTTAATGTAAGCCATTCTGGATGAGGGCATCTGCTAAATGAAAAAAAATGTAATGTGAATGTAATGATTATTTTTCTTCCCAACTCTATTTACGTTTAATAAGCCAAGAATAACTAACTACACTAGAGCAAATGTAGCCAGTGATCAAGTTCTGTACTTCAGCAGTGCCCTCATTGACTTTACAGGAAATGGATAATGACGTAATGCAGATGAAGTCGATGGAATGAAGCATTCTTCCTGGTTTCAATCTCTGTCTCTCTGCAGGTCTCAACACAGAGGGGCTCTACAGGGTGAGTGGGAACAAGTGTGAGATGGAGAGCATGCAGAGGCAGTTTGACCAGGGTGAGTTACTGTACCTAGTCCTGTCTGGTCTAAAACATTGTATCAGACCCATGGATGGATTGACTGTAATACTTACCACACTCTGTCCCTAACCCCTGGACTAACCCTGGTTAGTTATTTGGCTAATCAATATATTGACACATGAGCTGTAGAGGAAATTATGGCCTACAACAAAATATATTTAGAACAGTGACAAAGCCGACTACCTCTTACACACTATTCCTATTCTTCTCTCTTCCCCTTTCTCCTCCCTCCCCTACCTGTTTTTCTCTCCTCCCCCTCACCTCCCTCTACCACTCTCTCCTCTTTCTCTTCTTCTACATCTCACCTTCCTCTCCTGCTCTTCTTCCCTCTTCATCTCCCTCTCCCCCATCTTGTTTTACCTCTCTATCCCTCTACCTCTTTTCTCCTCTAGACCATGGGCTGGACCTAGTGGAGAAGGACTTTGCCATCAACACGGTGGCTGGGGCTCTGAAGGCCTTCTTCTCTGAGCTGCCGGAGCCGTTGGTGCCCTGCATCCTGCAGGTGGAGCTGCTCGAGGCCTTCAGTAAGACTTGGAGCTGGCTGGGGTTAGGAAGGGGTACTGGGGTTCTGGAGAGCTCAGTAAGACATTGAGCAGGCTGGGGTTAGGGAGGGGTACAAAGGTTTTGGAGGGTTCAGTAAGACATGGAGCTGGCTGGGATCAGGGAGGGGTACTGGGGTTCTGGAGGGCTCAGTAGGACATGGAGCTGGCTGGGGTCAGGGAGGGGTACAAGGGTTCTGAAGGGTTCAGTAAGACATTGAGCAGGGTGGGGGAGTCAGTGTGGGGTACAAGGGTGGTGCTGAGTGGTTGTTCAGGGAGTGATTCTTGTGATTTTTGACAGTCAAGTTCTTACAGGGTACTGTAAGTGTTGGGGAGGATTTCTCGTAGAGGGTGGGATAAGGATATGTCGTGTTTTCTTCTCAGAAAATATAATATATTATAACTGTGTGTAGATGTATACTGTATGTAGTGCTGCATATGGAGTTGAAAACATGTGAGTCATAGCACTGACCCCCTCCCTGTGTGTGTGCACAGAAATCAACGACAGAGAACAAAGGCTGTACACCATGAAGGATGTGCTGAGGAAGTTCCCCAGGGAGAACTATGACGTTTTCAGATTTGTCATGAGCCACTTACACAAGTGAGTGCAGATCAGACTGGCTAACTGTTTCATTCTATGACCTTGGCCCTGACTGCATTGTGACTGAAACCATTTGCATGTTTTGTAACATGTATCATCAAGTAGCTCTTATACCTGTGTAATAATGTTATTACACTAGTAGCTGTTGTCATGCTGTTGTTGATGGGGGTGTATTGTGTTGTCTCTCCCAGGGTGAGCCAGCTGAGCAGACAGAACCTGATGACCAGTGAGAATCTGTCCATCTGTTTCTGGCCCACTCTGATGCGGCCAGACTTCACCACCATGGACGCCCTGACGGCCACGCGGACCTACCAGACAATCATCGAGACCTTCATCCACCAGTGTGCTTTCTTCTTCTACAACCAGCCCCTCCTGGACTCCCCCACTGGCCTGGCTGGCTTCCCTGCCTCCCCCACCACCACCACCACCGGGGGCTCTGCCTATTCCTGCTACCGCTCCTCCCCTCCCCCCACCACCACACAATTCAGCCTCCTGCAGCAGTCGCCGCCCACCACCCCCCAGTCACCCCTGCAGTCCCTCCTGCCCCCTCTCCACCAACACCCCCACTGCGCCCCCACCGAGCAAGAGACACTCTAAAAGACACTGTGAAAGACACCGAGAAGGGAGCACACGCTGTACCCCTGATCTGATGATGCTGGACCTCCGTCACTTACACACACACAAAAACACACACACCAACACACACACTGACACTACCTTGTTTGGTCATTGATAATAACACAGATAAAGAGAGAGAGAGAGGAGACGAGGAGCGCTTGACAAACAAACTTGCCACTAGTGAACAGCATCCAGCTGACCTGCCCCTGCCACCTGTGTGCCAGTGCAGATCCCAATGCTGACTCTTCCCCTCCACCCCCTGATAATCTGACTCTAGGACTCACCAACAGGAGGGCCAGGAGAAAGAACAGAGTGGGTTTCATTGTTACAGTAAGAATCTCTCTGCCAACCAACCATTTTAACCCTAATGATACACTATAATGAAAAAGTCCAAGCCTCCATGTCAAGTTGGAAGATATGATTTGTGCCCATAGCTATGTTGTTATTTGTGTATAATAATTTTACATCTGTTTGTTAATGAAAGTAGCCACTGGATGTATGGACTGTGCTCTGAAGGCTGTCGGCAGTAACGTGCCACACCGCTGTTTGGGGAGCCTCCCTCTCTGCCTGAAGGACCCCTGCTATGGGGTTGGGGGGGGGGTTCAGTGGGGATGGGGGGGGGGGGGGTAGTTTGGGAGAGTGGGGGGACATCCAAGGATGCACTTTAATGGTCAGAATGTTTTTGTAAAAAAAAAAATATCCCAAAAGGGTGTTGTTGGGCCAGAATGTTTTAGTGTGTTGAGTTCCCAGCTCAAACAGCCATACCCATTGTCTCTCTGAAGGGGCCTTGGCAGATCAAAATGTTGTTTACATCCAAACCCTTGTATTTGTATCCACATACTTATCTGAAGCACTTTTAAACTCTAGTGTGAAGTTCCATGAAATACATCCTTGATCAATTGACTTTGTTTTAATGGCCGGGTGGGTGTGGCAGTAGTAGAGAGGGACTCGTTAACATGACCCTGTCATAAAAGTGTTATTTTAGAGGATTCAGGGCTCACTTTATAACCCCATGGAAAACCAAACCATAATACTGATTACACATTCGTCTTTCATCTTAGTCAAGACAGAAATAGTTTGTTCTGAGAATGCAGGTTTGAATAGCACACAGTTCCCCGTCTCTGTTTAGAACTGCTGTTGCTTTACTAATGGTTGCGAATATGGAAGTTGCCTGGTGTTGTTTAGGCAAGTAAGTTTGAGCCAGGGTCAGTTAATCAGGCCCTTTAGGATCCAGGAGAGGAATGCTCTTGGTTAAGATGACCTCAGGTCCACTCCATCAATTAGGGTTTGATGATTGAACATTGAAGATTGATTATGGGAATTATTGACAGAAACCTCAGACAGTAGCATAATGAGGGAGAGGTTAGAGAGACATTAGTTATACCAGACAAGTCCTCTATGTACTGTATTTGTTCCACTGTGTTATCTGGTGGCCATGGAAACCACTGCCCTATTGCAAAATGATGCCAGATATGTTGTTATGGTTGTCTAGCCAGTTGAACTCTTTGTACTCATCTTAAACTGAGGCAAGGTGTGCATACAGAAAACACTACCACGGCAACAAACTACTGTACAGTAATAACAGTATAGTATATCCTATAGAGATGTATGGACTCATGCCCAGGAATGTCAACAAAGCATAGAGTAACTAGTTCCAGTGTTCTATGGGATTTATGTTGGTGTTTAATTGTCCTCTCTCTTGTTGAAGAAAAAAAAACAAGTAGTCAAGGTAAAGTAGTTTAATGAATATTCCTGGTATATTCTGTATTCTATCAATATAAGATAAAAGCATTGTCACAGGCACCTTTTGGGGTTGACTGAGGATTGGCCAGGAGGCATGGCGGTACTCTGTCGGCCATGTTGGATTGTTCTCATGCTGCCTGCTCAGAACAGATCAGTCAAAACTATTGGTTGTATTGAGGGTCAACTCTACTCAATACTTGGGATCACTCACTGGTACTCATCCTCTGTGTTTTCCTGCTGTGGGAGGCAGTTGTCTCTGTGATCAATATACTAACGCTGCAGTGACTCCTCACCCAGTACTGTACATTATTACCACACGCACAACAGACCAGATTGGAGATGGATAGGAAAAACAAATTGTCCCAGTAGAATGTGACTTTGGCTCAGAGGATTAATGTGGCTGCATCACATCATTTCTGACAACTTTGACAGATCTGCAGTTCATTGAAGAAAAAAAGGCAAGAGCATACAATAGTAAAATGGTTGTTTATTTGTATGTTAGGGGGTCTAACACTTTGCCCTTTAGTCAATGGTAGAACATTTTTTTAGTGTGCATTTCAATGATTTGAAAGTCAAATTTTTACAATTTTGTGAATGGTTTAAGGCCACTTCAGTTTAGTGCATGATTTAACAACACACCAAGGAAGAAGGTTCAACAAATCATTATTTTAAAACATGAAAGTGTGACAACAAAATAATACAAAAGTGAAATAGCAAGTGAAAGATGAAGTACTGTTCATCAACAGCAAACCATGGGATTTGTCTGACTGAGAATGGTGTATGACGATGAAGGCCTTATGTGATCTGTATAATAGTGAATAAATTAAATCTTGTAAAATTGTCCTCAGACCTCCTGTGATTCCATGTGTGTGAGAGAACATCAAGTAAGATATTTCTGTACATTTGGCTGCATGATTAGGCAAGTGATGTCTTGGTCCCGTGTAGCTCAGTTGGTAGAGCATGGCGCTTGCAACGCCAGGGTTGTGGGTTCGTTTCCCACGGGGGACCAGTACAAAAAAAAAAAAAAGTATGAATGTATGTACTTGTAAGTCGCTCTGGATAAGAGCGTCTGCTAAATGACTTAAATGTAAATGTAAATGTAATGTCTGACACATTGCTTATTCAATTGTTTTTGCCTATATAGCAGTTATTCTGATTTAATGCAACGATGACTGACAGGAGAGTTATATAATTTTGTGCGATTACAATTAAGTAAATGCATTTAAATTTCAATCTATGGTTATTTCAGAGATATCCCCTTAGATGTAAGGCTGAGGCTGCAGATCTGTAGGTAACTGGCTGCCTGTTACACCCCGTGGAAACCCTGGATTGCTGATGCTATGTATTGGCCAATAAGAGGGTTTTTGAAGCCACCGGTCAGCCATATTGGCACTCTCCAGAAGAAGCAGTCCTTAGGAATAAATGGAATTCTACAGTATTTCAATTAAATGTTTGAAGGACAAATGTATACTGAACAAAAATATAAACAGAACATGCAACAATTTCAAAGATTTTACTGAGTTACAGTTAATATAAGGAAATCAGTCAATTGAAATAAATGAATTAGGCCATAATCTATGGATTTCACATGACTGGGAATAGAGACATGCATCTGTTGGTCACAGATAACTTTTTAAAAATAGGGACGTGGATCAGAAAACCAGTCAGTATCTGGTGTGACCACCATTTGCCTCATGCAGCATGACACATATCCTTCACATAGAGTTGATCAGGC
This sequence comes from Salvelinus namaycush, assembly GCF_016432855.1. NCBI lineage: Eukaryota > Metazoa > Chordata > Actinopteri > Salmoniformes > Salmonidae > Salvelinus > Salvelinus namaycush. The sequence continues at coordinate 25,199,117 of NC_052309.1, read as the reverse complement.
TATTGATTGTGGAATGGCTGTGCGAAGTTGGTGGATATTGGCGGGAACTGGAACACACTGTAGTACACATCAATCCAGAGCATCCCAAACATGCTCAATGGGTGACATGTCTGGTGAGTATACAGGCCATGGAAGAACTGGGACATTTTCAGCTTCCAGGAATTGTGTACAGATCCTTGTGACATGGGGCTGTCCATTATCATGCTGAAACATGAGGTGATGGCAGCAGATGAATGGCACGACAATGGGCCTCAGGATCTCTTCACGGTATCTCTGCATTAAAATTGCCATCGATAAAATGCAATTGTGTTCGTTGTCCGTAGTTTATGTAACAACACACCAAGGAAGATGTATTTAAGTATTTTCTTAATGTAGTGGGGACAATAACATTAGAACGTTAAAAAAATGTATACTTTATGTTTAGCTCACATAATATAATGTAAAAGTATGCATTAAGGTGTGTGTAATATAAAAAATGTGGCAAAAACAAATGTAGACATTAACAAATGCATTTCTATAGCTTCCAAAATATTTGGAGGCACAGTGGCTTCATCTAGACTCTAGAGTATACATCTAGAGTATATATAAACTATTGGTCTCGCCCTCCCGGAAAGATCTGTATCATGTTCTGCCCATGTGTTTATTTACCTCTATGCACACATTTTTGTGGTCAACCTCCATTCGATTTCTTACTGTCAATTGTAAATTATAATTCTACCGTGAAACTTCCATGCAGCATCTGCATGCCAACCATGTGATCTCATTCAGTTGCATGGGGATATGCATTTACATGTTCTTAGTTATGTACAGTGTTGTTTTGAATTATGTACAGTGAGCAAATTGTTTAGAAGATGGTGTTAATAAATCTGTGTTTTGTTTAAATCAAAGTACATACAGTGCCTTCACATCCCTTGACTTTTTCCACATTTTGTTGTTTTACAGCCTTGATTTTCAAATGGATATGTCACGAATGTCGTCGGGAGAAGGAGAAGAGGACCAAAGTGCAGCGTGATAAGTATTCATAATACTTTTAATAAATATGAACACTCGAACAAAAACGACAAAACGAACAGTTCTGAAAGGTGCAACAAAACACTAAACAGAAAATAACCACCCACAACCAAAGTGGGAAAACAGGCTACCTAAGTATTGTTCTCAATCAGAGACAACGATTGACAGCTGCCTCTGATTGGGAACCATACCAGGCCAAACGCAATAGAAATAGAAAACATAGACATACAAACATAGAATGCCCACCCACATCACACCCTGACCAAACAAAAAATAGAAACATACAAAGCAATCTATGGTCAGGGCGTGACAGGATTAAAATACTCCATAATGTCAAAGTGGATAAAAAAAAAAGGAAATTTATTTTTTAAGTATTTAAAAATGAAAATCTGAAATGTCTTGAGTCAAGCCTAATAAATCCAGGAGAATAATGCTCTTAAAAAGTCACATAAATTGCATGGACTCACTGTGTACAATAATAGTGTTTAACATAATTTTTTAATGACTACCTCATCTCTGTACCCACACAATTAATTATCTGTAAGGTCCCTCAGTCGAGCAATGAATTTCAAACACAGATTCAACCACAAAGACTATGGAGGTTTTCCAATGCCTCTCAAAGAATGGCACCTATTGGTAGATGGGTAAAGCAGACATTGAATATCCCTTTGAGCATGGTGAAGTTATTAATTACACTTTGGATGGTGTATCTATACACCCAGTCACAACAAAGATACAGGCATCCTTCCTAACTCAGTTGCCAGAAAGGAAGGAAACCGCTCAGGGATTTCACCATGAGAACAATGGTGACTTTACTTTATGGTAACAGTTACAGAGTTTAATGGCTGTCATATGAGAAAACTAAGGATGGATCAACAACATTGTAGTTAATCCACAATACTAAATATCCCAAAACATGCATCCTGTTTGCAACAAGACACTAAAGTAATTTTGCAAAAAATGTGGCAAAGCAAATTTTACCAGAATACAAAGTGTTATGCTTGGAGCAAATCCAATACAACACATTACTGGTACCACTTTCCATATTTTCAAGCATAATGGTGGCTGCATCATGTTATGAGTAGGCTTGTAATCGTTCAGGACTGGGGAGTTTTTCAGGTTAAAAAAGAAACAGAATGGAGCTAAACACAGGCAAAATCCAAGAGGAAAACCTGGTTCTGTTTGCTTTTCACCAGACACTGAGATATGAATTCACCTTTCAGCAGTACAATAACCTAAAACACAAGGCCAAATCTACACTAGTGTTGCTTACCAAGATGTTGCTTACCAAGAAGACAGTGAATGTTCCCGAGTGCCGAGTTTCAGTTTCGACTTAAATCTACTTGAAAATCTATGGCAAGACCTGAAAATGGTTGTCTAGCAATGAAAAACAACCAATTTGACAGAGGTTGAAGAATTTTGAAAATAATAAATGAGCAAATGTTGCACAATCCAGGTGTGGAAATCTCTTAGAGACTTACCCCCAAAGAAAATCAAGATATATTAGTGTTTTATTTTTTATATATATATTTTTTTACAAATGTTTGATTTTTTTCTGCCACTTTGACATTACAGAGTATTTTGTGTGGATCGTAGACAACAAATTACAATTAAATCAATTTAATCCCACTTTGTAAAAAATGGGAAAACGTTAAGGGGTGTGAGTACTTTCTGAAGGCATTATAATTTGCCTAGTGGCACACGTTGTTGACTTGTGGCCACATGAGAGAAAAAATGTGATCATTCGCACAATCATCCTAAAATCTCATAAGAAATATGGTGGTGTTTTTGTCTTACAGTAACAATATATTTGGTATAATACTATCATTATGTGGTCTTGTAGAAATGTATTCAACTTTGATCTAACTTTATTAAGCAAGCACCATTCTCCATGAGTAGAGCAGAGAATGTGCATAAGTAGAGAATCCTGCACATGAGCAGAAGCTTCAGGACCTTTAGCCCCAGGGAAGAAAGGTCCACAGCCACTCTTTTAGGACACTGCTGACCTGCAAAACGACTACCAAAAACTCAAACTGACCCTTACCTTAACCCTAACCTTGACCTAATTTTAACCAATTCTGAAATTAAATATTGGTTTGCAGGTCAGGGGTGTCCGTATAGCCTTTTCCACTTGACTGATGTAAAGATAGTGTCAGTTATAAAGCTGAGGTGGAACTCTGCTGGAGCTCCTAATGTGCGGGTTAAATATTTAGGGAATAGTTAACGTGCCATTGAAATGCATCGATAATTTGCTGTCTGCATTTACAACTTTTGAAGGGTGACTGGTCTGGGTAAATCTCATCAGGTTTGAATTTTCTGATGCCACCTGGTGGCTACATAGCTGTAGGGCCGCACCACCATCATACTACCTATGAAGTTGCACTGAATCACACTTACGTCAGTGAATTCTGAGGTAACATATTTCATTGACTGATTCTTCATGATTGCTCACAGTGCTTGACTGGGACATCTTTAGGCTCCTATGGATTAAATTACTTGGAACAGTCCATAATACTTCAACTAATGTTACAAGAAATGTCAGGTGTGTCAAGTTGAAGTTTAATAAGAGTCTAAGCCTTTAGATGGAAATATCTACTAAGCTAACATATGTCATTGTTTTAATATGGCCATAACATAAGAAGGCCCGTTTAGCTATTTTATTTTTAGTTTTAGGACCCCTGGAGGTATACCCCCCCCCCCCCCCAAAAAAAGAATGATCCGATGAAACATTGAATTTGGCCTTACTGCTATTAGCCCATAGAAAGGCTTTGAATAACACATTCATATATGGAAAAAAAAGATAGTCCAAAAATGAATCTAAAGGAAGTATGGTTTGAGGTGTCTGAAATGCATCTGAGAGATATAGGAAAGCTTCTGGGACAAAGACAAAGGTTACATGTGTAACCTTGGGTCCAAAAAAGCCTATTCAAGTCTATTCATTATTTTATTTTTTTACAGGACAGTAACAGGTGACCTTCTCACGAGTCCTGTGAAGCTTGTCGGCGTTGTAGAGCAGAACGGACGATATCTTCGTTTTTGTGAGAATCGCAGTTTATCATAGTGGGGTCATATTAGTTTGTAACTCAAACCATTCGGATTTGACCGAAGTTTCCATGAGAAAAAATATTCAATCGGCACACCGAAGGGAATGACTTCAGACGAGTCCCGTGAACCTTGTGGGCGTCATAGAGCAAAACATCCGTGAGAGTCTCAGCTTTCCATAGTAGGGTCACATTCGTTTTTTACTCAAACCGTTCAGACTTTACAGACGTTTTCAGGAGAAGACAAGTTATAGGGGATAATCCTGTTCTGAAAAACAGCGCTGTACCTCAGCTGCCTTCCGCATCTTCGGTGGAAGGCCGACATTGAGACGATTGAGATGCAGCCCATGCAAAAACCTAGAAGTTTCTAGCTTAATCAGACGGATTTTGATGAATTAAACTGTGATTAAAATAAGAATAAAACGGCGATTCCGTGTGGCCGCGGACATCAACCCTAGGGAGGAGAGGCAGTTGAGCTCCAGACAGACAGACCAGTATACTGATACGATAGTAGCGTAGATCCAGTCTCTTTAATTACACTGAACAAAAATATAAACGCAACATGTAAAGTGTTGGTCCCATGTTTCATGGGCTGAAATAAAAGATTTTAGAAATGTTCCATAAGCACTAAAAGCATATTTCGCTTACATTTTTGGCACAAATTTGTTTGCATTTCTCCTTTGCCAAGATAATCCATCTATCCGACAGGTGTGGCATATCAAGAAGCTGATTAAACAGCCTGATCATTACATATGCACATCTTGTGCTGGGGATAATAAAAGGCCACGCTAAAATGTGCCAATGCCACAGATATCTGAAGTTTTGAGGGAGCGTGCAATTGGCATGCTGACTGCAGGAATGTCCACCAGATCTATTACCAGAGAATTGAATGTTAATTTCTCTACCAATGTCGTTTTGTTGAATTTGGCAGCACGACCAACCGGCCTCACAACCGCAGACCATGTGTAATGCGTTATGTGGGCGAGCGGTTTGCTTATGTCAACCTTGTGAACAGAGTGCCACGTGTTTGTGGTATGGGCAGGCATAACCTATGGACAACAAACGCAATTATATTTTATCTATGGCAATTTGAATCCACGGAGATACTGTGATGAGATCCTGAGGCCGCCCTCATCATCACCTCATGTTTCAGCATGATAATGCTGTCATCAAGGAAAAGGGTGGCTACATTGAAGAATCACAAATATAACATATATTTTGATTTGTTTAACACTTTTTGGTCACTACATTATTCCATGTGTTATTTCATAGTTTTGATGTCTCACTATTATTCTACAATGTAGAAAATAGTAAAAATAAAGAAACACCCTTGAATGATTAGATCCAAACTTTTGACTGGTACTGTGTATGTTTGTGTGTGTGCGTGTTTACCATTGCCCAGGCTCTTGAGGGCTCTTCAGGGCTGATGAGCCTGGTCCTCCTCTGTGTTGAGTTGAGGCTGAGGAGCTCTGTCTGTCTGCGCATTCCTCTCCTCTCCTCGCTGTTTCCTTCCCTGCTAATTACTAATACAGATGCACCCGTGCCTTGTTTATCACTCAAAATACAGAAAGTGCTTCTATGCAGCTTGGCATGAAATAGAATCTGTATTATTATGGGATAAAATTGTAATGTGTACACAACACAATACATGACTCCTGGATTCTATTCATGTCTATCAGTGTTTCCTGCTGTCAGCAGATGAGATTACCTTTTCAGTCTTTAGCACATGGTCATCCATTACAATGGAAAGATGTACACAATCAAACCACAGTTGGGAAACCCTAGCTCAATCTTTGCCAAATCACACATAGGACCTATCATATTTAGCATTTTTACCACAGTATGTGTAAATATTGTAGTCTGGAGGAGTTTATAGGTATGTAAGGAGGTTACATAAAGATTCGCAACAGCCTCCTACATTTTCTGGATTTATCAATAATCCATTAAATATAACAGAGCTCTAAGTTCTTCTTGCGGTTGGCACTTTAAGAGGCTAACACTGTTACTGTACATCCCTGCTAGGGACTGATAGTCAGCAGAGGGAGCAGACAGCACTGCAGATCTATACTTTACTTTCAGCTGTGCTTTCATCAGCCTGCATGACCTTTGACGTCCGAGAATTCTTCCCAGTTTCTGACATGAGAATGCTCTTTAGAGGGCCTTTTCTCACCCCTGTGAGGGGCTAGTGCATTAGGCAGCCCTGTCAGGCTTTATTCAGAGAGGAACAAGGGGGAGAATATAACATGTCACATAGAGTTCACACGGTTGAACTTAATATCAGTCATGATTGATAAACAAAGCATGGGCTGTGACCCTGGGATACCAACGCTGGTGATTACTCAACGTTGGGTTTTGTGTTTGGTGCTCAACCTAACAGAACCTTCTGCAGTACCACAAGAGAACTAGATACAGCAAACCAGGAAGACTGAAACCTACCATAACCTTCAATAAAGCACCACAAGACACAGGAAACCAGAACGACACCGCATGTAGACTCTATCACAAGGGCATAGAAAACGGATATGGAGATTTGCAGGTAACATGAGAGACGGATGTGTGTGTGTGTGTGTGTGTGTGTGTGTGCATGTGTGTTTGTGTACATATGGTAGCGGTCGTGAGGTGTGGAAATATAGTAAAAGAGAGGACCCTTTGTGTATACAAGTTGAGAGACACAGCTGGGAGTTTCAACATAATACCAGGTTTATCCAGGTGCTCACCTGACCTGTGTTTTCACTCAACATAATTTCTTTGAATCTCCCCAGTTCCTGGGCTCCATACAGGGACAATGGTTGTCACAGAACACTGACTAAAACTGCTCGACCCACACAGGTGTCTTTGCTTCTAGTCCAGACCACAGTAACTACAGGATAGGAAGAGTCAACATCATTGGGGAGGAAACCTGTTTATTCACAGTTTGGTACATCTATGATATACAAGTAAGCTTGAACAAGTAATGGTGAACTACTATACAGGCGCCTCCCTTTTCCAACTATTCTTGCAGATGTATGAGGTAAAACTATATGCCATAATACACTGACACTATATCATAAACATTAAATGTTACTTGACAGAATCACTTGTAACAGCTTGTGAAAAGATCATTTTGAATTATGTACAGTATGCTGTGGGAGATAACTATGACAAACATGCAGAGTGACAATCTAGACAATCAGCATACATACTCACAGTTGAGGCATAATATGAGTGCTGTACAGCTGACAACTTGAGAGTAAGAGAGAGTGTGACAGAAAGAGAGAAACAGAGAGGCATATACAGAGACCTCTGTGCCACCCTTGTTCGCTCATCATCCATTGGCCATAATCTCATTTGAGGGATTGGTAGTGTGCGCCTTCAGGGGAGCTGGAGGACATTAAAACAAGCATCAAAACAACACTGGCCTCAGTTAGGACTCTGAGTACTATGGTGCTATAGACTTTTCACAGAACGCTTAGAGAGAGTGGGGCTAACTGAATTACTGAGAGGTGAGAACCCGGGAGAGGGTCAGGGAGAGGAGCATTAGGGAGATGGGTGTGGAGGCAAACCTAAAGTCAAATCAACAGCTGTACCACCTGTAACCTCTCGCAACATCACCTTATCCTGAGCCCTGTCCTCTCTGAGTGTGGAGAGTGCGTGTCTCATCTTTCAGAAGGAGTTGTCAGCATTGGTCTGTGGCCCTTCCTGCTCCTCTCTGATTGGCTGCTCAGACACCATGCTGAGACAGGTGTTAGTGTTGTGCTGTAATGCATGCTGGGAGAGCAGGCTGCTCTGGCGGCCCCGCCCAGTCAGGGGTCTCAGGTAGTCGCGGAGGCGCAAGCGCACCTTGCTGTGCAGCGAGGCGTAGATGAAGGGGTTGTAGCAGGCAGAGCTCATGGCCAGCAGGTGACAGCACACCTGCAGCAGGTTGACGTGGCGTTTTCCCACCAGAAGGAAGTCCTGGTCCAGGTCCAGTAGCAGGTTGAGTACCTGCAAGGGCAGCCAGCAGAAGGCGAAGGAGAGCACAGACAGTACCAGCAAAGAGAAGGTCTTCCTCTTCGTCCTGTTCCAGCGATGCAGGCTGTGGGAGGGCGCCCCAGGGAGACAGCGCTGACGGAGCCGGGCTGTAATGCCGCAGTAGGCCACACTGACCGACAACAGGGGAAGCAGGTAGGAGGTGAGCAGGATGAAGAAGGAGTAGAGCAGCCGCAGGTGGTCTGAGTCTGGCCAGAACTCCTCACACACCACCAGCTCCAACCCGCTGGGACGCAGGTCTACGTAGCGCGTGTGGAGGGAAGGAGGAGTTGCCAGGAGCAGGGACAAAAGCCACATCCCCACCGCCAGCGCCCCACACCCCCTCAGGGAGATCCTCCTCCTCACAGGGTGAACCACCACCACATAGCGGTCCACAGCGATGGCCGTGAGGGACAGCACAGAGACAAAGACGGTGGAGGTCTGCAGCAGGGGGACCAGGTGGCAGAGCGGCCGGCCAAACAGCCAGCCCTCAGACTCGAAGGCGTAGGAGGCAGTCAGAGGGACACAGCTCAGACACATGAGCAGGTCGCCTGCAGCCAGGTTCCCTATGAAGAAGTTGGTGGCGTTGTGGAGTTTCTTGTCAGCCAGGATGCATGCTAGTAGGAGGGAGTTGCCCACACAGGCCACGGCCACCAGGAGGCAGTAGAGAGGGATGAACAGAGGGCGGTAGCTCAGCAGTAACTGCAGACCTGAGAACAACTCTACTGGGTCACTGCGGTTCAGAGGAGGTACTGCCAGGCTGGCATTGGAGGAGCCACCCACAGACCTCTCCAACACTGGCTCCATCTCTAACCAGAACTGGTAAATAGAATGGAGATACACAGAGCTGTGTGTGAGTGTTTTAAGCCAATCACTGATTTACAATTTGAGAGAGCTTTGTTTTTTTGCAGTACAATAATAAAAAACTAAAGGTGGGTTGAAGCTTTCTGAAATTAAAAAACAGAAATATGCATGTAAAGAAATAGAGCAAAGAGCACTATGTATTTTCCTCAATGAGACTACAGTAACTGTTTGATGATTTTTATGGAAATCCTACTATTCAGCATAAGATAATTTCCTAGGAAAGCGATACAACAATATTGGATAAAAACAGCAGTACACAGTTCCATTACTCAAGTGCAATATGGGCAAATGCCAATCTCTTTAACATATAATTTGAATTCCTGTTGATTATCCCAGGTAGAGCAACAGCTGTGTCCAATCAAACCTACAACAGAACTGCTGGTATTTTAGTTTGATAATCTGGGATTATATAGCTGGTGGAACTGTCCACTGGCTATTTCTGATAATTATTATTTTAATTGATAAATAGACTTTAAATACATTCCCAATGTATGCCGTTTTCTATTCCAGTGACTGGAATTCTGTTCTATTCTGTTCCATCTATCATTATCTCTATAACACAAAACACATTTTTGTAGAGACAATAAGAGGTTTAGAGTATTTGCAAGTAAAGGAGAGTGTACAGTACCTGTGCAGAGGTTTGCAATCCTGTAGTGTAGAGATGAGTGTTCTGTGTTCTCTTCTCTCAGCTCTCTCCCTGATGGCTCCTATCTGTCTGTTTGTCTGCCTGCCTGCCTGTATGTCTGTTGTCTGTTCGTCTGTCTGTCCGTCCGTCAGTCTGTCCATCCATTCAACCTGTCAGTCCTTCACTCTCTTCTACTTGGCTTTGATCTGCGCAGTGTTCTCAAACCTGGAGCAGCTGCCTCCCGCCACTCTGAGTGGGTGTCTGTGTGTGAGAGTGGGTGTCTGTGTGAGTGATTGGGTGTCTGTGTGTGAGTGTGTGAACTGTGTGCTCTCCCCTTACTGCTCTCTCTGTCTAACCTCATCAGTGTGCTATCGACACACACCTCATATTACCTGCAAATATATATATATCTATATCCATTTGCTATGTCTTTCTGTGTCTTGTTTATGGTAGGTTTCTGTCTTTCTGGTATGCTTTATGTACAGTACACACACACACACAAAATGTGAAAATCCACACAGCTCCCCACTGTTGTCCATCTCTGTTGCGTTTCCTTGTCGTGATATTAGGGAGAGGCAATCAGAGCCAAAGACCAGGGGTAATCCTACAGACCTACACACCACAGTAAACCTTCAGCTGAGAGAGAGTACGAAGTCACCATACATGTAGAAGCAAAATGCGGCTCTGTACTTTCTATAATTTTCTAACAGACTCCTGCAGTCCAAGCCTGAAAACAGACACAGCCAGACTCAAAGCAGTATTCAGTAGGAGTAGGATGGGAACACAAGGTACTAACATAAAGTCGTTTTTGGAGTGTTTTCAGCAAAACAAAATGACAATCCCATTAACTATAAACAAACCTGACTTCCCCATTCAAATATACTGTAGCCTAAGAAGTCAGAAGAGAGACTATGGAGTGATTTCAGTGCCAACAGAAATTTAATTTGAATAACATTATTTTGAATTTGTATTAATAAGATATTTAATTTGAATTAAATATTTTTGAAATTGTAATGCACAAATCAGGGCATTTCTAGAATTTGAAGACATTTGTGGCATAGCCCAAAGCCAGTAGGGGGGTCCAGGGGCATCCTACCCTTGCAACAAAAAAAAAGGAATTTCAACAGTATAATGCATGAATTTTGTGCACTTTGAGATTAACATTAAGAGATTAGATCTTTTTGCACCTTCCCACCTGCCACAGCAGACACTGCCAGTACTCCATTACAGTAGCTACTGTGAGTTTCTCTACTCTGGAACACTCTCTACTCTCTACTGATGAGTCAGTCTACATGGAGGAGGTCAGAGACTTAGCAGTGTGGTGTCAGGACAACAACTCTCCCTCAACGTAAGTAAGACCAAGGACCTGATTGTGGACTATAGGAGAAAGAGGGGAAAGCACACCCCATCCACATCGACATGGCTGTTGTAGAGCGGGTCGAGAGTTTCAAGTTCCTTGGCGTCCACATCACTAATGATTTAACATGGTCCACACACACCCATACAGTCAGGAAGAGGGCACGCCAGCACCTCTTCCCCTCAGGAGGCTGAAAATATTTGGCATGGGCCCTCGGATCCTCAAAACATTCTACAGCTGCAACATTGAGAGCATCTTGACTGGCTGCATCACCGCTTGGTATGGCAAATGCACTGCTCTTGACTCATTATCTATCCTGATGCCTAGTCACTTTACACTGCCTTCATGTACATATCTACCTCTGCACATTGATCTGGTACTGCTACTCCCTGTATATAGCTCCGTTCTTCTGTATTTTATTGCATTCTATTGTGTTACTATTTTTTTAAACTGTCATTGGGAAGGGTTCGTAAACAAACATTTCATGGTAAAGTCCACACCAGTTGTATTCAGCGCATGTGACAAATACAATTTGATTTGACTCTGGAACACAGATAGTGCATTCGCAAAGTATTCAGACCCATTGACTTTTTCCACATTTTGTTACTTTACAGCCTTACTCTAAAATTGATTAAATAAAAACATTCCCTCATCAATCTACACACAATACCCCATAATGATAAGCAAAAACAGGTTTTTATACATTTTTGCACATTTATATATAAAAAAAAAAAATACCTTATTCACATAAGTATTCAGAACCTTTGCAATAAGACTCGAAAAACCTTCCAGCAGGACAATGACCCTAAGCACACAGCCAAGACAACGCAGGAATGGCTTTGGGACGAGTCTCTGAATGTCCTTGAGCGGCCCAGCCAGAACCCAATCGAACATCTCTGGACAGACCTGAAAATACCTGTGCAGCGACGCTCTCTATCCAACCTGACAGAGCTTGAGAGGATATGCAGAGAAGAATGGGAGAAACTCCCCAAATACAGGTGTGCCAAGCTTGTATCGTCATACCCAAGAAGACTGAAGGCTGTAATTTCTGCCAAAGGTGCTTCAACTAAGCACTGAGTAAAGGGTCTGAATAGTTATGTAAATGTGATATTTAAGTTTTCTATTTTTAATACATTTGCAAACATTTCTAAAAGCCTGTTTTTGCTTTTTCATTATGTGTGTAGATTGATGAGGGATAAAAAAAATATATATATTTTAGAATAAGGCTGTAACGTAACAAAATATGGAAAAAGTCAAGGGTTCTGAATATTTTCCGAATGCACTGTACATCTACAATGTATTGCCAAAAACCTCCATACCTCTCAGTAACTTCAAACAGACTCTGACCAGACCATTGAGCCAAACTGATTAAAGAATCCCACAGTACTCAAACACCCTCTCTCTCTCACACACACACACATACTGTGCAGTAATTAGACTCCACAGAGCAGATTTAAGTGATACAGTCTAACAGAGGTGGGACCAAGTCATTGTTTTTCATGTCACAAGTAAGTCTAAAGTCTTAGCACTCAAGTCCCAAGTCAAGTCCCAAGTCATGACAGGCTAGTCCGAGTCAAGTCTCAAGTCAAGACCGACAAGTCTCAAGTCCTAAACTTTGAGTTGAGCTCTTCACCAAATGTAATACCATTTCATATTTTTAACAGGAGTAATAGCAGTAACATCAGGCAGGATTTAGGTTACCAACTGCCTAGACAGTTGTAGCTCAATCTTGGGTGCAATGATCACGTTCCCACACTGACTGACTGTGTGGAGGCTCATTGATTTAATGTTACGTTAGCCTACATGCTACACAAGCAAAGTTATATATAGCTGTCGGCTATATTAGCCACAACTTACCGTTCTTTATGCAGCTTCAAATGTCGAACAAAGTTGGAAGTTGTTGCGCCTCCGTCTGTAATTTTCTTCCCACATGTTTTGCAAGTTGCAATCCGTTCTTTGTTGACTACAGCGTAGTCAGCGTAGTCTAAAATAATAATTTGGGGTATCATCTTTCCAAGAGCTCCGACTTAATTCACCCACCGACATTCCTCTGCACTGCCACACGCAACTTTTTCTCAGCTGGCACAATTTGATTGGCTGCTGTCCGATTCAAACTGTAATACGTTAAAGGAAGAGTTGATGCACTGCACACTTTTTTTAATAGCATCATTTTTAATATTTGGGCTTGGGGAGGGTATCAAGTCAGTTCGAGTCAAAAGGCTCATGTCCAAGTTAAGTCACGAGTCATTGGTGTTAAAGTCAAAGTCGAGTTGCAAGTCATCATATTTGTTACTTGAGTCTGACTCGAGTCCAAGTCATTTGACTCGAGTCCACACCTCTGCAGTCTACTATGTGCTCACCCCATCGCTTTCTCTGTGTCATCTGTTGGTGTCGCTTTTGTCTACCCTCCTCTCTCATCCTGTCCTGGTTGTAAAATGTGTAAAAGTAAACAAGTGTTTTAATAATAAATTGACTGGCTTTTTCACAACAGACAACAGACTTTCAGCATGCCTATAGAGAAGGGCACTCAACATGTACTGCACTGACACAAATGTGACCGACCTGCTCGATTCGGTCGTATGTAGCAAATTGTCATATGTAGCAAAAAATGAAATCTTGTTTTTTACATTGGATAAAAGTAGAGACTGAGCTAGAAAATGGTATATCATACACTACAGTTGCGAAACAATGGGAAAGTAATTATACTTTGAAAGCTGATAAACTTGTAACACTTTTGAGAAAATGGCCCTTGAATGTTTTGGTACACCCACTGAAGAGCTCTGCTTTGTCTACACCCATTCAGAATCGTTCACATCCTCTTAAGACTTAGCCCCACCCTTCTCTTTAGGGACTCAAATGTGAGGCCATGTGCTTTCCAGAGTGAGTGTACTAAACAACCAAAGATTTCAAGACTAAAGGCTGGCTTTTACTACGTCTATCGACATGTCTGTAGAGAGTTGTTGCGTAGACGTCATGAATATTGTATTGTCGTCCGACAAAAACGAATGAACGAATGAATGTATGAACACAAAAACGGCAGCCTGGTGGTCCAAAATAGCATACCTGGTGTATTTTAACACCAACAAACCCATCCGTTTAAAAATGAATTTAGTATATGTCAATCTAGCAAACCAGGCAACTAGAAGCAACTTTCTAAACAATGTTTTGGTTAGTTTCTAGCTTGTTAGCTAGCTAGCTATTGTTAAGTTAGATGGCTAGCCAGTTCAAATAATGACCATATCATAGAGCTGACAACATCTTAACTTTAACTAATTTCTATTTGCTATTACAAGAAAATAAACTCACAAAAATATAATTAATTACAAGTTAATTGCATGCTAATTACAGAAAATAGCTTACGATTCTGAGTGTCACGAAATTAAAGCGGGACATTCTACCGGAAAACTTTGAAGTTGGACACTGTCTCATTGGCCTGACGTTATATCCTAATTTCACTTTGTTGAAGGTCATGTTGTTATTCACATTACCGTCTCTGGTAAACAAACATTATATCACATAAACTCTTCTTTTTTTTTTTTAAACATGCACAGGATACAGAAGGTGTAAATGGTACAGTGAAATGGTTACTTGCATAGTGGAGGCTTTTGTTTAGACATGTAGCTAGCTAGCTAAACAATGAACCATGATCACAAGTCATAACGTTACTACCCTGCATGAATCGGCTGTTAGCTAAAGCTAACCAACTAGTTAGGTTCAATGTTAGCTAGCTAGCTAACATTAGCCTAAAACTAGCAATGCAAATGGTTCTGAGATACAAATAATATTACTACACAAATCAATCACATAACATTAGCTATCGAGCCAACCAGCTAATGTTAGCTAGCTAGCTAACAGTACGTTTTAACTTACAATGAAAACAACTTAATGACAAAACAAAAAAAATGTATAATATCTGAAAATGTAGCTAGCTAAACTCTCTTACCCGTATACATGGATGAACGCTTCTCCGTCTCTGTCATGGATGCCATGATTGCCCTTAGTTTGAAGATGTAATCCGGAGACAGGTGTTTTATACAACAGCCTTCTTCTGTGTGTTCTCTTTTTGAGTCCCTCCACATTATTTGCAATAAAACACCAGAATTTTCTCCATCTCCTTAGCCATCATACTTTGATTCCACCGGGCATTCCACCTCATTTCAAAACTTGGTCCTCCAGAAAGTGGAGAGCATTGGCAAAACTTATGCAGTTCTTTGTGATATCTTTCAAAAAATATGTATTAGAAAAAGGATTACCTACACATACTAAGCAGCTCATGTTATAGATCGAAGCGTGCTACATGGCAGACCAATCCAAACTCATCTCCCGGCATGTCCAGCCTATCCATTATCTCAGCCAATCATGGCTATTGGGAAGGTTCCTGACTTTTTCTGTGGCTAAACCAACTAGGCTCGTAATTTAGCAGTTTTATTTGCATTTACAGATGCATACACATTTGTAATGAAGGCACATGAAAGTTCACATGTTCCAGAAGGCATTTCTGCCAAAAAACAAATTTTCATAAAAAGTAAATGTTTACATTCAAATGCCTCTCCTGTGAAGTAGTGACGCATGACATACACCTAGTTTCCTGATACGAGTCACAATTTAATGATG
Source organism: Salvelinus namaycush (assembly GCF_016432855.1). NCBI lineage: Eukaryota > Metazoa > Chordata > Actinopteri > Salmoniformes > Salmonidae > Salvelinus > Salvelinus namaycush. The sequence goes on along the minus strand of NC_052309.1, from coordinate 25,183,618 downwards.
ATTGGTTGAAAGAAATTGATAAGAAGAAGATTGTGGTAGCTGCACTGTTAGATTTCAGTGCAGCCTTTGATAGTATTGACCATAACCTGTTCTTGAGAAAAAGTATGTTTTCTGGCTTTTCAAAAGCCATGTTTTGGATTCGGAGCTACTGTACCTATCTAATAGAACTCAGCTGGTTTTCTTTAATGGAAACCTCTCTAATGTCAAACATGTAGGGTGTGGTGTACCACAGAGCAGCTCTCTAGGCCCTCTACTATTTTGTTTACCAATGACCTGCCACTGGCATTAACCTGTCTAGGACTGGGAACCCCCGTTCCGCTAGCGGAACCCCTCGCCAACAGCCAAGGAAATTGCAGGGCGCCAAATTCAATCAACAGAAATCTCATAATTCAATTTTCTCAAACATACAAGTATTAGACACCATTTTAAAGATACAATTCTCGTTAATCCAACCACAGTGTCGGATTTCAAAAAAGCATTTAGGCGAAAGCAGAACATATCATTATGTTAGGTCAGCAACTAGTCACAGAAAGCATACAGCGATTTTCCAACCAAAGAGAGGAGTCACAAAAAGCAGAAATATTGATAAAATGAATCACTAACCTTTGATATTCTTCATCAGATGACACTCCCGGGACAACATGTTACACAATACATGTACGTTTTGTTCGATCAAGTTCATATTTATATCCAAAAACCTCCGTTTCCATTTGGCTTTGCCTCCAAAACATCCCGTGAATTTGCACAGAGACACATCAAATCACAGAAATACTCATAATAAACATTGATAAAAGATACAAGTGTTATTCACAGATTTAAAGATATACTTCTCCTTGAGAGACGAAGAGGTGGGACGCTAACAACAGCCAGTGAAACTGCAGGGCGCCAAATTCCAATACAGAAATACTCATTATAAAAATTCAGAAAACAAAACATATTTTACATAGGTTTAAAGATTAATTTCTTGTGAATCCAACCACGGTGTCAGATTTAAAAAATGCTTTATGGCGAAAGCATACCTTACGATTATTTGAGAACATAGCCCAGCAGACAACTCATTACAAACAGTAACCAGCCAAGTAGAAGAGTTACACAAGTCAGAAATAGAGATAAAATTAATCCCTTACCTTTGATGATCTTCATATGGTTGCACTCAGAAGATATTAATTTACTCAATAAATGTTCATTTTGTTCAATAAAGTCTCTTTATATCCAAAAACCTCCGTTTTGTTCGCGCGTTTTCTTCAGTAATCCACAGGCTCAAACGTAGTCACAACAGGCAGACAAAAAAATCTAAATTGTATCCGTTAAGTAAATAGAAACATGTTTATATTCAATCCTCAGGTTGTTTTTAGCCTAAATAATCGATAATATTTCAACCGGACAATAACGTCGTCAATATAAAAGGTAAACATGAAAGGCACTCTCTCGGTCGCGCGCATGAAAAAGCTCTGTGACACGGCAGGGTCCACTCATTCAGACTGCTCTTACTCCCTCATTTTTCAGAATACAAGCCTGAAACAATTTCTAAAGACTGTTGACATCTAGTGAAAGGCATAGGAACTGCAATCTGAGTCCTAAGTCAATGGATACTGTAATGGCATTGAATAGAAAACTACAAAACCAAAACATATCCTACTTCCTGAATGGATTTTTCTCAGGTTTTCACCTGCCAAATCAGTTCTGTTATACTCAGACACTATTTTAACAGTTTTGGAAACTTTAGAGTGTTTTCTATCCAAATCTACCAGTTATATGCATATCATATCTTCTGGGCGAGAAGCAGGCAGTTTAATTTGGGCATGCTTTTCATCCAAAATTCCGAATGCTGCCCCCTACCCTAGAGAAGTTAATGCAACCACTGTGTCAGATTTCCAAAAAACTTTAACGAAAAAGCAAACCATGCAATAATCTGAGTACGGCGCTCAGACGACAAATCAACCCAAAGAGATATCCGCCATGTTGGAGTCAACATAAGTCAGAAATAGCATTATAAATATTCACTTACCTTTGATGATCTTCATCAGAATGCACTCCCAGGAATCCCAGTTCCACAATAAATGTTTGATTTGTTCCATAAAGTCCATAATTTATGTCCAAATTACTCCTTTTGGTTCGCGCGTTCAGTACACAATCTAAACTCACGACGCACGGGCAGGTCCAGGCAAAAGTTCAGACGAAAAGTCATATTACAGTCCGTAGAAACATGTCAAACGAAGTATAGAATCAATCTTTAGGATGTTTTTAACATAAATCTTCAATAATGTTCCAACCGGAGAATTCCTTTGTCTTCAGAAAAGCAATGGAACAGAGCTCGCTCTCACGTGAACGAGCGTCACGAGCTCAAGGCATTCTGGCAGACTTCTGACTCATTCCCCTCTCATTCGGCCCCACTTCACAGTAGAAGCATCAAACAAGGTTCTAAAGACTGTTGACATCTAGTGGAAGCCTTCGGAAGTGCAAAATGACCCCATAGACACTGTGTATTCGATAGGCCAAGAGTTGAAAACTTACAAACCTCAGATTTCCCACATTCTGGTTGGATTTTTCTCAGGTGTTCGCCTGCTATATGAGTTCTGTTATACTCACAGACATCATTCAAACAGTTTTAGAAACTTCAGAGTGTTTTCTATCCAAATATACTAATAATATGCATATATTAGCAACTGGGACTGAGTAGCAGGCAGTTTACTCTGGGCACGCTTTTCATCCAAACGTGAAAATGCTGCCCCCTATCCATAACAAGTTTTAAACAAAGCCTGTGTGTCCATGCATGCTGATGATTCAACCATATACGTGTCAGCAACCACAGCTAATGAAGTCACTGAAACTCTTACTGGCTGGCCACTAATGAACTTGTCCTGAACATTTCTAAAACTATGATCATTGTATTTGGGACAAATCATTCCCTAAGCTCTAGACCTCAGCTGAATCTGGTAATGAATAGTGTGGCTGTTGAACAAGTTGAGGAGACTAAATGACTTTGTTACCTTAGACTGTAAACTGTCATGGTCAAAACACAAAGATTCAATGGTTGTAAAGATGGGGCGAGGTACAGTGCCTTCAGAAAGTATTCAGACTTTTTCCACATTTTGTTACATTACAGCCTTATACAAAAATCTATTAAATAAAAACATTTCCTCAGCAATCTACTCAAAATACCCCACAATGACAAAGTGAAAACATGTTCTTAGAAATGTATGCAAATTAACAAACAAAAAAACGTAACTAAGTATTCAGACCCTTTGCTATGAGATTCGAAATTGAGCTCGGGTGCATCCTGTTTCCATTGATCATCCTTGAGATGTTTCTATAACTTCATTGGAGTCCATCTGTGGTAAATTCAACTGATTGGACATGATTTGGAAAGTCACACAAATGTCTATATAAGGTCCCACAGTTGACAGTGCATGTCAGAGCAAAAACCAAGCCATGAGGTCGAAGGAATTTTCCATAGAGCGCCGAGACAGGATTGTGTCGTGGCACAGATCTGTGCAAGGGTGGCAAAAACATTCTGCAGCATTGAAGGTCCCCAGGAACACAGTGGCCTCCATCATTCTTAAATAGAAGAAGTTTGGAACCACCAAGACTCTTTCTAGAGCTGGCCGCCGGTGGAGCAATCGGTGGAGAAGAGCCTCGGTCAGGCAGGTGACCAAGAACCCAATGGTCACTCTGACAGAGCTCTAGAGTTCTTCTGTGGAGATGGGAGAACCTTCCAGAAGGACAACCATCTCTGTTGGTTTGTTAGTAATTATCAATTAAAGGTGTGAGGAATTAATTGCCAGATGCAAGGTGTTTTGAATGAAAAACAGGATGCGATGTTCTATAAATAGTGTGTCAAATTATAAAAAAGTAACCATGGCTGTTCTTGCGTTATTGGAAGACATTGAAAACTGTGATTTTAGAAGGGAGAGAGTTTTCAGAGACCGGAATGACTTTTTTGCACATGATGATCCATGGCTTATAAATCGCTATCGTCTCCCAAGAAATGTTCTGTTCGATTTGTGCACGGAATTAGCCCCTAATCTGGAAAGGAAGACACGCTGTAATCGTGCCATACCCATATCTGTCCAAGTACTGTCCACTCTGGGATTCCTCGCTACTGGGACACTCCAGAGGGAAATTAATGACAGGTAGGCTATATCACAGCCATCATTCAGCTGCATCCTACCACAAGTGATTGCGGCGATTCTACAAGTATTGTCCACGAGATACATTAGTTCCCCATTTACAGCCGACGAACAGGCACGCGTCAAAGCAGAGTTTGTCCACTCATTTAATTTCCCAGGGGTCATAGGTGCAGTTGACTGCAAGCATATTTCCTTACGCGCACCGTCTGTAGATGAACATGTACAGTTGAATTTGGAAGTTTACATACACTTTAGCCAAATACATTTAAACTCAGTTTTTCACAATTCCTGACATTTAATCCTAGTAAAAATTCCCTGTCTTAGGTCAGTCAGGATCACCACTTTATTTTAAGAATGTGAAATGTCAGAATAATAGTAGAGAGAATGATTTATTTCAGCTTTTATTTCTTTCATCACATTCCCAGTGGGTCAGAAGTTTACTTACACTCAATTAGTATTTGGTAGCATTGCCTTTACATTGTTTAACTTGGGTCAAACGTTTTGGGTAGCCTTCCACAAGCTTCCCACAATAAGTTGGGTGAATTTTGTCCCATTCCTCCTGACAGAGCTGGTGTAACGGAGTCAGGTTTGTAGGCCTCCTTGCTCACACATGCTTTTTCAGTTCTGCCCACAAATTTTCTATAGGATTGAGGTCAGGGCTTGTGATGGCCATTCCAATACCTTGACTTTGTTGTCCTTAATCCATTCTGCCACAACTTTGGAAGTATGCTTGGGGTCATTGTCCATTTGGAAGACACATTTGCAACCAAGCTTTAACTTCCTGACTGATGTCTTGAGATGTTGCTTCAATATATCCACATACTTATCCTGCCTCATGATGCCATCTATTTTGTGATGTCCCGCCTGCAGCAAAGCACCCCCACAACATGATGCTGCCACCCCCTTGCTTCGCGGTTGCAATGGTGTTCTTCAGCTTGCAAGCCTCCCCCTTTTTCCTCCAAAGATAACGATGGTCATTATGGCCAAACAGTTCTATTTTTGTTTCATCAGACCAGAGGACATTTCTCCAAAAAGTATGATCTTTGTCCCCATATGCAGTTGCAAACCGTAGTCTGGCTTTTTTATGGCAGTTTTGGAGCAGTGGTTTCTTCCTTGCTGAGTGGCCTTTCAGGTTATGTCGATATAGGACTTGTTTTACTGTGGATATAGATATTTGTGTACCTGTTTCCTCCAGCATCTTCACAAGGTCTTTTGCTATTGTTCTGGGATTGATTTGTACCTTTCGCACCAAAGTACATTCATCTCTAGGAGACAGAATGCGTCTCCTTCCTGAGCGGTAAGACGGCTGTGTGGTCCCATGGTGTTTATACTTGCGTACTATTGTTTGTACAGATGAACGTGGTACCTTCCGGTGTTTGGAAATTGCTCCCAAGTATGAACCAGACTTGTGGAGGTCTACAATTTTTCTTCTGAGGTCTTGGCTGATTTCTTTTGATTTTCCCATGATGTCAAGCAAAGAGGCGCTGAGTTTAAAGGCAGGCCTTGAAATACATCCACAGGTACACCTCCTATTGACTCAGGCTAATTGACATAATTTATCAGAAGCTCCTAAAGCCATGACATCATTCTCTGGAATTTTCCAAGTTGTTTAAAGGCACAGTCAACTTACACGGAACCCAAACCAGCTGCGCGCGTACTCCATCGTGCGCTATCGTGCATAAATATATTTTGTCCCCCCACACCAAACGCGATCACGACACGCAGGTTATAATATCAAAACAAACTCTGAAACAATTACATTAATTTGGGAACAGGTCGAAAAGCATTAAACATGTATGGCAATTTAGCTAGTTAGCTTGCACTTGCTAGCTAATTTGTCCTATTTAGCTAGCTTGCTGTTGCTAGCTAATTTGTCCTGGGATATAAACATTGAGTTGTTATTTTACCTGAAATACACAAGTTCCTCTACTCCGACAATTAATCCACACATAAAACGGCCAACCGAATCGTTTCTAGTCATGTCTCCTCCATCCAGGCTTTTTCATCTTTGAACTTATATAGTCATTGGCATCTAAACTTTCATTGTATTACCACGACAACCGACAACACAGTTCATCTTTCAATCACCCACGTGGGTATAACCAATGAGGAGATGGCACGTGGGTACCTGCTTCTATAAACCAATGAGGAGATGGGAGAGGCAGGACTTTCAGCGCGATCTGCGTCAGAAATAGAAAGGAGTTCTATTTTAGCCCTTTGCATCGCAGACGCTCGTTGGCGCACGCGAGCAGTGTGGGTGCAGTAATTGAAGAACATGGATTTCTAAATGTATTTTGCGACGCTCGCGCACGCGACGTGTCCGGTCTGCTCAGCATGTCAGTGTATGTAAACCCACTGGAATTGTGATACAGTGAATTATAAGTAAAAAAATCTGTAAACGATTGTTGGAAAAATTACTTTTCATGCAGAAAGTAGATGTCCTAACCGACTTGCCAAAACTATAGTTTGTTAGCAAAAAAATTGTGGAGTGGTTGAAAAACGAGTTTTTAATGACTCCAACCTAAGTGTATGTAAACTTCCGACTTCAACTGTATATGTTAACTGGAAGAATTTCCATTAATTGAATGTTCAGATCTCCGAGGCTCCAAGCGGCCAGGGTCTACACACGACTCATTCGTTCTGCGCCACCGCAGAGTAGGCCTGGACGCAGGAGTTCAGAGTAGAGCCTACGGACGTAGACAGACACTCAAACCTTCCCCCTCACTCCTGGCACCTGCTGATTTTCGAGCCTCACACACTTTATCCCTGGGTCGAGGGCGCACTAGCTGCAACGCAGCTTCCCCCATTTCTGTGTGAATATATATATAAAGTACATGTCTTGTATATTTAAGTTACTGACACAGTTTCACATTCTCTTAATTATTTACCGTGATGCAGTCGTGGGGGTTTCAGATGTTACTGCTAAACGATGTAAAAGTTGAGATTAAACCACATGAAAAATAAGCAAAATAGAAGATTTTTTTTCTTTTTTTTAAACGTTCACTGTCGCCGGCGGAGCATGTGCCAGTGTATGCGCTTTCCAAGGATTGCCCCGATGCTCCGGCGTGCCAGGCCCCCCTCCCGTTGCCTTAATGCTGAGGTTATGTATGGCTATTGTTTTTCCTTTGCAGTTTAAGGTCAAACCATTTCTTTTTCACATCAGCCACAGTTCTGTCTTGCTGCCCCACCTCGTTCACTGCAGCGGCGTCACACTTCCAAGCTACCTGTTTGGCTTTGTTTGTCAATCCACTATTTGGTCCACCAAATAATGTGTTGCCGGTCTTCAATCTCTTCTACCATCGCAGTGATTTCGTCTTCCAAAAAGTTTGCTTTTCTCTTTTGGTCCATTGCTATTCCTGACTAAGCCCTCATTTGTGCTAGCATTCTATAAGGGGAAATCGCTGATTGTAAGGCACGTTCAGGTGCTGTCAATTCAAAGTTAATTTGAGATTTATAGATCCCAGGTGCGTAAATTAAAAATGGGCTTCTTAGAACCTGCGTAAGCAAGATTTTTTATGTTTGGTATCTTTTATGAATCGAACGTAAGCACACCGTTGGAAATTATCTTACGACTAAGTTCAAGTATAAATCTAAGAACATTTTTATAAATGAGGCCCCAGATCTCTCAAGTACAGTATGGCTACTGAACTTGAAGCAGCAAGAATGAAGCAGCAATAATAATGACAGCGGGCACTTGCACTTTCTCTTGAGCTACATAGTGCATATAAGATATAGCCTACCTTTTAGGAGGACAATTTACAGGCAGAGACAAATGCATGTCTAATCAATATTTACTGAAAATGACATGGCGCAAAAAACTGCTCACCATGGTATCCTGTGCACGCATTTTTCTTTTCAATTATATCATTTTTTGATTGCGCCCTCCACTTTTTTCCATTATCAATATTGATTTACAGAGACTGTATTAAACTATAGTATAATCATATTTAAGTTAATTTCCTTGGAAATGTAACTGCCACTTGATTATCCGCCCACGAATAGACGTTACAGTGGTGGAAAAGTACCCAATTGTCATACTTGAGTAAAAGTAAAGATAACTTAATAGAAACTGACTCAAGTGAAAGTCATCGTGTAAAATACGACTTGAATAAAAGTCTACAAGTATTTCGCAGGTTCTAAGAAGCCCCTTTTTAATTTACGCACCTGGGATCTATAAATCTCAAATACTTAAGTACCAAAATTACATGCTAAAATATACTGAAGTATCAAGAGTAAAAGTATACATCATTTCAAATTCCTTATATTAAGCAAACCAGACAGCACCATTTTCTTGTTTTTATTTTATTTACGGATAGTCAGGGGCACTCTCCTACATTCCAACACTCAGACATCATTTACAAATGAAGCATTTGTGTTTAGTGAGTCAGTCAGATCAGAGGCAGCTGCTACTGCCTAGCGCAGTGTATTGTATTGTCAGTAAAAAAAAAAATTATACAGCATAGCGCAAGTGATTTGTGATTATGGAAACTCATATATATCTATACACAGTACCAGTCAAACGTTTGGACACACCTACTCATTCCAGGGTTTTTCTTTATTTTTACTATTTTCTACGTTGTAGCATAATAGTGACAATGACCCAACACACATCCAGGCTGTGTAAGGACTATTTGATCAAGAAAGAGAGTGATGGAGTGTAACATCAGATGACCTGGCCTCCACAACCACCTGACCTCAAGCCAATTGAGATGGTTTGGGATGATTTGGACCGCAAAATGAAAGAAAATTAGCCAACAAGTGCTCAGCATATGTAAGAACTCCTTCAAGATGGTTGGAAAAGCATTCCAGGTGAATCTGGTTGAGAGAATGCCAAGAGTGTGCAAAGCTGTCGTCAAGGCAAAGGGTGGCTACTTTGAAGAATCTCAAATATAAAATATATTTGGATTTTTTGTTACTACATGATTCCATATGTTTTATTTTATGGTTTTGATGTCTTCCCCATTATTGTACAATGTATAAAATAGTAAAAATAAAGCAAAACCCTTGAATAGAAAGGTGTGTCCAAACTTTTGTCTGGTAGTATATATATAGTACCAGTCAAAAGTTTGGACAGCATTGATCAAAAATCAATAAATGCTGCTTGAGCCCCGGATGTTTTTGGTCCAGCCCTGATCCTTTTGAAGGTATAGTATATACCGGTATAGTATAGTATATACACTGCTCAAAAAAATAAAGGGAACACTAAAATAACACATCCTAGATCTGAATGAATGAAATATTCTTTTTAAATACTTTTTTCTTTACATAGTTGAATGTGCTGACTACAAAATCACACAAAAATGATCAATGGAAATCAAATTTATCAACCCATGGAGGTCTGGATTTGGAGTCACACTCAAAATTAAAGTGGAAAACCACACTACAGGCTGATCCAACTTTGATGTAATGTCCTTAAAACAAGTCAAAATGAGGCTCAGTAGTGTGTGTGGCCTCCACGTGCCTGTATGACCTCCCTACAACGCCTGGGCATGCTCCTGATGAGGTGGCGGATGGTCTCCTGAGGGATCTCCTCCCAGACCTGGACTAAAGCATCCGCCAACTCCTGGACAGTCTGTGGTGCAACGTGGCGTTGGTGGATGGAGCGAGACATGTTGTCCCAGATGTGCTCAATTGGATTCAGGTCTGGGGAACGGGCGGGCCAGTCCATAGCATCAATGCCTTCCTCTTGCAGGAACTGCTGACACACTCCAGCCACATGAGGTCTAGCATTGTCTTGCATTAGAAAGAACCCAGGGCCAACCGCACCAGCATATGGTCTCACAAGGGGTCTGAGGATCTCATCTCGGTACCTAATGGCAGTCAGGCTACCTCTGGCGAGCACATGGAGGGCTGTGCGGCCCCCCAAAGAAATGCCACCCCACACCATGACTGACCCACCGCCAAACCGGTCATGCCGGAGGATGTTGCAGGCAGCAGAACGTTCTCCACGGCATCTCCAGACTCTGTCACGTCTGTCACATGTGCGTGTGAATCTGCTTTCATCTGTGAAGAGCACAGGGCGCCAGTGGCGAATTTGCCAATCTTGGTGTTCTCTGGCAAATGCCAAACGTCCTGCACGGTGTTGGGCTGTAAGCACAAACCCCACCTGTGGACGTTGGGCCCTCATACCACCCTCATGGAGTCTGTTTCTGACCGTTTGAGCAGACACATGCACATTTGTGGCCTGCTGGAGGTCATTTTGCAGGGCTCTGGCAGTGCTCCTCCTAATCCTCCTTGCACAAAGGCGGAGGTAGCGGTCCTGCTGCTGGGTTGTTGCCCTTACGGCCTCCTCCACGTCTCCTGATGTACTGGCCTGTCTCCTGGTAGCGCCTCCATGCTCTGGACACTACGCTGACAGACACAGCAAACCTTCTTGCCACAGCTCGCATTGATGTGCCATCCTGGATGAGCTGCACTACCTGAGCCACTTGTGTGGGTTGTAGACTCCGTCTCATGCTACCACTAGAGTGAAAGCACCACCAGCATTCAAAAGTGACCAAAACATCAGCCAGGAAGCATAGGAACTGAGAAGTGGTCTGTGGTCACCACCTGCAGAACCACTCCTTTATTGGGGATGTCTTGCTAATTGCCTATAATTTCCACCTTTTGTCTATTCCATTTGCACAACAGCATGTGAAATTTATTGTCAATCAGTGTTGCTTCCTAAGTGGCCAGTTTGATTTCACAGAAGTGTGATTGACTTGGAGTTACATTGTGTTGTTTAAGTGTTCCCTTTATTTTTTTGAGCAGTGTATATTACCGTCAAAAGGATCGGGGCTGGACCAAAAACATCCGGGACTCAAGCCCCGGAAGCCCTAATGACGCAAATTGAACAAATGTAATAGTTTAATTCACAAATGTAACTTGTATTTCATGATTTGAAAGATAATTAAATGAATATTGCATTCAGTTTAAAAATGCAATTTAAATGTAATTAATATTCAAATTCAATATTTATATATTCAGTTTCAATATGGTAAATATTGCATTCATTGTCTGTGTATCAAGTTTACAAACTAACATGCAAACTATTTCTATTGGCACTGAAATCACATACATTAGTTATCTTGGTGACCTAAATCGGGGACTAGGCTACCCTCAATAAACCCCGTTTCCATTGCCACTAGAAATGACAAATTATGTCATGTTGCTAGGTAGCCAATATGTGACTGCAGCTGGCTTTGCTAATGTTGAAGAATTTACCCTGCTGTAACTAACGTTACCCCATACTCCTCCCAGTGCCAGCCAGACTCGGAGCCATGTATATAGCTTGCTCATGCTAACTATGTTAGCTAACCAAGCAAACCAGATGACAGAATTGATATGATATAGCTACAGTAGCTAGCTAGCTTTCAATACGACCTGGTCAGCTAAAATGCCTGCTAGCTCACATTAGCTAGCTAGCTTGTTTCAACTCTGATTTGGTAGCTAGCATTTGAGGGCTGACTGTTCTCATGAAAGTGTATTGTGTAGTGCAAAAATGAATGATGGATCCAGCTATGGTGGTAATTTGTGTCATGTCTGACTACTGCAGTACTGCTTGTCCATGTGCTAGCTAACAGCAACAAGCCCAGACGAGCTAGCTAAACGTTGTGTGAGCTTCCAGCAGTGATCTGCTTGGTGGTTGCATAGTAACGTCGTCACCAGCCCAACTTATAATCGACCTGGGACTAGTTGTGAAACTGGGCTGCACTGGCCCGGATTTCTCTCGACCCAGCTCAATTTGAATATTCCTTTCGAGCCAGCTCGAATTTGGCCCAAATTTTGCCCTAATTTTAAGTGGCAGTGTAAACGGGGTTTATAGAGGACAGCATTGATCAAAAATCAATAAATGCTGTCTTTGGTTGATAGATTGGATGGTAAAAAGGGCATAATTGAGTTTATCCAGAGACAGATCCTGATTTCTAGTGGTGTCAAATATCTCAGGTCATGTAGTCACACCATAGATGTAATATCATTCATACGTTGAATGCGATTATTGATTGATGATAGATTGATGGACCCAGGCTGACACTAGATAGGCCTAATACAATTATGAGAGCCTGATTGTGGGTTGTAGCATGATTCACTATTACCGGAATTAAGATGTGGAAGTCAAAAGTTTATGGAATGGATTCAACAAGTAAAAACAATAACATGCTAAATGACTTTTCCATTAGAATGTATTATTGCTATTGATGCTTTTTTTATTTTCATTCTGGTATAATTATTATCCATCTTGATCATTCTTTGGTTCCAGTTCTGATTTCAGTTCCCAACAGTAGCAGTATGTGGCAGTGTATCAAGCAACGTTTAATTAAGAATGACAGAAACCATGGTGTATAGAAAGATAGCTTTATTGCACAAGGTGTTAGAATACTATTTTTGTTTGTTTTTCATTTAATTTAATAGAAAAATTTCTTTTAAACACAAGCAATTGCTATTAGAAGCAACTCAAACGAATGTTTGGAATCACCTCAACATTTTTTTTCTTCAAATGTAAAATTTTAGTACATTTCTTTCCCTCACCTTTGCCCTTTTACCAAGCATGCAATGTCATTTTTGAGGATGAACAAAGTACAAAAAAAAAATTAAAAAAAATGTGAATTTGGAACACTAAAATATATTTAACAAATGATAAAAATGCAACAAATTAGTATCAAAAACATAAAGGGAATAGAGAAGAATGACTACATTTGTTGCCCGTTGCGGAAATCAATGTTTATCAAATCAATATGTTGTTTTAAATTTGGAGTCGGGGCATGATTCAACCCTGATCTGTGGCACTGTTTTATTCTGACGAAAATAGCTCTTCATACAAAACTGTGTTTTATGTACAAGAGTTAACCTATAAACAACACCGACAAAGGTATTGGCGGTGGGTCCAGTACTGTATGCCCAAGGTTGGAGGGAGTTGAATAGGGAGAGCCAGTTGGGAGTGGCAGTTTTTCCTGACCCAGTCCAGTATATACACAATTTCTGTGTGTGTGACCTAAAGAGCTAGGAGTCCCTGATTTCACTTGGCTAAAACTGGCCAAAGATATAGTTGTGTCATACTTCAGTACTGTTTGGCCTCTGGAATCACATAAAAAAAAATAAAAAACAGAAACAAGTTAAAAGGAACATATTCAATCAAAATGAACATATGGACGTAATCCAAAAACAAAAGAAATGACAAAACACTAGAATGGCGATGCTTCAATAGACATTCCAACAGGTTCCGGTGTTAATGTAGCCTCCATGTAGTAGCACAAAATGGAGCTGGGGATGAGGATGGACATGGCTATTGGGGATGGAGAAAGAAGTGGGGAAATATACAGTACTTAAGACAGGGCAGCATCAGAGACACCAATAGACCACTGACCACATCATCCTATCATATTCAAACTGAACACCCCGATTGGCTGGCAACGTCTCGCTGATAGACAGTTCACTTACTTCACATGATTATCCTCCTTGGTGCCGTGGCTGACATTTTGTATTGGAGGGAGGGAGGCAGTAATACATGGGCTGAGAGGTTGATAAAGGTTACAGGGCTACTGGTGTGTACTCTGTGTAGTAGCTAGCTGTGGGATACAGTAGCCGTGCTCTGATACCTGACTTCTGCTTCACTCACAGTGACCCTATAACCCCACTGGTACCACAGGTCAAAGGCCCATACCTGAGGCCCTGAGAGGTCATGGCCCTTCTTTACTCAAGTAACAGGTGAACGAAAGCAGAGAAATTATAGACAACAGTGTAGGTCGCCTTGGTAACACCCATTTTAAAGGAAATTATTTGTCTTCTGAAAAGTAAGTATACCAACCAATCACTGACAACCTCATGAGATACCAACTAATAGAGGGCTTTGAGATGGACACTTTCTGTCTGGAAGTCACTTCCTTCCTCTCAGCCAGTCTACATACAGTAACATACAGAAAACCCTCTATATACACGTGCTCCTCCCTCTTCATAATACTCTTCTATTCTTTACCCCTGTTTCATTTTCACTGCTCTTCACATGATTGAGCGATTGTCTCCTTATATTTTTTTAAACATTTAAATTGTTGTATATTTTTATTCTTTGCCATAATTTCACTTAAATGACATGATATACTTATATAGAAATATATATGCGAAATCTTTAAAATACCAAATATTCTACATTTGTTAGTATTGCAAGAGCCCTGATGTTTTTAATTCATTGCTGGGTCATTTGGGTTGTCATGTTTCGGTCAAAAGCTATCGGATACTGTTGAGTTGGAAGGAGGAGGGGAGTTTGAGGAAATATCAACAATAAATGTGCTAAAATACAAACTCAATGTTCTGAGTGAGGTGAACCTGAAATCCTTCCTTATGGAATCCAGACAGAGAGAGTAACTGCCAATGGAGAGTGAGACTGGACATTGAGACATAGAGAGAGTAAGACGAGACTATAGGGGATAAAACTGGTAGTCCTGCAGGAGCTTCTGCTCAAACCTTAGAGGGCAGCATAATGTGTGTGAGGGTATGATGAACACTGATTTTTAGCCCAGCCTCTGCTATCATTGACTTCATCAGCACGAGCAGTGAGCTTTCACCGTTCAGCTCCTCAGTAATACTCAATGGTTTGAAATGACCTTGGAGAACAGCTCTAGGTCTTTGTGTGTGTGTGTGTGTGTGTGTGTGTGTGTGTGTGTGTGTGTGTGTGTGTGTGTGTGTGTGTGTGTGTGTGTGTGTGTGTGTGTGTGTGTGTGTGTGTGTGTGTGTGTCACCAGACACACAAATTGAGCAGCGTGGCATCAGGCTAGAACTGGTAGTTAGTAGGAGATAGTAGTTTGTTTTATACAGGTCCAGGTGAGCATGAATCAGGCAGGTTACAATGGTCTCTGGTCATTCCTGGGAGGCAGAATCTAAAGTCTGAATAAAGACTAATCAGGCTACTGGGTAATTAGATGTTAGCTAGCAGTTAGCTGGGGACACCTGCTGCACTGCACTGCATGCCCTCGCTGACCTGATGTGTAGAACACTGGTGTGGGGCTGGGTGTGGGCCGGGGCCGGGCCAGACAGGAGTGTTTAGTCTTTGAGAGAGAGAAGGGGGGCTAGTAGCTACACCAGCGTGTAAGACTTAGAGTAGGCCCCAACCCCTTGCTTCTGCAGTCTGCCCAGCGCTGAGGAGCTATTCTCTAGCAGTGAGTCTCTGGAGCCCCCCATCTTTGTGCTGGAGCCAGTGGGGTTGCTGCTGGTACTGGAGGTGGAGGCTGTGGCTGCAGGGTTGGAGCAGGGCATGGTGAGAGTCCTCTGGGGCAGGGTGGCAGTGCCTGAGCTCACGCCCAGACTGCCCAACCCAGAGTGGCCTAGCGTCAGGGCCTGTTGCTTGGACGGGTCCAGAGTCATATGACGTCCCTGGGTGTGGTACGCCCGCTGTGCCAGGCTGCGGATGGAGGCCTCCCTGGGCGGGACCGCAGGGCATGGGTCATGCAGTTCTGCCTGCTTCCGGAAGAAAGGATCCGTCTTCATGTAGAGCGGGAGGTTGCAGAATTCACCTAGCAACGAGGACAGAACAGAGAGAGGGAGGGGCTTAGAGACCTGTTGAGATGTACAACAAACAGCCTGTGGCAGAGTATAATGTGGTGCCACTGTGCCAGACAGGGTGGCTCTCTGTACTCACTCTTGTTGGCACGGTGGGGGATGGGCACGGCCACGTTGGTAGGTCTGCCGCGGTCGTAGTCCTGGGGTTTGGGTGGCGAGGCGGTGAAGCGACACAGGCCTGTCTCGGATGGCGTGCTGAGTGATGTCATGCTGTCGGCCGGGTCGTTGGTGCCTGTGGTCATCTGGTCAGAGGAGCTGTCGGAGATGAAGCACTCTGTGATGGTGAACTTGGCATGCTGCAGGTGCTCCTCCAGTTTGGCGTGTTCGTAGGCCCGCGCCAGCTCCTCATACGTAGACGACGCACTCTCTGTGGACACCATGCTGTTACGACCCTTGTCTGGAAAAACAATAAATGCCATATCATATTAGAACAATGCAGTATGAAGTTTGCATACAGTACAGCTGTGCCAGTAGGCCTTTCAAGGTATCCTACAGGTCTGGTTTGGGGATGTAAAAGATAGATGTGTTAATGATGGGTCTTTAGTGGCGTTGTTGCCAGGGCGGCGTGGTACCCACCAGTATCCTGGGACAGGCTGGCGCTGTAGCTGTCACTCTCGGTAGCGGTGATGCCGTGGGAGCCCATGGTGCGCCAGTCAGAGGTCAGAGTCCTTGCGGAGGCTGTTGATTGGCTCTGGCCCGGCCTGCTCAGGGTCCACTGGCTGGAGTAGCGGTTTCTGGAGCTGTGGGCTGACTTCACACACTTCCTCGACACTGGGTCTGAGACAAAGAGAGAATAGGAGGAGGACAGTGAGAGGATAGAACTCACTCACTGGGTACTATTCATAACACTTATAATAATTTAGGGTGTAAGCATGTACAAACATTTTGGGTGTCAGCTCAAGTTAACTCCTACACATTACACTGTAATAAGACATATTTCCATACTATGCACATCCTAGTGTATGTGAAGTACTCACTGGTTCCAGGGCGGATGTCTGACATGTCAATCAAGGGCCCTGTGTTCTGGATGAGGGCAGGATGGTGCAGAGACACACCCGTGCAGAAGCTCTGTGGATTCACTGATTGGCTGAACTCTGTGTCCGTCACTGGGGCCACTGCCTTGTCCTCACCTATTGGATGTAAGAGATGAGGAAAACATATTATGACAGTTGTTCAAAATATCTGTGATAAACAATTAATCTCCCTTGTCAGATGTTCTCTTCATAGGCTGATTGTAACTCACACTCTACCAATATGTATTCAGTAAGTTGAGAGAAATAATTTGATTGGTTAGTTAGTGTACTGTAACTAAAGGCTATTTAATTGGACGATATTCCGTCTGATCAATCTGATTAGCTGCAGTGTGTCCATACTGACCTATCTGCTTGATGCCCTCCTTGTCCTCGATGAGCAGCTGGACACGAGGGATGTCGATGTGGAGCCGAGGGCCCTGGGGAGGACCCTTCACTGGGGTGTCCATGCTGCGGTTGTTCTTACTGCTCAACACACAAAACAAGACACACACTTAGACTGGATCCACTGTCACATCAGCAGTACGTACATAGTGTACATGTATACATATATAACAGGAGTCTATTGGTGATACTTTAAAAGAGTTTACTGGGACTTGCAGGTATATTCAAAGATCCATCAAGATCCCCTGGAAAATGACACATCCATAACCACAGGCACCAATCAATCAAGAGTATTATCCTTACCTGATAAGCATCTCTGCAAGGCTCTTAGCATCTGTGAAAACAAACACAAATATCTTTATTAGATTATAATGGATCATCATGTGGATTAGGCAAATTATTTTGACGTGTTACCTTTAGTGCTTCTGAGTTATTTACTAATTTACTTATGGCTCTTCCTCTCTGTTCTCCCCTCCCCCTCTTCCCTCTCTTTCTCCCTCCTTCCCTTTGTTTCTCACCTCTGAGTCGTTTGAGTCTCTTCTCCTTGCGTTTCTTGCGGATGATGAAGAGCAGGGCGACGCCCAGGGTGACCAGGATGACAGGAGAGCCGATGGAGAACAGCTTCTTCACATCATCCCTGTCCTCCTGGGCCGAGTTTATAGGAGGGATGGTACCTGGGAGGGAGAGAAGGGGTGAGAGGGAAAGAGAGAGGGAGGGAAAGGGGGTCAGAGGTAGATTAAAGGACTGCTTTTACCATCACTTTCAAGCCCACTCACATTCTACTCCTCCCTCTCTCCTTCCCTTTTTTGGTCCTCCTCCTTATCCCCTTCTCTTTGATGACTGTAAGTAGCTCTGAATAAGATAGTTTACTAAAATGTACATGTAAATGTAAAAGCAGCAAGTGAGAGCAGTTATCTGGTAGAAACAGGAAGTGACTCACTGCCGTCATAGTCTGTGGTGGCAAACTGGGAGCTTTGGTTCCCACAGCCGGCGCTATTACAGGCCTTCATCTTCAGCTCGTACCAGGTGGCCTCCCGCAGCTCGCTGAGGAAGAGCTGGGCCGTGGCGTTGGCCTTCAGGCTCTGCCAGGCCCACGTGCCCTTGGGGCGGAAGTCCAGCAGCAGAGCGGTGATGGGGCAGCCTCCGCTGGTCCAGCCCTGCAGGTTGAGCCCCGCGTGGGTGGAGTTGATGTGGGTGAGCAGGGGCTGCTCCTTGTTGAACACGGGCTCTGCAGGAAAAGAGGAGAGACAGGGAGATTGTCAGACTGGCAGTATTGAAGTTAGTGTGTTAGAGTGGGGATGTAGTTTATGTGAGGTAAAACACAAGATGTGAGGTAAAATATAAAATCATACCGTTTTAAAATTCAACTCTTTCTGCTCTTTCCTCCGCCACACCCTCTCACCTTCCTCCCTTCCCCTTGATCTTTCCTTTTCCCTCACCTCGTCCGTGGGTCTTAGCCTCGATGATCTCAGAGATGCGTCCTGAGCCCACACTGTTCTTGGCTGCCAGTTTGACCTTGTACCAGGTCCCACAGCGCAGGTTGTCCAGCCTGAAGGAACGCTCACTGGAACTAATGAACACATCCCTCCACTCCTCTGTGTTGTCCACTGAGTACTGCAGGACGAAACCTGAGGACACACAGGGATACACTACAGAATCATTTAAGCATTTCTTTATCATCTGCCAAATATACAAATAAACCATTTAAAAAACAATGAAATACTGTAAATGTCTAACAATTACAATATCCTCCCAGTTCAAATATTAAAGCCATATTACACAACCTGCACATACTCCATTGAGGCAAAATCAGGTCAGCTCTAACGGCTGTTACACCCTTTGAACACCAGGGGGAGATAAAGGATTTAGAATGCCCTCAGTGATACAGTACCTTCATTTGCTAGTATATCAGACATTATGAGCTAAAAGTTAACACATTGACGGGAACCGAGAAAATCACACAAAAAGGTAAAAGGCTATATCAATATTATTTATATTTTTAGAGGAATTATCTCTCAGTGAGATACAGCAGCTGAAGAACTCTCCTCAGACTGATCCTAATGCACTAAGGCCCTGGGGGAGGGAGTGGTGTACCTCTGATGGAGCTGCCTCCGTTGTCCCCAGGGATCCAGGCCAGCGTGATGGAAGAGGTGGAGGTGGTGGAGACGGTCAGACGGGGCTGGTCTGGAGGAACTGAACATCCAGAGAGAGAACAC
The DNA here is from genome assembly GCF_016432855.1 of Salvelinus namaycush. NCBI lineage: Eukaryota > Metazoa > Chordata > Actinopteri > Salmoniformes > Salmonidae > Salvelinus > Salvelinus namaycush. Next base: position 25,164,328 of record NC_052309.1, on the reverse strand, counting down.
AGTCAGACACAGTTAGAGTCAATCAGCACCACAGAGACCAGGCACAAACAGCACACAGTTACAGTGAGCAGATTGAGGGACCAGATAGAGAGAGACGATACACACACAGGAACACAGAGAAACCAGCTGAGACAACCCCAAAAGGTCCTCAGATCTCGCCCCACCCATACACTCAACCAGTCCAGCGTATCCCATCTCACCTTGCACCAGCAGGTTGACTATGATGGTGTCAAAGCCCAGGGTGTTGGTAGCCGTGCACGTGTAGTACCCAGAATCCTCAGCTTTGACGGAACGTAACACCAGTGTACCGTTGGACAGGATCTGACGCTGCCCGTCCACAGTCACAGGGATAGTCGAGTCCTCACTGAGACACACACATAGAGGATCCCAGTAAGATCATAATACAGCAACCTCACACCTCTATGGTAGACTTAACCCTGACCTGAACCTTATCTTACAAAACCCAGCATTGGCACCAAGTCTAAAGTTTCTCCTAGCATTGATTGTGAGTTCCCCACTTTACTTCCATTGAGGATGAGTTTGGAGAGTTCTGACCTGTCTTTGGTCCATTTGATGGTGGGGGTGGGTTCTCCCACTGAGCTGCAGGGCAGACGGACCTCCTTCACCCAGGGAGTAGT